>NC_035444.2:112112002-112456338 GCF_002127325.2 Helianthus annuus | reverse complement strand
AAAATAAGTTTGATTGCTTTTATCTTTTGTAAAAATAGGGCAAAATCATCACATTGTTTACCAATTTCATGAATGATAGTTAAATCAAGTCCAACTCAATGACCTTGATTTAATCACTTGTAAGATCAACTGGTTCTCATTCTGAACCAATATATAACAATCACAAACATACAACCACTTGTAGATATAGCAATTAAACCTTTCAAACTTGTTTTTCAACCAATTACCATCTTTTGGTTGAATTCTCAAGGTGCCGATTCCTACTCCTCGCTTACAAACCTGGGAGTTCCGGCAAGTCCTGCAGCTTCACAAACAGATTTAGAAATATGCCGATTCATGATCCGCAATACCATCTTGGGATCTCCGGCAAGTCAGGTTTTCATTCTTGGAAAAATATATCCACCCAAGCCTGACCTTCCTTGGGTGTAACCTCATCGTTTTCATTGTTTCTTTCAACCGACCTGTAAACCCATCCTTTGGAAGCATAAAAATCCTGAATGCTTTGGGCCTTACCACTGACCATTTTTCCAAAGATGCGTTTTACATTTCCATTGAAAGTTTTTTCAACATCAATTTTCTTCTTGTCAGAATAAAACTGATTTGATATTTCAACTTTTCCGATTTTAGATTTGTAATTTTTAGCACTTAGTGGCGGAAAATTCACATCGTCCACTTTCTGAACTTTCTTTTCAATCTTTTTCTCAACACGTGGCTCCTCTGATTTTATGGAATCAGATTCATCACCAGACTTGTTACCTGAACCTTTTACAACCCATTTCTGATTTGTGGCATTGTCTATTCTTTTGGAAGCACTCTTTGAACATTCTCCTTTTTCATAAGTTGAATTCTCAAAGCCTGTGAACTTCCAGGTTGACAATTCAGTCTTCTCAACAACTTTTTCTTTCATTTTTCTTGAGACTTCTTGTTTTGGTCGAAATGTCTTTGGACAATCTTTCACAACATGACCCACAGCTTTACACTGAAAACAAGATCTCTTTTCAACCTTCTTCGGGTCTTCTTTCTTCTTCATGTTCTCTTGCTTCTTTGCAAGGAATTCTTGATTCGTCTGATTTCTGAATGATTTCTCTTTGTCAGCTTCTGTTGGTTTTCCTGCAACAAACATTGTTTTTGGTTTATAAACTTTTTCATTTTTATAGTTTTTCTGTGAAATAAAACCAAGACCTTTATTTTTAAAATTACGATCATGGTTTGGTTTCTTTTGGAAACTATAACCACAATTGTAACCCATTTTCTTGTTAATTCTCTGTTGATCTCTTGAAGTGTATTGTTTAGGTTTTCCATTAAGATTGAAATCTTTTATTTCAGAAAGATTAATTTCTGTGATTTTGAAAACCTTGTGAATCATTTCAAATCTCAAATCTGACACTTCTTATTGGAAAACTTTCATCTGAATATAATTTGTCAGAACCTTTCAAAGTATATGCCACTTTGACCGATTCATCATTCAAATTAGATTTTGAAAGTAAAAATTCTTTATCATAAACCCGTTTGTCCTTTTTGACTGTTTGCTTTGACGCACTAGACCCAGACTTTGACTCGGGTTTGGACTCCGGTTTTGATTCCTCATTGTCATCTGTGTCTAACACCTGATCGACCATACTTTTTATCAACTTTGATTCATGATCAGTGTCTGATGACGTATATGTGACATCAATACTTTCTGGTAAGTTATCCGACGACCCAGACTCCCATTTCAAATTGATCGCTTGATTGACTCTTTCTGAATTTGGATTTCGAGGTGAATATCCATTTTCGACCGGGGGCGGACATCTGTTATAAGATACACTCGGTTTCTTACCAGAATTCTTCAACTTTTCTTCATCTTTTGTCACGGATTTTTCTTCTTCAAATATCTTCACTTCTTCAAATGTCTTCAAATCTTTCACCATTGGATAAATCCTGTCAACAACAAAAGTAGAACATGAGTAACTGTCTAATAATTTCTTAACTTTCTCAGTTTCTATCTTTTGTGTTGCCAACTCAAGCTCGAGATCTGCACATTTCTTTATGTTATAGTTTGCCGTATCAAGCTGTCTCAGATAAGCTATCTTCAAAGTATACATCGCTTCAGCTTGTTCACCATCAGAATTAGTATATTTGTTGATTTCTCTGTTCATAGTATCATACGATTCTTTCAGCTTGTGAATATTGTGCAACAACTCATTGTTCTGCTTAATCAGCGAATCACAGTTCATGCACTTTTCTTGGATCATGACCGGTTCAGCATCCACTTTAATCTCAAATTCAGGAACTTCTTTGGCTGTCCTGCTTGAATTTAAAAAGTGAGCTCTTCTCAATTTCTCAGCTTTTGCTTCTTCCTTCAATCTCTCTTCCTATTCAGCCTCCTCTATGATCTTTCTTCGTCTTTCTTCAGCAGCTTCCATGACTTTTCTGCATCTTTCTGCACATTTCAAATCATACGCATTAGCAAAGAAAGCATGAGAAGTGTTTTTAGACATCTCTTTGGCCATAAGATTTTGATCTGGACAAAAATCATCCCAGGTAAAACCTTCAGCCATTTTTTCATCATCCTGTTCAGCTAGACACACTTTGCTATCTTTTGGAAGATACTTTTCCCAGGTAAAATTATCATATTTTTCCTGACTAACAACACATGCTCTTTTATCATCCACATCTCTCCCATGAGCCGTTTGTGCCTGATGCTGCTGTGCTGGTTGAGTGATTTGATGATAAATGGCCTTCTTGTGATAATCATTGTTTCCGAAAGGATTCTGGGCACCGGTAGCTTCACGGTTTTTGCATTCCCTCTTGAAATGCCCCTTCTCCCTGCAACGAAAACATGTAACTTTAGATTTATCAAAACCTAAAGTTGAAACGTTTGCATCACGAAAATCATCATGGCCAGTAATTTGTTTGAACTTTTCAGCGCGTCTCATCACACTCGCCATACACCATTTTATGTCCATCAATTCCATTTCCTCAGCATCAATTTGATCGTAATCCTCTTTCGTGAGCATTGGATTTCCGATCTTTCCTGCAACAAAACAACTATAAGACTCTAAAATCATCCCTAACAAAGACATTTGATTTTTAGCAATCTCTTCAGCGTAGTCTTGATCATTTTCAAGGCTTAATACAATGGTACACTGAAGTTTTCTACCATTCTTTGTTACAGAGATATTAGGATCAAAAGATGAAAATCTTGTGTTGTTGCTTGATCCTTGTGATGCCGTCTTCTCAGCAGAATCTTTAACACTATAAGCAGTTTCGATCTTAGGAGAAAACTTTGTTGAATCAGTAGCACCATGCTTGTAGTACAGACTGATATCCTGCTCTCCATCGTAGTTCTTCATCCTAGCGATCTTTCTTTGCTCCATTTCTTGAGCTTCCAAATGCTTGATAAAATCTCCCAAGGTCATAGCTCTGTAATCTTTTCTGTTAGATCTTAGCATCATCAGAAATGTTCCCCATGTTTTGTGTGGAAGGGCATCTACAAGTTTTTCAATTAATTCATCAGTATCTTTCTTAATGCCAAGTTTTGTCATATTTCTCACCAAGTTACAATATCTATCAATAATTTGCTTGGTGTTTTCAGATTTTAAACCACGAAACAAATCGAATTCTTTCTTCATGAGAGACATTTTGTTCTTTAACATATCATCACTTCCCGTAAACTTTGCTTCCAACTCTGTCCAAATAGAATATGCAGTTCCGTCATGTTGAAGCAGTATCAAGATATCTTCCTTTATAGCTTGCTGAAGCAGACTCACCATCAATTTCTCATCTCGATATTTCTTTTTATCTGCAGTACTCATCTCTCTAAGTGTTAGCGGAGTACCATTCACAACATTGTCCTTTGTGGGTTTAACATACTGTTCCTCGGTGTGTTCCCACGCATCAAGATGATAAGCTTCAACCCAATTTCCGAATCGTTCCGACCACACATTGTAATCATCAATATCCATGAGTTTCGGTGGTTTCTGAGACGTTCCGGTTTCATTTTCTATCAAAGCACTTTGAGTAATCGAGGCCGGGGTAGCAAAGGCATTATAAAAACCAGTATCCATCTTTCAAATTGTTCAAAAATTTTTAATAATTTTCAAATTTTATCAATCAGTTCACAAAAACGGTCCAATAAAATAACTAAATGTCCAAATAAGCGGTCCAATTCACAATCCTTTCGAGCGGGCCGAACAAATAAGCGATCCAAACTCTTGATCAGATGAGCGAACCACAAAACTGACAAATGAGCGGTTCAAAACATGTTCGTTCGAGCGGTTCACACTGATGTTTGTTTGAGCGGTTCAAACAAATTACACTAAGAGCGTTCCAAAGTTTTGTCAAATGAGCGATCCAAGATTAAATTTTCGAGCGATCCAACTGAAAACTGTTCCTTGGAGCGGTCCTGGCACGTAATTTGGAGCGGTCCAGAAGCTGATGTCACCTTTTGAGCGATCCAGAATGAACAAATCACCTAAAATCTTGGTTTCTACTTCGATTTTAGATCTGAAAACTTCAAGGATTTGTTAATTCATGATTCCGAGTGCACTGTGTGATTTTGAGCTTATTTTACCGTGAAAAAATTTTGAAAAAGTGAAGAAAGTGTAGAAAATCAGAAGAATAGCAGCTAAAATGGCAAGAACTCCTCCTCCTGAGCTCTGATACCACTTGTAGGATCGTTTGGCGACCTGTTTGAGTCGTTCAGAGAAGTTCGTATCCGAATTAAGAGGCGGAAACTAATATTCGATGCAATTGACGCTGTATTCACTTTAATATTGCTGTTGTATGGATTTCTTGCAAGATTACACGATCAGACAGCACTTCGGCAGAGTACCGGAACAATACACCCTTAACTGTATGATGTGGATCGCTCTACAGACCTATATATAGAGGTTCTGGTCCGCTCATACGACATGCCGTATGAGCGACCCTACACAGTGACACATAAGCGATCCAGCACATGTCCACATAGGCGATCCTAACCCAACTATGACACAAAAGCGACTCTAGATTTGTACATATAAGCGATCCCTGTTCAAACAATCTAATCTAGGATTCCGTGTCATGTTTGATCTCCTAAATCTTCAAGATTTGATGGAAGACGTAGTCAGCAGACGTAGGTGCACCAACACATGACAAGCCAAGAAATAGTGAAACAATGTGTTTGGCAAAAATTTAGTGTTCAGGGTAAAGTCCGGTTGTTCGGTTAAATACCATTTTGTTAAAGTGTTTAATTATTCCGTAAAGTGTCTATTATATATATTTTTGTAACGCAATTTATTCCTAACACATAGGAAAACATACATGACTATCTAGTAACTTTTCTGTACACTACTAGTATGTTAACAAGCACATGTAAGTATAACACAGTAATCGGAGAGTAGTTAAATGATTCAGCACGGTCATCAAACACTTTAATTATCATTAATAAATTGTACGGATACATGGAATTATGAGGGTTGTCACATTCTCCCCCTGTTAAGAAAATTTCGTCCCGAAATTTAGTGCGTGGTTACTGAGGAAGCTAGTTAAGTTGCGTTGGTTTCCCGGTTTTCCTGGGGTGTCACATCATCCCCCCGTTGATTTGGAATTTCGTCCCGAACTTCTGAAGTAGCTTCAGCCTCAGTAGTGGTTGCACTTTTCTTAAACAGCTGGGGATACTTGAGTTTCATTTGGTTCTCTTGTTCCCAGGTATACTCTGGGCCACGACGGGAATCCCAACGGACTCGGACGAGAGGTATTCTGGTACGCTTGAGAATCTTAACATCTAGATCTATAATCTCTACTGGTTCCTAGACGAATCGCAGTTGGTCGTCGATAGTAAGCTCTTTGAGAGGAACTATGAGGGTCTCATCTGACAGACACTTCTTCAGATTCGACACATGGAATACGTTGTGAACTCCACTGAGTTCTTCAGGTAGATTCAACCTGTAAGCGACTTTGCCAATTTTCCCAATGATCTCGAACGGTCCGACATAACACGGATTGAGTTTGCCTCGTTTGCCAAAATGAACTACACCTTTCCAAGGTGAGACTTTGAGTAGCACTCGATCCCTAACCTGGAACTCGAGTGGCTTTCTTCGCTTATCAGCATAGCTTTTCTGACGGTCGCGAGCTGCCGCCATTCGTTGTCGTATCTGAGCAATCTTCTCGGTTGTATCTACTACGAGTTCTGGGCCAGTGATTTGACTGTCACCAACTTCTGCCCAACAAAGAGGTGATCGGCACTTCCGTCCATACAATGCCTCAAATGGAGCGGCCTGGATGCTGGTGTGGTAGCTGTTGTTATATGAAAACTCCACTAGCGGAAGGTGCTTTTCCGAACCATTACCAAAGTCGATTACACATGCCCTAAGCATGTCTTCAAGGGTCTGGATGGTGCGTTCAGATTGCCCATCCGTCTCTGGGTGATAAGCGGTGCTCATATCTAAACGTGAGCCAAAAGACTTGTGCATAGCTTGCCACAGTTCAGATGCGAAACGCACGTCATGATCAGAAATGATGGAGGTTGGCACTCTGTGCCTTAATACCACTTCTTTTAGGTAGATGTCTGCTAGAGTAGAAAACTTATCCGTTTCCTTGATGGCCAGAAAATGTGCAGACTTGGTCAGTCGATCCACGATCACCCAAATGGTATCATTTCCGCGTTGAGATCTAGGCAGGCCAGTAACGAAATCCATGGAAATTTGCTCCCATTTCCATTTCGGGATCTCTGGTTGTTGGAGTGGGCCTGATGGTTTCTTGTATTCGACCTTGACCCTTGCACAAGTCAAGCATTTACTGACGTAGGTTGCTATGCTGGCTTTCATACCAGGCCACCAGTATGTAGTCTTTAGGTCGTGGTACATCTTATCCGAACCAGGATGTACTGAATAACAAGACTTATGTGCTTCATCCATCACAAGCTCTCGTAAATCTCCATAAAGTGGAACCCAGATGCGTCCGTTAACATAGTAGGCGCCGTTTTCCTTTTGTTCTAGTCGTTGCCTCGATCCTCGTAAGGACTCAGCCCTGATGTTCTCAGCCTTCAATGCTTCAACCTGAGCATCGCAAATCTGAGCAGGAAGGTTAGATTGGATGGTAAGCTGTAACACACGTACAAGCTTAGGTATAGTATCCTTTCGACTGAGGGCGTCAGCCACAACATTGGCTTTGCCCGGATGATACTTGATCGCACATTCGTAATCATTCAAGAGTTTGACCCATCGGCGTTGTCGCATGTTCAATTCCTTTTGCATGAAGATATGCTCGAGACTCCTGTGATCGGTGTAAATGGTGCACTTGGTACCGTACAGGTAATGTCTCCATATCTTAAGTGCGAAAACAATTGCTCCCAATTCCAAGTCGTGTGTAGTGTAGTTCCTTTCGTGAACTTTAAGTTGACGCGATGCGTAGGTAATGACCTTTTCATGTTGCATCAACACGCAACCAAGTCCTTGGATGGAAGCGTCGCAATAAACCACAAAATCATCTGTGCCTTCAGGCAATGAGAGGATAGGCACGCTACAAAGCCTATCTTTCAAGTGCTGAAATGCGGACTCTTGTGCATCACCCTAACGATAGGTGACACCCTTCTGAGTCAGTGAAGTGAGAGGTTGCGCAATCTTTGAGAAATCCTTGATTGCCAAACCCAAGAATTGGCGGATTTCTGTTGGTGTACGGGGTGCAGGCCAGTTCTTGATCGAGTCAACCTTCGATGGATCTACATGAATTCCATCCTTGTTTACTACATGGCCTAGAAAGTGGACTTTGCGAAGCCAGAAGTCACATTTCGAAAACTTGGCATACAACTGGTCCTTTCGAAGAAGTTCCAGAATAAGCCTTAGATGTTGCTCGTGTTCCTCCTGACTCTTAGAATAGACCAGGATGTCGTCAATGAACACTATGACAAACTTATCCAGGAAAGGCTTGCACACTCGGTTCATGAGATCTATGAAGACCGCAGGTGCATTCGTTAATCCAAAAGGCATAACCAGAAACTCATAATGGCCGTAACGAGTTCTGAATGTTGTTTTGGAGACGTCTTCCTCTCGGACTCTCAATTGATGGTAGCCCGATCTCAAATCAACCTTAGAGTAATAACTTGACCCTTGCAACTGGTCGAACAAGTCATCAATGCGTGGAAGAGGATAACGATTCTTCACGGTCACCTTGTTGAGTTCACGGTAGTCAATACACATTCTGAAGGTACCGTCTTTCTTTTTTACAAATAATACTGGAGCTCCCCAAGGCGAAGAGCTAGGACATATGAAACCCTTTTCCAAGAGTTCTTGTAATTGCGTGGACAGTTCTTCAAGTTCTGATGGAGCTAGACGATACGGTGCTCGAGCTATGGGCGCTGCTCCAGGAGCTAGCTCGATTTGAAATTCAACTTGGCGATGAGGCGGAAGACCAGGTAATTCTTCAGGAAATACCTCGGGAAAGTCGCGCACAATAGGAATGCCTTCTATCTTATTTTCTTCTGAGGATGCATCAGAAACGAGGGCTAAAATAGCAGTGCGGCCCTTTCGCAAACACTTCTGGGCCTTAAGGAAAGAGATGATGCCTACAACAGCACCACTCTTATCCCCACGAATCATGAGGGGTTCTCTATCATAACGAGGGATACGGACGATTTTCTCCTTGCAAATAATCTCCGCTTGGTGTTGAGATAACCAATCCATCCCAATGACAACATCAAAACTACCCAGAACGATAGGAATGAGGTCGATAGAAAAGGTCTGATCGGCAAGGACAAGCTTGTAACCCCTAACTACATGTGTAGTTTCTAAACTTTTACCATTTCCTAACTCTACGATGTGCTTGGTGTTCAAAAGTGTTGGAGTACGCTTAAGCATCTGACTAACTTTTAAGGACACATAGCTAGTATCGGCACCCGAATCAAATAAAACAGTAACAAAGAAATCATCCAGAAGAAACTTACCCATCACAACGTTGGGATCGTTCCTTGCTTCACCCTGACCAATCACGAACACATGACCTTGAGCGCCATTGCCATTATTGTTATCTCCGTTGTTGCCTCCATAGTTGTTTCCATTGTGGTTCCCGTTTCTTTGGTTGTTCTGATTCTGGTTTAGCTGAGGGAAATTCCTCTTAAAGTGGCCTTCAGCGCCACACTGAAAGCATCCTTTATTGCCCTGCTGTTGCTGCTGCTGGTGGTTCTGTGGAGCTTGTTGTTGTTGGCGATTCTGATTCGCAGGACGCGGGCTCCTGCAATCCTTAGCTTCGTGACCCAGCTTGTGACATCTCTGACAACAACCCTTGTTGCACTACCCGCTGTGGTGCAGATTACATCGATTGCACTTAGGGTGATTTCCCTTGTACCCACGCTGACCTTGGTTCCCAGAAGACTGCTGACCGGGGCTCCTGTACTCGTCTGTCTTTCTCTGCTGGGATTGAGCTGAAGCAGAACCCTTGCCCAGATTTCCATCCCACTTGCGCTTATTATCATTGGGAGCATCAGAAGTAGTAGCGCTAATACGCTTGGGCAGCCTGTTCTGCTCAACTGCCTGATCAGTGAGACGATGAGCCAACTTGATGATTTGTTGTATGGTGCCAAGGTTAGCCGAGGTTATGTGGCTTTGAATTTCTGGCACCAAGCCCTTAAGGTACAGCTCAATGCGCTTGATGGGAGTGTCCACCATAGTGGGACACAGGATGGCCAGCTCGTTTGTCCTCTTCGTGTATGCCTCGATCTCAGACCCCGTCATCTTCAAATTGAAAAATTCCACCTCCAGTTTGTGGATGTCGTCACGACTGCAGTACTCTTCTTTAATCAGTTCTTTGAAACCGTTCCATGGGGTGGCATTAGCAACCGCCAGCCCTAGTAGTTGAACATGTGCTTTCCACCAAGTTAACGTAGCACCTTCGAGCGTTCCAGTAGCATATTTCACCCTACGATCTTCAGGGCATTCACACATCTCGAAAACAGACTCGAGCTTCTCGAACTAGTGAAGAAGACCTACAGCTCCTTCTGTGCCGCTGAAAGTACTAGGTCGGCAATCCATGAAGGTTTTGAACGTGCACACAGGAGGCTGAGCATGTTGACCTGTCACGCGAGCATAAAAGACAAGGTTAAGCACGAGGGTTGGTTTGCGACGGTAAGATCTAAATGTCCTAAGATGGGTTGATATGGCAGGTTATACCTCCTGCAGGAACAGCTGCGAGTGCCTCAGCAACTCGTTCGTTGATCAAAGCCGTCAACTGGGCTTGGGTGAGGTTGATACATCCTCCGGGTCCGCTCATGATCTTCACAATGTAGCAACGTAAGTGAGAAAAGTGTCGTGAGAGTGCGTAAGTGTGGGACGACAGCAGAGAGTAAGCACACAAGGTTCAAATAGCAGTTATCACATTAACTAATGCACAGTGTGGACTATCTAACTGACAATATAACATAAATCATACCACCTATGGTGTCGCGCCTTGCACATGGAGCGAAGCATCGTTTTGGATCGCTGAGCACTGTACCGGTTATAGTCTGGTTTTATCAAAAACTTTTTCCCTTTTTAAAACCAAGTTCACTATAACCAATGGCTCTGATACCAATCTGTCACACCCCCAAAATCCACCATGCGGAGTATCACCGCTTGGAGGCATGACATGACCAGGATCGAGCCACCAATCATATTGAACAACGTAATTAAGTAAATAAAACCAACCACAATACAATTGGTGACCAAAAGCTAGTTAACCAAGTTTAAATTGAACAGCGGAAGCATAAACGTAATTCCAAAAACATAAGTCCATAGTTCATAAGTTTAAAGTCCAAAGCGTAAGTTTAATGAGTTCATAAGGATTTAAATATTAAGCAGGGAACACAACAGTCCGTATCCCACAACGACCTCCTCCTCGTGCAAGCTCCATAGCATCTAGCGACCTGTAAGGCATGTAACAACGAGTCAACAACAAAGTTTAGTGAGTTCACGGTTGGTTGATTAGTTTTAAGTTGTTTTCTGAACATGTGGTTTGACTTTCGTTGGCTTATTTGGCGTGGGGGTTACCCCATAGTTGAAAGTATGTTTAACCAGTTCCTTGTATTCCCCAAACCATATCTGTAATCAGTGGGGGCTTCCCCATGTGAACCACTAGACCGTACCATATCGACCACTAACGCAAATAAGTTGTGCCCTACATCAGTGTCTATCATCACTAACAGTTTGCCATAGACCATTAGTACACGCTCGTCTGACTGGCATGGTGTGAGGTTTGTTAAACCTAATAGCGCTATTAACTAATGACCCGCTCGCCATTGGCCTCGGCGATTAAGTCGATATAAAATGAGGGACTTCATGATAGAGTTTTGTCTAGTAAGTTTAAAGGTTGTTGTCCTACCCAAAGAGAACGAACGTACGTATTCTACCCAAGGAGAATACGCAGGATTGATATTGGCATCCTACCTATGGAGGATAGTCGTACATATCCTACCCAAGGAGGATATGTAGATTTTGTTTTAATATTCCCAACCACCGGGAATCCTATGCCTTGTAGAAAGTGTGAACTCACCTCGGTTGCTCGATTTGACTCTCAAAATAGCTAACAGTCAAGGTTGGTCAATCACGTCCTAGTATGATTACCACTTAGTTTATTAGTGACTTCAATTAAGCACGAAACTCCTACACACATCTACCACATAACACGCATCACTTTAACGGTTTATGCCCATATAAGCCTCCCATCCATTCCCGTTCATAAGCAAGCATACGACATTGCACATAACACTTTTATTGACATATAACATGTTAGACCATTCTCAGATAACCTACCCGACATTTAGACAAGCAAATTATTACTTATGTCATTTCAGCTTTTATATTCAAAACTGGGCTGTTTTCGGGAGTTTTAATAAAATAGTTACCCTGTTCCAAAAATTCCCAACTTTTTACAGAAGGTGCTGAACGATCCAAATATTATTGTGTAAAAGTCTCGGGACCCAATTCATTACCAATATTTTATAAAAAAATCATTTACGGACTGCAATCAGATTCATTACTTTCTGACTGCAGTCTATGGAATAATTCATTAAAAATTCATTGTAAGTCGGTTTGACGAAATTCCAGCGGGACAGTTACTACGACATCAGTGTCCATCTACAGTAGCAATTTCGTGACCTAGTTCTACTCAGGTTTCAAGTTATGATGACGAATATAACACATATTTTCAGCAGCAAAAATGCAGCTTTAGCTGCTGAAGTTGGCTGTAATCACCAAACAGCCCTCTGTTTTCAGTTTTTAACATTCTAAAGCGAGTTATATTGGTTCCGTTAACATTCTTAGTGATCAACAACATTTCTAGTACTCAATATTAACAAGTAAATCAGCAAGTAGTCAGCAACATATCAAAACAACTTCATACTAACATAAATACATCATGTTTCATCTTTATATTGAGCTTTATGTTCATGTTTCTTGTTTAACCTTTTAGTGTTCTTGTGACAATCATCATACTACAACTTTAAATCATAACAAGAAGATCAACAAGGGTTTGTCAAGAGCTTACTACTAGCACAAGGCTGGGGTAGGATCTAGTGATGAAGATGTTGAGAAAAGATGATGAAAAAAAACTAGAATAAAGCGCTTCTTGAAGCTCCACAAGATGCAAGTCTCTTGTATCCACCCTTTTACACTTGAATGAGACTTGAATAAAGGATGAAGATGGTGGTTTAGGGGTGGTGATGGTGGCGGTTTGGGGTGGAGCCGAAAGAGAGAGAGAGAGAGAGATGAGGGAGATGGAGTGTATGTTGAGTGAATGAATCATCTTACAAATCATACTCCCCATACTTATAAGATCTTGTCATAATATTATGGCAAATGAATCAAGCAACAATCACTTCAAAATATGGGAAAGATATTATAGAAGATATGTTGGTGATAGTGTGGGTCCACTTAGGGACCAAATTCGGTTTTAGGGGGGGGGGGGTTGTAACTTTTCAACTAATGAGTAATGGATAGTTAGTTTCTAAGTATGATCTTCCATATGGTATTTATTTGATATGTAGCGGGTGTTAAGGTGTTCGGGGATCATGACAAGCCAAGAAATAGTGAAACAATGTGTTTGGCAAAAATTTAGTGTTCCGGGTAAAGTCCGGTTGTTCGGTTAAATACCGTTTTGTTAAAGTGTTTAATTATTCCGTAAAGTGTCTATTATATATATTTTTTGTAACGCTATTTATTCCTAACACATAGGAAAACATATAGGACTATTTAGTAACTTTTCTGTACACTACTAGTATGTTAACAAGCACATGTAAGTATAACACAGTAATCGGAGAGTAGTTAAATGATTCAGCACGGTCATCAAACACTTTAATTATCATTAATAAATTGTACGGATACATGGAATCATGAGGGTTGTCACATTCTCCCCTTATTAAGAAAATTTCGTCCCAAAATTTAGTGCGTGGTTACTGAGGAAGCTAGTTAAGTTGCGTTGGTTTCCCGGTTTTCCTGGGGTGTCACATTACATCCCCATTGAAAACAAATTGTTGTAATGATGGGACCCTTTATTTGAAACGCATAATGTGAAACACATGAATATGTGGTTTCAACGGATTGTTGGAGTTCTCTATTCGGTCATCTTTCCAAACTGCTACGAATCACGTGTCAAACAAACGTATGTATCAATGTATAAATAATATATATTTCATATAAAAGTTAACACCTTCAATTGAGAAATTCATAGTTTAATACGCATTATATAGGCCTATACGATGCGTATTAATTGATGAGATTACTGAAATACCGCTATTTTTTTGATAAATTCAGGGGTATTTTTGAGAAAATTCAAAGTTTAATACGAATCGTATAGGTCTATACGATGCGTGTTAAGCCGATATACGATACAACATAGGCCTATACGATCGTATATGGCATAATTTGAAATTTAGTTTTATCGTGTTTTCCTCGGTTCGACACGTATACGAGTGTGGAAATATCATTAGTCGCCTATTTTGACGTATTTGTACCTATTTTGACGTATTCTAACATATTGTTGCGTATTTTATAGTATTTTTGACGTATTTGAGCGTATTCTAACGTATTTTAGCTTATTTAAACCTATTTTAGGTTATTTTTACATATTTCGGCATATTTTAACGTACTTCAACGTATTTTAACGTATTTTATTGTAATATGACGTATATTAACATATTGCAGCATATTTTCATGTATTTTAGCGTATTTTTGCCTATTTTATTGTATTTTAGAGTTTTTTTTTTCGTATTTTAGAGTATTTTAGCGTATGTTGAAGGATAACGCAAACAAGTTCTCCACAGTTTGTTATTCCGATCTCTATTCGGTGATCTTTCCAAATTACAACACACGATAAGTTTAAACTTTATATTATGTGATTTGACCAGGAAATGATTGGAGATGATTTCTACTTTTAATAAGTTGTCATAGTTGTCAAATTCGTTGCGTGCATTCATGTTGTTGAGACAACAACAGATAATGAACGGATTGTTGGGCTTCTTGTTCCAAATGCAGCTGTAGGATCTGTACTTAAAGGTCTCTTTAAAATATGCAACGGAGATCGCCTTGTTAATTTTAATGAAGCAATGAAGATTGAATGTGCAAACCGCAACCGTTTTTTACTACGGAAATGGTGGCTATGGGAAATACAAAACGCAATCGTTTAATTGTGACTATGGGAAACACAAGTTTTCTTTTTTGAGCTTGATGGATGTCCGTTATCTCAACGCTTCTCCTTACATTACTGATCTGGAATTGGAGAACCGTTGTTATTTTAGCGCTTCTCAATCAGATATTATTTATTGAAACATAACTGAAACAGTCGGAAAAAAACTAAACCGAACCAACGTAGTTGAATTGATTGAAAACCAGTATGGTTGTCGTGAGCCTGAGGAACTTTTAATAAGTTGTCACAGTTGTCAACATCGACCAACTGCTCGAAATCCCTTTCGTTTTTCCCACTAACAGGGGTGCTGTCTTTTCTCCCACTGTGCAAACCTAATAAATCTCACCATAACACATTGTAGATTGGTGGGCTTGAATGGTTTTAATATATTTCATCTTGCACTATCTAGTCTAATACTTGAAAATGGATATGTTCGTGTCAAGATCTTTATCTATCATGTCATCGACTCACTGCTCGAAATCCCTTTCGTTTCTCGGGTTCGCATTCGACACAACACACCAAAAAATAAACTTCAAAAAATCAGTGCCTTGATACGCATCGTATAGGCCTATACAATGCATGTGAAGCCCGCCACCAGACATAAGCTGCACCTGTCAGTCTGCCATGTCATTTACTTTATTTCAATACGCATTGTATAGACCTATACGATGCGTATTGAATTGGAAAAGTGTGTGGATAGACAGGGGGTGTGCCATTAGAAAACCCCTAACCAAATACAAGATTTTTTTGCTTTGTAAATGATATACGTAATGCCATATCCACCACTGTACTATTATATTTTTATATTTTAAAGCTGCAAATAAGAATCTGAAAAATGAGAAACAAATATATGCTTATTTAGTGCTCGTATAAATTGTTGTTGTAAACTTTCACTAAAATACAACATCCCTTTTAATTAAAAACAACTATAATAAGTTAGTTAAAAAATGAAAAAAAAAGTATAATGAATTAATTGAAGGTTAAAACTAAGAAAACATTGACAAATTGCTTGATTAAAAGAATTAAAAGAAACAAAAATAATGATAATAATAGATAAGTTAAAAATAAAGAAATACAAGAAAAAACACATTTTGGTAAATATTTTTTAAATCACCCATTTTGGTAAATATTTTTTCACCAACACCCATTTAGAAAAAAATAATAAAAAAAAACTCAACTTAAAACTTATCCAACCTAAAAGTATAGTTATTCTTATCAACCACTTAAAATGTGTTCGTTTTACATGTAATCTTTACTAGTAGATTAGATCGCAAGATCAACTTGATCGTAGACTTTTGTAAAAAAAAAAAAAAAAAGAACATTGTTAGTTATATTTGAAAAAAAAAAATCATCTGCATGGTTGATATAGGAAGTGGTTGATAGTCTGATACAATGTACGTCCCCCAGCACCCTATAGATCAAAAAACTCGAAGTATACACAATGTGCGGAATCCATCACGTATGAGTATGGACATAGATAAGTAACGCATACACAATACGTAAATACCACTGATTTATATTGATTGTAGTGAAACACACACACCATACAATCCCACATAAATCTCTCTAAACGTTCTTACAATTATGAAGTCTAGAAACATGCATATTTGTAGACTTTGACTAAGTGTGCAAGAGGGCTTAACCATGCCAACAACGTGACGTTAACCTGAAAACTGTGCTAACTTGTGTTATCTGCGCTAAGACCATGGCGCGGATACACCCTAAGTGCACTGACATTTAGAAGAGAACAACTAAAGATAAAAAAGGAACCATCTTATGACCAGAAAGGACCATAGGGTATAGTGTTCGCACCAAGGACCTTTAGTGAATTATGTAGGCCCTTTACTTGTAAATCTCAAAGAACAAATCAAGGCTTGTATATTCTCAAAGCTTCATGGTAATGATAAGTTGATTTGTTGAAAGTACTTTTCATGCAAGCGATGTGCACGAACATCAAAGAGATAAGTTGGTTGCTTGAACAAGTTAATACATAGGAATAAATGAGTTACTTATTTGTTGATGCCTCAATCATAATCATTACATCTAACAATACACATTAAGAAGTGAAGAGATATGAAAGTGAAATAGAGCGATCGCAAAACCTGTAGGACCGGTTTGTTGTCATGTAATCTTGATAAACTTGAAAAACAACACGTATGATGTCCACGTAGCTTGTAATGTGTGCGGAAAAATTACAAGGTATAATACATAAGGATTTCCAAATATCTCTGTTTATATAAATTTTGGCAGCGTAACGGCGTCTTTACACAATGTTCGAATAAGCTAAAAATCAGAGGTTCCCAAAAGTTATGAGCTCACGCACACGTACCAACATATATATAGGCATTGGTGGTATGTGCTCAGCACTCCTCCACTCTTGATCCTTATACACATGTATGAGTCCATTACAAAAAAAAAAAGTTAAACTTTAAACTCAAACATGTTATGCTACCTATAAACAAAACAAACTCTAACTAAGATGTAGGCACTAGACATTATGTATCAACAGACTCCCCATTCCCCTTGGATGATGTCGTGGTCTTTTCTTAGTCTTCAAAACACTTTATTCCCTCTGATGCTCCTCCTTAAAAAGCTTTTCTTTGGTCTATGATCGGTGAGCGGTGGCTGCTTGTATTTATACCTTGAAATAGATGCTTTCTTAGATCTTTCAGCAATCTTTTCCAATCTCTTCATCTCTTTCTCATCTCACATCTTCTCTAGTTGTCTCTAATTACTCGGCCACATTCTCCCAAAATGAATCTCGTTAGAAAAATATTTACAAATGACTCTCTGAAATTGCATTGCTTTTTCTCGATCAATGCTAGCAAAGATTATTTTTTTGAAGAATAATATATCGATGTCCTTATTAGATAAGTTCACCAATCACATAGGATTATAAACCCTAATAATTCTCCAATTCTTCTCACATTCACATAGAACTATCACTCCGTCCCCTGTTTTCTCTTCATAATACCACCATCTGATAAAGTTATGAAAATCATGCTCTATCTCATGAAATGGTATTATACGTAACACCTTTAGTGTTACACCCGCTCGTAGGCAGAAGCGCGAGGTGTGTTGCATACGATATAAGTCAACATACTAAATGAATAAACAACTCCAAATGCCAATGCCATAAATAGTTTCAAACCACAACTCAATGTTAAGTATATAGTTTACAACTCTTCAAATGAAAATAAGTTGCACAAAATGTCATACATCAAATTGCAAGTTTTAAAGTTAAAGGTTTTGGCCATTATATCACCACAAGGAGGCGGTATATAATGGGTAAATCCTCCAAAAGATGGCATGGAGTTCTGAATCTTGTTTTCTTGACATGAAATCCCCGCATAGTCCACTAGTTTCCTTAAATACATGTAAGTTTAAATGTCAACAAAGTTGGTGAATTCAGGCAGTTGTTTTTGTATCAAATGAATCTTTAAAACATTTGAAATAATTTGTATAAATCCGGCATGTTAAAGCGTCAATGAAATCGTTGATCACTAATGTTTTGCAAGGACATTAATATGTGTGCCGACACAGGAAACAATCCAACCTTGACGAATTATGTGTCGATTACCCTCGATTGGCATACAAAAGCACTCCACAGTCTCGTGGACCAAGAGTGGGGCTCGCCAAAGCCCAATATATATATATATATATATATATATATATATATATATATATATATATATATATATATATATATATATTATCTTCTTAAAATATGTATTCTTGTTTTTATGTGATCCTTGACCACATTCTATGTGTGTATGTTTATATATATTCTCAAACAAATATATATTTTCCAAGTTTCGATGAGAGTTAAAAATAATATATTTTTAACTTGATTCTTGTATTTGCATACTTATACTTTTTCATACATACTTATATTTGTGTACCTTTGACCAAGTCAAAGTAGATGCATATTTATACTTTATTTCCCAATATAAATATATATGGTTAAATTCATATTTTCTTAAAATAATATTTCTAATATTATTTTTGGTATTAGTATACTTGTATAAGTACTAGGGAATCTTGTATTATCACTAGATGTATAGTTTGGCATGTATTTGTGTATTTAATTATAAATACCTACGTATTTTGTATTTAGTAATAAAAATCATTTCTTATGATTTTTATAGTTTTACCGGCATATTATTCCTTGTAAAATATGTATTTGTTACTTCTTAAAAATAATATATTCTTAAGATTGGTTTGTAATATATATATGTATATGTATATATTTGTTATTGTCCGATTTCGTATAATTGTTACCAAGTCTAGTTTTTATATATACTTTGTCAATAATATATATATATATATATATATATATATATATAAATATATATAGGATCACGCTAAAATGAGAACCACCTCGAGTTGTAAGAACCGCGAGAACTTTTTGATCCGGGCCTTGGTGGACCAAAATTTTTTTTCAGAAACGTAGATGCATGTATAAAAACAACATTTGTAAAAAAAATTCAAAAAAAAAAATGTCGTGGGTGTAGTTTTGAGCAACACAAGTTTGTGTTTACGGGACCCGTAAATTTTCCGACCAGATTTACGGGTCCCGTAAACACAAACTTGTGGCGCTCAAAACTACACACACGACATTTCTTTTTTGAATTTTTTTTACAAATGGTGTTTATATACATGCATCTACGTCTATGAAAAAAAAAATTGGTCCACCGCGCCCCCTACGGTGTAGTTCTCACGGTTCTTACAACTCGAGGTGGTTCTCATTTTAGCATTCCCCTATATATATGTATATATATATATGCATAGGATCAGGAGAGAACGCCTCAAAGTGTGAGAACGGTGAGAACGATTCTCAGCCACAAGATCTTAGTGGTTTGTGGCTGAAATTGATGCGGTGAAATTTTTGTAAATAATAGGGGCCTTGGAACTACCAGGAGGGGTAAAGTAGGAAGATACAAACAAATGTGCACATGCTACTCACATGTCATTTTTGTTGGTGCACTGAATGTCTGTTAACTACGTCTGTATCAAGTCTTAGGTCTAGATAGGTTGTACGGAGTCCAAAATCAGAAAATAGGATCTTAGATGTTAATTTCGCTCCAGATGACACTTGTGTCATTCTCAGCGAAATCAGGTAGTTGCTATTTCGCTCCTGTGTGCATTTAAAGGGTGAGTTCGCTCATAGGTACATTAGGGGTTTCGCTCTTGGGTGTTTGGAACGAAATCAGAAGCCTATATATACCAAGTCATGATTCCGCTTCTGTATGAGTTGGAGCGAAATCAGAGTCGAGGTGCTGCCGGATTTTTGTCAGAATTCTTGTAAACGACTCAGAATTAAGTAATAGAAAAGGAAATTGAAAGGAAAAGTTGTTGTTACTTTGTCTACACTGATTCCGCCTTTGTACACAAAGATGAACTGCCTTAACTGACTATTTAGGGTCATAGAAGTGGTATCAGAGCTCAGGACGATGAGTTCATACTACTATCGACAGCAAAAAATAGTCAGATATATTTTTTAGTTGTTTTGGTATTTAGGGGGAGTAGATATATTTTTCAGAAAATACAAAAACAGTAAAAAATACAAAAATACAAAAACATGATAAAATTTCAAAATCCAAAAACAATAGAAAATTGAAAAAGAGCTTGTGTAAAAATGGAAAATGATAGTACATCGGCTAGACAATTTCAGTATGCTAAAGATTTGTAAAGAATTAAATGAGTTAAATAGTTTCGCTGATGATGTGTCGATAGGTTTTCGCACATTTAGTAGATTTATTCGGGATATAAACCTAAAATTTCAACTTGCGTAATTCGTGGGGAACACTACTTGGATATATAGGTAACCCCTGAAATCTCGTTTGAAAGGTCCCTTATTCTGAGATACTAGGTCTTTATACTCAGTGATATCTAGGGCATTATTCCGGGACTTCTGCTGAATGGAAGTTCCGACCTAGTCCCCGAATAATACTTTCCACATTGCTTGAAATATAGCATCATCCTCAGCATAAAAAACGATAAAACATTGCAAAATGCTAATTGTGTGTTGTTGTAACTAACAGATCCTCTAAAGGGGACACACCGAAAAGTCGAAGCCGTCATCTCTCTGCATATACGGAAGTATCGACCTGAGCTCTCACGGCCCTCGCATTTAACCCTTGACATATATCAGCTGTGGTATACTCACCTGTAAGACTGAATATTTGGGATTCCGGATACGGGAGTATATTCAAGAGGTGGGACACATGAATGTGCTAAGTTCATAAGACATCTAAATCGTATCCTGAGTAAATTGAAAATTGTGTGAGAATTTAAGATGGATCAGTATATCGACAATCGACGTGAATTGTTTTAATCTGTGTATGAAATGAAGCTTAATGGTACTTGTAATTTGTCTGAAAATCTGATATGATTCCCTGACGCGCTCGCCAAAAATATGTTTGTAAATAATTTAATTTCTTTAATTTCTGCAATTTAATTTTCTGTATTTCATTTCTTAGTTTAGAACACTTTATTAAAATCCAAAAAGATTTTATTTCTTCTTTATTTTTGACAAACCAAAGTGGAGATTTAATCGTTGGATTCTCGAAGATTGAAGCAGATGCAGGAAAAGTTCTGAGCTGAAGAATGAGAAGAGCTTATCTTATTGGAGTTTGGTTTGATGAAAAGTTAAAACAAGTTCATTAATTTGATACTTGTTATATTTTCAGAAAATATTTGAAAATGATAAACAAAAGTCAGTCTGTGTTGTCAAAAGATCAACCAAGGTCATTAAATTGGACTTGGTAGACTAATTGAGTAATCAGGGTCATTAACTTGGACCTGAATACTTGAGTGGATTTCTAGTACTGATAGATTGTGTGTTTTTGTGAAAAAGATAAGTTTGTAATGTTTGATGTTTGAGACACAGGTTTTGGACTTCATCATTCCCACGACAACTAAGTCTTAAAGATTGAACCAGATCAAGATCTCAGATTTTAGCATACTAAGAGGGGGAGTCTGTTAAAGGGGGAGTCTGGATCAACAGTCAAAGGGGAGTCTGCAGATGAAGCTAGGAAGTGATCCTGAACCTGTGAAGATAAAATCTTTATGATGAAAAGACAGAGTTGGAGAAAAGTCCAAGACTGAAGACTCGGAGCCGAAGACTTCGTCAACATCCAAGGGGGAGTCTGTTGGTGCACTGAATGTCTGTTAACTACGTCTGTATCAAGTCTTAGGTCTAGATAGGTTGTACGGAGTCGAAAATCAGAAAATAGGATCTTAGATGTTAATTTCGCTCCAGATGACACTTGTGTCATTCTCAGCGAAATCAGGTAGTTGCTATTTCGCTCCTGTGTGCATTTAAAGGGTGAGTTCACTCATAGGTACATTAGGGGTTTCGCTCCTGGGTGTTTGGAACGAAATCAGAAGCCTATATATACAAAGTCATGATTCCGCTTCTGTATGAGTTGGAGCGAAATCAGAGTCGAGGTGCTGCCGGATTTTTGTCAGAATTCTTGTAAACGACTCAGAATTAAGTAACAGAAAAGGAAATTGAAAGGAAAAGTTGTTGTTACTTTGTCTACACTGATTCTGCCTTTGTACACAAAGATGAACTGCCTTAACTGACTATTTAGGGTCATAGAACGGTCCAACAAGTGGTATCAGAGCTCAGGACGAGGAGCTCATACTACTACAGCTTGATTCTACTAGATTCTCTTACTTCTACTCACTTCTTCTCTTACTTTTCTGATTTGAACTGATTCCTACGGTTGAAATGGACTGAATTTGGAGTATAGCGTGTAAAACATAGAAATAACAAATCCTAGAAAGAATCAGCTTAAAATTCGGATTAAAATTGGTAAAAATGGCCTAATAACCTAATTTCGCTCGACACGATTCTTCGATAAAAAGTTAATTTCGCTCATAAATTCCTGATTTCGCTCGAGATTCAAGTGATCATTTGGAGCGAAACCTGATCTCGCTCTTACATAAATTCTGATTTCGCTCGTAAGGATTTAAGTTTTTGATTTCGCTCGTGAAGACATTTCTGATTTTGCTCGAAATCAGTATATACCTGATTTCGCTCGAAGTGCATTCTGTTGATTTCGCTCATAGGTGATTCTAAGTGTTTGCTGATTTTTCAGGTACGTTAGAGATGGATGATATTTTCTTGAACCCGTTTAGTGACATGTATGCATTTACTGGAAATTCGGGAGATGATACATCTACAAGCAACAACAATGAGAACCCGCCAAATGCCAAGAAGAAATTATCGGATGCTTTGGAGGTTGAAAGTGCTTTCGGAACTTACAACAAACCACCGAAGTTGCTAGCTATCGAGGAGTATAGTAGGTGGGCAAAGAAATTCGAAGAGTGGTTGATGGCTTTTGCGTTTCCGAGCTGGAAGAGTCTCAAAAATGGATACGATGCTGGAGGCAAAAAGGGTGAAACGTTATCAACATCTGATGAGATAGAATTGTTTGTTGCCGAGTAGAAATGTGTTGCGTTGCTATTTCAATCTGTTCGTGAAGATATAATCTCTCTGATCGAATACTCTAGTTCTAAAGATCTCTGGGATAAGTTAGAAAAAAATGTTTAGGAACTACTGAAATCGTGAAAAACAAAAAGACACTTCTTAGGAAAGAACTTGATTTGTTCGGGTGTTTAAAGAATGAATCAGTTTCAAAAATGATCGAGAGGTTTGGGCATCTGAAGCTGGAAGTAGCTAGACATGGAATTAAGTATCCTGAAGATGAGCTAGTAGACAAATTGTTTGATTCGTTGCCAGACGAGATGGATTAGCGATATTATGCGATGATGCTGAAAAATACTATCAAAGCGCCAGAAGTGCTGACTGTAGATTTGCTGATTGAGAAACTCGAGAGTCATGAGTTGGAACTGAAGAAGACATTCGAAGTCAATCACTCATCTTATCAGCAGTGATGCCAAAAGCAACTTCTCCCAAAACTGCGTTTTCTGCTGAGAATGTGTCCACAACGAACAAAGAAAGTCAAAGCAGTGAATATCACAGTGGTTATCACAGTGGATCTTCATCAAATTCAAACCAGTCTGATGCAAAGAATTTGTTTCATTGCAACATCGCTGTAGACATGAAGAATGCTCAGAATTTCAACGAGGAGTCGGCTAAGCAGCAGATGGTTTTCCTAGCGTCGGTTTTGGAATCGTATGAAAGCCTTGTAGCATGGAAGATTGGCAACACCAGCTTGTCGAAAGAAGATTATGATCAAATAGATCCTAAAGAAATGGAATTGATCGATATAAGGTGGTGCATGGCCAGTGATGTTCGTCGAGCACAGCGTTTCATGGAAATAACCGGCAGGAAGACAATTGGTGGACCATCTACCAAGTTGGGGTTTGACAAGTCCAAGGTAACATGCTTCAAGTGTAAGCAAAAAGGTCACTTCAAGCGTGAATGCAGAAACACGTATGCTGATGAGTCTGAGAACCCGTTCAGGGAAGATTATTACAAGAAGGCGATATATCATCAAAACAAATTAGAGCCGCCAAGAATGAAGCAGATTGAAGAGAACAAAGAGAAATCTAGAGCTCTTGCGGTGATTTATGATGATGAGGGTTATGACTGGAGTGAAATGGTACCGGAGGAAGATGCGGTTGGTTACGCTTTCATGGCAAAGAATGAACCAGTTCCATGGAAAGACAACAGAACTGAAGAACAGAAGTATAATTACAGAAGGTTGTTGGCTACAAACAGAATGATCAGAATATCTGGAATCTTTTCGGAAGCAAAGAGAGCAAATAGATGGGATCCAGATAAGGAGTGTTATCTTGATCCATATGGAAACATCGCTATTGATCATAACACTCTTGATTTAGAGGCCATAATCAAAGAGTTAAAAGATGATGATGATTATTGGCAGAATAAATGGTGGGGAACTTGAGATGAGAACGAGAAAGAAGAGAAAGAGAAGTCAACGAAGGTTGATACTGGGATCATTGACACTACTCAGGAGTTGACTGCTGAAAACCTTGGAAAGATGGCTGACAAGGTGCTGGCAGCTAAGGCGATTGAGGTAGATTCTAAATCCATTTCTGAGTCTAAAAGCCAGGTCTGTTCAAACACGTCAACGACTGAATCAGGTAAGAAAGTCAATAGGGATGTTGATTGCAAAAATTGCATCAAAGAATGCAAATTTTGTAATACCGTCACGTATCTCAACGGTAAGAAGGTTGATGATCTGACAGCGAAAGTCAGAAACGTTGAGGATCAAATTCTTGATCGTGACAAGATGGTTAAAGCTTCAACTGAACGGATAAAAGAATTAACTAACAAAATTGAAAATGATAAAATTGATCATGAGAGGATTAGGCAAGAAAACGAAAAGTTAGTTCTTGAAAACCGTCAAATCGCTGAAAAATTTGAGAAGCTTAAAACCACAATGAAAGATAATGATGATCGAAACGGTAAAACTTATAAAGAAAATTTTCAACTAAAAGTCGTGCTGAGGTTAAAAGAAGAATCGATCAACCAACAACTGGATGAAATCGCTAAATTGAAACTAAAAGTTCAAGAGGCTGAAATTGAAAATGAGCGAATCCAGTTGAAGCTTAACAGTTACAACTCCGCAAGCTTTGTTTTGCAACACATTGTTCCCAAACCCAACGGGAAAAACAAAGCAGGTGAAGATGTGTACTCAGATGGAACTGGGGTGGGTTTTCATCAAGTTCCACCACCAATTCTTGGAAATTATACGAAAAAGCAATCTGGGTTGGTTGAAATCGAGGAAGAGAATGAAGTTAAACTTCCGGAGAACATTGATGTTACTTTTACATCATCTGATGATAGTATTCAGACAGAGATTGTTAAGAGCACAACTGAAAGTGTTTTGATGTCTGATTCAGCTGAAGATGATGGATGTTTTCTGGACAAACACATTCCGAAACAAAAGTCCAAGAACAACTCAAATGATGAACCTACTCTTGTCATGTACAAGATGTCGGGATCTGATAAGTTGTTTTCGGATTCAGAGTTTCCCATTGAGAATGTGAATGTGAAAAATTTAACAAATGTTTTCAAGTTGGTCGAAGTTGAATTGTCAGAAGTGAACAGTTTGAGTCAAACAAAGAGGGAAATGAACTTTGAAAAAGATAAATCATACTACAAGAAACCTGTTGTTCCACCACGTTTTAATAATAACAAAAATCGAAATAATTGGTCGGGTGGTTATCAGGGTGGTAAGAATTATCAGAGAAGAAATGTTCAAAACAAGAGGTTTGTTGAAAAGAAAAAGTTTGTGAATAGTTCAAGTTCACTTGCTGATGAAGAGAAAGAGATTTTTTCAAAATCTAGTGAAGAGTTCTTTGAGAAGAGAGCTTCACAGGCCCAGTCTGAAGGCACAAGTCGAGTTGTTGACACTCGAACATGCTTCAGATGCAATCAAGTTGGTCACATTGCACGAAAGTGTACCAACATGAAGCCTAAGACTGAAGCTGTGAAGACTCAAAAGAAGAAAGTTGTTGAGGTGAAGGGTAAAACACAAGTGGTTGTTGAGAAAATAGAGTGTGAAAAATGACAACACCAAAGTGAAAAATGAACCCGTAAAGAAGTTGGTAACTAAAAATGACAAGTTTTACAAACGAGTAGCATTATCTCAACAAGTTTGGAAACCAAAAACTGAGAAAAAGATTTCACCTTCTGAGGATTCGATTTAGATTGAATATGATGCAAATTTTCCACCTCTGAAGGCTGAAAACTTTAAAATTCAAGTTGCTAGAGTTAAAACTACCAAGGTCACACCCAAGACTGATGAGGCTTGGGTGGACACAATGTTTGACTAAACAGTTTGAATTGCCGGAGCTTCCTTGATCGCGAAGCATGAATCGGCATCTTTATTGAAGTGTTTGAATCATTTTTTTTTAATATGTGCAGGATCTTCCGAGATTAGTCTCACGCTGGATTATGGACAGTGGAGCATCTATGACAGGGAAGACTACATTGTTATATGATGTGAAGAATATTAATGGAGGTTATGTTGGTTTTGCGGGTAATCAAGGAGGAATGATTATTGGTGAAGGAACGTTATCCAACGGGATTGTGACGTTTGAGAGAGTTAACTACATTGCTGAGTTGGAGAACAATCTGCTGAGTATCTCACAGAT
The DNA here is from genome assembly GCF_002127325.2 of Helianthus annuus. Taxonomy (NCBI): domain Eukaryota; kingdom Viridiplantae; phylum Streptophyta; class Magnoliopsida; order Asterales; family Asteraceae; genus Helianthus; species Helianthus annuus. The sequence continues at coordinate 112,429,623 of NC_035444.2, read as the reverse complement.
TTGTGACAGGATGTATACCACTCACTTCACTGATAAAGAATGTTTGATCTTGAAGCTAGGATTTGTTATCCCTGAGGAATGGATTATCATGAGGGCACCAAGAGTTAATGATCTGTACGTGTTGGATATGAGCGTAGCTACTACAACCAAGGGTCAGGCTCATTGTTTCGTGTCCAGAGCAACTGAAAAAGAATCGAGATTGTGACACCGGAAGATGGGACATATACATCTTAGAAAAATGAATCACTTGGTGCACAACGATTTGGTTACAGGAGTTCATGTCAAAGGTTTTCATCTGGAAGGGGAGTGCATTAGCTGTGTTAAAGGCAAGCAGAAGAAAAAGTCACACCCTACAAATCAAGTCAATTCAGTCTCAAGACCCCTGGAGAGACTTCACGTGGATTTGTTTGGTCCAGTGAATGTCAAGAGTATTACGGGAGACAAATATTGTCTTGTGGTTACTGATGATTATTCCATATTTTCGTGGGTTTCTTTCTTGAAGACGAAAGTCAAAACGTTTGACAGTCTGATGGCATTGTTCAAAAGAATTGAGAATCTGTACCAAAGGCGTATTAAAAGAATACGAAGTGATAATGGTACTAAATTCAAGAACAGCAAGATGGAAGAACTTTGTGATAAAAGAGGTATTTTGCATGAGTTTAGTGCTCCGTACACTCCGCAGCAGAATGGTGTCGCAGAATGCAAAAACCGGACACTAATCGAGACGGCTAGAACAATGCTCACAGATTCAAAGTTACCTATTAATTTTTGGGCTGAAGCTGTTTCCACCGCATGCTATACGCTCAACAGAGTTCTCACTGTCAAGAAGTTCAACAAAACATGCTTTGAGCTGATCAATAACCGCAAACCGAATTTGAAGTATCTAGAACCGTTCGGGTCACCCTATACTGTTATAGAGCCTTTTGGAAAGTTTGGTCCAAAGTGCATTGAGGGTATATTTGTTGGATATTCAAGTCCTTCGTGACGTGTCTTCGTTTGAAGTGAAAAGCGGATTATTGAAGCTGCAAATGTTGAATGTCAAGGTTATACTATGCCGCCACAAAATCCAGGAGATTCATGGCGATATCATTATGACAAGTTGTGGGAATCATTTGACATGATAGAAGAACAAGAGGCAGAAGAAGATTTCTTTGACGAGTTGGATATTTTGCGTGAGTACGAGTCACAGCAAAGATTCCCAGCTGAGTATTCAAGGCGACCACGGGAAACTTCAAATGACGATGAAGCAGGTCCAACTAATGCTGGTGAACACGATGATGTCCAACAGAATGAAGTTGCTCAAGATAATCAGACGGTTGAAAATGATAATCAAGAATCTGAGAACATGCCGATATTTGACCGAGGAGATTCAGATTCTAACGGGGAGCAGATTCAGGATTTAAGTCAAACAAACCAAATTGGTGAACAAGGTGCAGATCAAAATGTTACTAATCTGGTAGGCGATGTGGATGTTCCAAGCGATGTAATGCCACAAACTCTTTCATATCATCCAGAGGAATTGATCATAGGAGAATTGCAAGCAGGCGTTTGTACGAGACGTTAAATTGACCAGGGCCTTACATGTTTTTACTCTACAGTAGCACCTTTACAAACTGAATTTTCATTAAGTTGTTTTATTTCGCAGATCGAACCAAGAACTTACAAAGAGGCGCTTACTGAAGACTCTTGGGTCATTGCAATGCAAGAAGAGTTAAGTCAGTTTGAAAAGTTGGGTGTCTGGAAGTTAGTGGATTTACCGGATGGTCACAGGAAAATCAATACGAAATGGGTTTTTAAGTGTATGAGAGACGACAGAGGAGTTGTTGTAAGGAACAAAGCTCGACTCGTTGTTCAGGGCTTTAGTCAACAGGAGGGGATTGATTTTACTGAAGTCTATGCTCCTGTGGCACGACTAGAGGCAATCAGAATTTTCCTTGCATTTGCGTCTTGGAAGAACTTCAAAGTATATCAGCTAGATGTAAAATCGGCGTTTCTTTATGGGAAGGTTAAAGAGGAGGTTTATGTCGGTCAGCCGCCGGGCTTTATCGATCCAATCCACAAAAACAAGGTCTACTTATTGGACAAAGCGCTGTATGGTTTACACCAGGCCCCGAGAGCCTGGTACGAGACTTTGTCTCAACACTTACTAGCCAACAGTTTTATACGTGGAAAAGTGGATGCCACTCTCTTCACTAAAGAGGTCGACAGACATCTTCTGATAGTTCAGATTTATGTGGACGATATAATCTTTGGGTCGACAAATGAGAATTTGTGTAAAGATTTCGAACAGGCGATGAAGCAAAAATTCGAGATGTCATCAATGGGGGAGATGAAATTCTTTTTGGGACTACAAGTTGAACAACTACCTGAGAGAATTTTCATTCATCAAACGAAGTACGTGCATGATATTCTAGAGAAATTTGGAATGTCAAGTTCTACTCCAGCTGCTACCCCACTGGAGACAGGGCTGATGAAACGTTTTATCGATCCATGATAGGTTCTTTGATGTACCTAACTGCTTCACGTCCTGATATCATGTATCCAACGTGCCTCGCAGCAAGATATCAATCTAACCCGATAGCTTCGCACATGATTATTGTGAAGAGGATATTACGCTACCTGAAGGGAACTCCTACATTGGGGTTGTGGTATCCTAGAACAGGCGACTTTACGCTCGAAGGGTATTCCGATTTGGTTTTCGGATGCTGCAAAGTCAATTCAAAATCAACACCTGCAGGATGCCAGTTCTTTGGACCTAGATTGATTACTTGGTAGTGTAAGAAACAAACGTCTGTGGCGCTATCTACATGTGAAGCGGAGTACGTTTCTGCTAGCAGTTGCTGCTCTCAGATCCTGTGGATACAGCAACAGATGCGCGACTATGGTTTGCAGTTTCTTAACACACCTCTTTTTGTTGATAATGAGGCCGCAATAAATATAACAAAGAATCCAGTACATCAAGCTAAAACTAAACATATATAAATTCGTCATAACTTTATTCACGATTATTTCGAGAAAAAGTTGATATGAATTGAGAAAATCCACACTGACAAACAGAAAGCTGATTTACATACCAAAGCTTTTGATAAAATACGGTTTAAAAATTTGTTAAAACTGAACGGTAGGAAGCTTCTTTCGATGTCGGATGGCATTATTGGCGTTGATGAGAGTACTGTTGCGGATGAAGATGAGAAACAATCTGCAATGGTTTGTCGATTTTTTACTTGTTTTGGTATTTAGGGGGAGTAGATATATTTTTCAGAAAATACAAAAACAGTAAAAAATACAGATATACAAAAACATGATAAAATTTCAAAATCCAAAAACAATAGAAAATTGAAAAAGAGCTTGTGTAAAAAGGGAAAATGATAGTACATCGGCTAGACAATTTCAGTATGCTAAAGATTTGTATAGAATTAAATGAGTTAAACAGTCTCGCTGATGATGTGTCGATAGGTTTTCGCACATTTAGTAGATTTATTCGGGATATAAACCTAAAATTTCAAACTTGCTTAATTCGTGGGGAACACTACTTGGATATATAGGTAACCCCTGAAATCTCGTTTGAAAGGTCCCTTATTCTGTGATACTAGGTCTTTATACTCAGTGATATCTGGGGTATTATTCCGGAACTTCTGCTGAATGGAAGTTCTGACCTAGTCCCCGAATAATACTTTCCACATTGCTTGAAATATAGCATCACCCTCAGCATAAAAAACGAAGAAACATTGCAAAATGCTAATTGTGTGCTTTTGTAACTAAAAGATCCTCTAAACGGGACACACCAAAAAGTTGAAGCCGTCATCTCTCTGCGTATACGGAAGTATCGACCTGAGCTCTCAGGGCCCTCGCATTTAACCCCTGACAGATATCAGCTGTGGTATACTCACCTGTAAGACTGAATATTTGGGATTCTGGATACGGGAGTATATTCAAGAGGTGGGACACATGAATGTGCTAAGTTCATAAGACATCTAATCGTATCCTGAGTAAATTGAAAATTGTGTGAGAATTTAAGATGGATCAGTATATCGACAATCGACGTGAATTGTTTAAATCTGTGTATGAAATGAAGCTTATTGGTACTTGTAATTTGTCTGAAAAGCTGATATGATTCCCTGACACGCTCGCCAAAAATATGTTTGTAAATAGTTTAATTTCTTTAATTTCTGCAATTTAAGTTTCAGTATTTCATTTCTTAGTTTAGAATACTTTATTAAAATCCAAAAAGATTTTATTTCTGCTTTATTTTTGACAAACCAAAGTGGAGAGTTAATCGTTGGATTCTCAAAATTTGAAGCAGATGCAAGAAAAGTTCTGAGCTGAAGAATGAGAAGAGCTTATCTTATTGGAGTTTGGTTTGATGAAAAGTTAAAACAAGTTCATTAATTTGATACTTGTTGTATTTTCAGAAAATGTTTGAAAATGATAAACAAAAGTCAGTCTGTGTTGTCAAAAGATCAACCAAGGTCATTAAATTGGACTTGGTAGACTAGTTGAGTAATGAGGGTCATTAACTTGGACCTGAATACTTGAGTGGATTTCTAGTACTGATAAACTGTGTGTTTTTGTGAAAAAGATAAGTTTGTAATGTTTGATGTTTGAGACACAGGTTTTGGACTTCATCATTCCCACGACAACTAAGTGTTAAAGATTGAACCAGATCAAGATCTCAGATTTTAGCATACTGAGAGGGGGAGTCTGGATCAACAGTCAAAGGGGAGTCTGAAGATGGAGCTAGGAAGTGATCCTGAACCTGTGAAGATAGAATCTTTATGATGAAAAGACAGGGTTAGAGAAAAGTCCAAGACTGAAGACTCGGAGCCGAAGACTTCGTCAACATCCAAGGGGGAGTCTGTTGGTGCACTGAATGTCTGTTAACTACGTCTGTATCAAGTCTTAGGTCTAGATAGGTTGTACGGAGTCGAAAATCAGAAAATAGGATCTTAGATGTTAATTTCGCTCCAGATGACACTTGTGTCATTCTGAGCGAAATCAGGTAGTTGCTATTTCGCTCCTGTGTGCATTTAAAGGGTGATTTCGCTCATAGGTACATTAGGGGTTTCGCTCTTGGGTGTTTGGAGCGAAATCAGAAGCCTATATATACCAAGTCATGATTTCGCTTCTGTATGAGTTGGAGCGAAATCAGAGTCGAGGTGCTGCCAATTTTTTGTCAGAATTCTTGTAAACGACTCAGAATTAAGTAATAGAAAAGGAAATTGAAAGGAAAAGCTGTTGTTACTTTGTCTACACTGATTCCGCCTTTGTACAGAAAGATGAACTGCCTTAACTGACTATTTAGGGTCATAGAACGGTCCAACAATTTTCCCCCATCATATTTAAACGACAATAACTTTTTTATACATGTTTATTTTTTGAAAAAAATTACACCATAAAACTCAACATTTTTTATCTTTCCAACGAGTATACTATTGATATACTTTTCGAAAAAAAATTAACTGGGTTTTATGGCGTTTTTCTGAACTGGGTGTTTTATGGCGTTTTAGAATAGGTATTTTCATGGCGTTTTTCTGAACTATGTGTTTTTATAGCGTTTTAACTAGGTATTTTCATGGCGTTTTTCTTAACTAAATGTTTTATGGCGTTTTCAACTGAGTTTCTTCATGGTATTTTTCTAAACTGAGTGTTTTATGGCGTTTTTACACTAGTATAAATTATGATTTTTCTGAGCTCAAAAAATATTAATTTAGGTGGTTAGACACATAAACCGCCCAAAAATCAGCACAAATAAACTGACACGCACATTTTTTGAGCTATATGGCTAAAAAATGGTTTTTTTGAGCTTTTTAAAATATAGCTCAAAAAAATAGCTTTTGAGTGTTTTACGGCGTTCAAAAAAATGGTTATTTTGACCTGTTGTAAATTATAGCAAAAATAATGGTTTTTTGAGCTGCTGTAAATTATCGCTCAAAAAATAGCTTTTAAGTATTTTATGGCATTTTAACTGGGTATTTTGAGTGTTTTATGGCATTTAAAAAAATGGTTTTTTAGCTGTTGTAAATTATAGATCAAAAAGATAGCTTTTCAGTGTTTTATGGCATTCAAAAAAATGGTTTTTTTAGATGTTGTAAATTATAGCTCAAAAAAATAGCTTTTGAGTGTTTTATGGGGTTCAAAAAAATGGTTTTTTTGAGCTGTTATAAATTATAGCTCAAAGAAATTAGCTTTTGAGTGTTTTATGGCATTTTAACTGGGAATTTTCATGGCGTTTTTTTTAGAATTGTGTGTTTTTATGGCGTTTTCTTTGAACACCCAGTTCATGTGAGTGGTTTTTTTGATATTATTACCCCTTAGTGTAATTTAACATTAATGCCACATATCACCACCAAAATCGTTCTCACACTTTTCACCATTCTCTCTAAATTCTGACTATATATATATATATATATATATATATATATATATATATATATATAAACGGGATCAGGAGATAACGATGAAAAATGTGAGAACGCTTCCTGACCTAACACGTGTCACGCGGCATATAGAAGGGCGGAGCGGCTTTTTTATCCTTTCATATTTTATTTTTTTAGACTCGTGTCACATCCCGTTTCCATTTTTTGGCGTTTAATAAATTCGCCGCGTTTTATTGTTTGTGGATCAGGATCATAGTTAATATTTTTGGCGTTTTAATTATGTTTTGGTGTTTTTATTGTTTTTTTAAATCAGGATTCATGTCTATGATGTAAAATACATCAGTATTTTTCTTGATGTTTATTATATCAAGTAGGATACAGGTCTATAATTTGACAGACAATTATAACGTTTTGAAAAGATAAATAAATTTAGTTTTCCATGTAGTGGCTTTTAATATAATAAATGTTTAGCAATAATGTTACCATCTCTTCATTTTACTGTTTAGCAATTATTGTTTCGCTCAATTTTCATCGGTGAATTAGTGTTGATTTTTCAGTAATACTTTGTTTGGCGTTTTATAGCAACATCGTGCTTTGCTAGCTTCCGTTCTCTCAGTTTTCACACTATCAGTCGTTTTGGTGTTTTTGGCATTTTATATTAAATTTTTTTAAGTTAAGAATTAGATAATAAAATCATAGAATTAGATAACAAACAATAGAAACTGAAAAAAAATTATAATCTAATTTCTCTTCCAAATCTTCACTGTCATCAGCCTCTTCTACTTTAACATGTTTTGGCATTTTGAACCTGTTTTAAATAACTTATGTAGATCCTTTTTTTCCTACATAACGTCGGTCTTCATTAAGGGGTAAAAGTATTTTTTTTTCTTCGTTTTTTCATGATAATTTGTCCATCTCATTCAGCTAAAGCTTATAGATATACCCACCTCAAAGTAGAATCCATTCAGTGAAACTTCATTCTGAACAATACTCAATAAAGAAGAAATGACGTTCCGCATCTGTGGCTTTTTTAAGTATTTTTTTGGCTTTTTAAAGTGAATGGTTTGTTGGAAAGATGGCGTTTATTTTTTTGGTGATGTGATCAATTGATTGTGTAGAGTTGTCTCTCTTATAGGATGTTTTTGGCGCATAGTTTAGGCGGGATTTTTTATTTATAATAAATGATATTAATAAAGTAGCCGTCTTTTCAGTTACTCTGTGTATTTTTTACTAATTTTTGTTCAGCTTTTTTATGAGTTTTTATGGTCTTAGACATTTCATCTTCCAAGTCTTGCGTTTTTTAATGGCTTTAAGTAGTTTTTGGCGTTTGTTTCCATTTTTAGCTTTTAATAATTCTTCTCAAATTTACTTTTATTATAGGTTGGGAGTTTTTGGCGTTTTACTTCATTATGGCGTTTCACAATAATTATGACTTTTGGCGTTTTATTAATATAATGTTATTTTTTATTATAAGTTGAAAAATACATAATAAACAACAGAAAAAGAAAATTAAAAAAAATAGAAACAATTCACCTTTCAAATCTTCACTGTCGTCAGTCTCTTTCTTCTTTGAAACATGTTCACTAGCGGTTTGGCTTTGTAATCCTTGTGTTTTTTTGGCAGTTTGGAAAGACAATATGACATGAGTTTTTTGTTTGAATATGTATCTTCAAACCACACATCAGTATCATTCGTCTAATTCATGCCATTATAATATTCATCAATAACAAAACACAAAAACTGACATAAGTCTGACCCCAGTATCTTTTTCTTGAAGTTTGTCCATCTCATTCAGCAAAATGTTATTTGAGTCGCAGCACCTCAGGAAAGAATGCATTTTCTGAAAATTCGCGTAGAACAATATTAATATACAAGAAACGATTTTTGGCATTTTTGGCGTTTTCCGAGGAAATAGTGTATCTGAAAGAAAAGTCCATTTTTTGGAAATTTTTTATATTTGAGAGATTTGGCGTTTTTTTAAGATGATTGGTATATAGTAAAATATGGCGTTTTTTGAGTAGGTGTGTTTGATGTTTTACATTTTTTGGCGTTGTAAGATGAATGTTATATAGTAGAAATATGTCGTTTTTAGGTTGGGGGAGGTGTGTTCTTGTGTATGAGAATGTTTTGTTTATACAGGGATGCGTTTTGGTAAGTAATGGCGTTTTATTCATTAGTTGGTGTTTTGGTATAGAAGTCTAATGACCTTTTTACCCTTAATGAAGCGCGTCGACTCAATAGAATTCGTGTTATTTACGAAAACGCCACCGCGCCAATCTAGTCCATAGATTGTTTTGATCGGACGATCGATAAGCGTTCTCACCATTCTCACACTTTTCATCGTTTTCTCTAAATTCTGACACTATATATATATAAACGTGTCCAATTTTTTTCAACTCTTGTTTATGGGAATATTTATATAATTATATATAAATGTATGTTCTTTGTATTTTTAGTCCATCCACCCATGTATAGGTATTGTCACACCCCCAAAATCCACATGCGGAGTATCACCGCTTGGGAGCGTGACTGACCAGGATCAAGCCACCAATCATATTGAACATGTAATTAATAAGTAAAAATAAATGCCTTTCAATCACCAATATGAAAGGTATTCCAAAACATAAGTATGTTATCACTGTTTAGCGGAAGCGTATAAATAAACCCAACATAAATAAGTATGTAATGTCATAAAGTGTCAAATAAACAATCACGATCCAATCCCACAACGACCAGCTCCTCCATGTGCAAGCTCCATGTACCTAACGACCTGCAAGGCATGTAACAGAGGATCAACAACTAGTTGAGCGAGTTCACAGAAAGTAAGTGCGTAATAGTAAGTACGTTGGTAACATGTGGCTCTACTGGGCCGATAGTACGTTCTATTAGTGGGGGCTTCCCATGTTGTATATCCACTAGACTATTCGTAACCATAAGTGTTCTACATATCCCGAGAACAGTAACACGTACAAGTTTACGTAGGTTTTACGTAAGTAATCCTTCACAACCGAGAATAGGGGTACGCGGGGGTTTACGTAGGTTTTACGTAAGTGCCTGACACAACCGAGGCAGTAGTGAGTATAAGTTCACGTAGGTTTTACGTGAGTATCCTTCACAACCGAGGATAGCGAGTAGCATAAGCATACGTAGGTTTTACGTATGTGTCCTGCACAACCGAGGACGATGGTATGGTAGTCTAGTAATAGTGTATGTACGAATCTAGCCAATCTCATTCCTTCAATCCCATTCCCAAGCCCTTGGGAATCCCATGCCTTAGTAAGAGTGTGAACTCACCTTGGTTTGCTCGGTATGCTAGGGTATGTGCTCACAGTTAATCAATCAAGTCCTAGAGTACACGTATACATAATCAGTTTATATTTTCGAAGTTCATGCATGCACATACCATCGCATAAAGTAACACATAAACAATTACCAAGTAGCACATAGCACGTATTCTGAATCATATAAGTCATGCGTATCAGCTAACTATTGTTAATAATTACAGTTAAGTTCTAACGGAAATTAACCAAGTTACTGTGCAGATTAACCCATCGGCGAAACACCCCTGTTTCGCCGTGAACTCCCTTCGACGAAACACAACCATTTCGTCGTTATAACTCTTGGCGAAACACCATTTGTTCCGTCATGACAACCATCGACGTATCTCCTTCGTTTCGTCGTAACTGACTTCGACGAATCAAAGTTCTGTCTCGTCATACCCGATTCGCCGATATATATATATATATATATATAGATATATATATATATATATATATATATAGATATATATATATATATATATATATATATATATATATATATATGTATATATATATATATATATTTTGTTACGCCGCAACCCAACCGCAAACATACAATTTCCAATTAACTTTACCGGTTGGCATCCGAGTACCATTGGGCCGATGCCCACGGCCAATGGTTTCATTTTGCCGCCCCACACTACCAATCAAATAGATTGGAACCCACATGCAAAAATTAACAATCTAATGGCACATCATACTATTTTTATTTAAATTGACTGCACATGATAACATAAATTTGTCAAAGGGAGTTCATATATGGCGGCCGACACCCCTAGCCCTTGTCCTATTTCTATTGGACCAAAACAAAGCAAACTTCACAAGTATAGCATAAGCATAGTGGCCAACAATTTTATCCACCTCAATTTGTTATTGGACCAAATCATTTAGATTTTATGCACATATATTCATATAATCATCAATTCCTAAACTAAACATTGCACATGTACTACAGACACTTATAGCCGCCAATATATATGCATCATTCCATACCATCACATGCAATTCAAGGCATGTTGGCCGACAGTAACTAAGCAACACATGATATTGATTCTAGGCTACCCATTGGACCGATATAAGAAAAGTGTTCATTGGGCCGCTAATATTATGAGTTTCCAAACCTAAGCAATCATCACAACATGTACAGTTTGATCCCTTGGTGGATATGGTGCCGTCCAAAACAACGAATTGATTAGCCACACATTCCCTCAAAAGTCAAGCCCCCACATGAGTAAACACATGAAAGTCTTATTATTTTAATATACATGGCCGACAACTTTAAAGAGGTAATCTATGAACTCATGTGCACTTGTTAAATCATTTACAACCTCAGAGGAACATAAATGATCACAATTATTATGTCTATCATTCAATCCTATCATGCTCCATCTATTCAATCGCAACCAAGTCGCATAACAATTCATTCATGATGATACACAGATAATAAACAGATAGTTCATGGTTAATTAAATCGAATAGTTCTTAGTAGGCTACTAACCCAAACGAGATGCACAATCGAATACGTAAAAAGCTCCAAGACTTGCCGTCGGGTTCTGAGAGTAGAGAGAGAGAACGTGATGGGTGGTTAGGGTTTGCTTAAGGTTAATCTCTTAACGTAAAGGTTATTACTTAACCTTATAGTCGTTCGCTACTGGGCCGAAGCCCATTCCTGATTTCGTAGCCCACAAGGTGGACGAAAACACCAAGTGGTTTTCGTGAAGGGTGATTTCACAGGGGGTTTTCGGCTAGAGAGGTTGATTTCTTGAGTTCCATATTTATCTTTAATTCCCCAACCACAATATAAATACAACACATTGTTAATAACATAGTTACTCATACTACACAACAATATATAGAACAAGAACACACTACATGCACTCCATATATATCATATAAATCAAACGCAGTTTAGCATATTACAACGCGTACAGTTGTTAAACCGAAACAAACAAGTCGTGCCAACACACGATCTAAACAATTAACGTGAAATAGTGCGAAGATGGAATCTTGGAAATTCGGGTTGTCACATTTTCCCCAACTCGAAAGAAATTTCGTCCCGAAATTTAGCATGTAGTTACTGAGGAAGCTAGGTAAGTTGTATCGATTACTGATTTTCCTGGGGTGTCACATCATCCCCCCATTGATTTGGAATTTCGTCCCGAAATTCCGCAGTAGTAGCTTCAGTCTCAGTAGTGGTTGCATTGGTTCCGAATAACTGGGGGTACTTTTCTGTCATCTGGTCTTCGCGTTCCCAGGTGTACTCTGGGCCACGTTTGGAGTTCCAACGAACTCGGACAAGAGGTGTTCTCTTGTGTTTGAGGACCCTAACATCCCGGTCCGTGATTTCAACTGGTTCCTCGACGAACTGCAACCGCTCGTCGATAGTGAGTTCCTTAAATGGAATTATGAGGGTCTCATCTGACAGGCACTTCTTCAGATTCGACACGTGAAAAACATTGTGAACTGCACCGAGTTCAGCTGGTAGGTTTAGCTTGTAGGCCATTTTGCCTATTTTCTCAATGATCTTGAACGGTCCAACATACCGTGGATTGAGCTTGCCTCGTTTACCAAATCGAACCACACCCTTCCAAGGTGAGACTTTAAGTAAAACCCGGTCCCCGACCTGAAATTCCAATGGCTTCCTACGCTTATCCCCGTAGCTTTTCTGGCGATCACGAGCTGTCGCCATGCGTTGTCGTATTTGTGCTATTCGTTCAGTAGCGTCAACTACCATTTCTGGACCTGTAATCTGACTATCTCCCACCTCTGCCCAACAGAGAGGTGACCGGCATTTACATCCGTACAATGCCTCGAATGGAGCGGCTTGTATGCTGGTGTGGTAACTGTTATTGTACAAAAACTCCACTAACGGGAGGTGCTTTTCCCAGCTGTTGCCGAAATCGATAACACACGCTCGAAGCATGTCTTCTAGAGTTTGAATCGTGCGTTCAGACTGCCCATCCGTCTAAGGGTGATAAGCTGTGCTCATGTCTAACCGAGAGCCAAAAGCCTTGTGCATTGCTTGCCATAGTTCTGATGTGAATCATGCATCGCGATCCGAAATAATAGATGTGGGCACCCCGTGCCTCGAGGCTATTTCCTTTACGTATACGTCTGCTAGTGTGGAAAGCTTGTTTGTTTCTTTGATTGCTAGGAAGTGAGCAGACTTGGTGAGTCGATCCACGATCACCCAAATAGTATCGTTCCCACGCTGGGATCTAGGTAGACTTGTAACGAAATCCATGGAAATTTCTTCCCGTTTCCACTGTGGTATCCTGGGTTGTTGCAGTAGGCCTGAAGGTTTCTGGTATTCAACTTTAACTCTCGCACAAGTCAACCACTTGCCGACGTAAGTTGCGATAAGAGCTTTTATGTTGGCCACCAATATGTTGTTCTGATATCGTGGTACATTTTATCCGACCCTGGATGTACCGAGTAGCGAGACTTGTGCGCTTCATCCATCCATAGAGTGGGACCCAAATACGTCCTGTCACATGGTAGGCGTCGTCTTCCTTTTGTTCTAATCGTTGCCTCGAGCCGCGTAAGGCTTCAGCCTTGACGTTTTCTGGTTTCAATGCTTCTACCTGAGCATTTCGTATCTGTGCAGGAAGATCAGACTGAATAGTGAGCTGCAAAGCTCGTACACGCCTAGGTAGAGTGTCTTCTCGACTGAGAGCGTCAGCCACAACATTGGCTTTGCCCGGATGGTACTTGATGGCGCATTCGTAATCATTAAGTAACTCGACCCATCGTCGTTGACGCATATTCAATTCCTTCTGCTTGAAGATATGCTCGAGACTCCTGTGATCGGTGTAAATAGTGCACTTGGTACCGTACAGGTAATGTCGCCATATCTTAAGCGCAAAAACAACAGCTCCCAGCTCTAAATCATGCGTCGTGTAATTCCGTTCATGAATTTTGAGTTGTCGCGAAGCGTAGACAATAACTTTATCACGCTGCATCAATACACAACCAAGCCCCTGTATCGATGCGTCACAATAGACCACCAAAATCGTCTGTGCCCTCTGACAGTCGGAGAATAGGCGCGCTGCAAAGCCTATCCTTTAAGTACTGAAAAGCGGTTTCCTGTGAATCTCCCCAACGGTAGGTGACACCTTTCTGTGTCAGCATAGTAAGTGGCTGGGCAATCTTTGAGAAATATTTGATAAACCGTCTGTAGTAACCCGCCAAACCCAAGAATTGGCGTATTTCCGTTGGTGTACGTGGTGCAGGCCAGTTCCTGATCGAATCTACCTTGGATGGATCAATATGCATCCCGTCCTTGTTTATTACGTGGCCTAGAAAGTGGACTTTACGAAGCCAGAAGTCACATTTCGAAAACTTAGCGTACAGCTGTTCCTTTCGAAGAAGTTCCAAGATAAGTCGTAAGTGCTGCTCGTGTTTCTCCTGACTCTTGAAGTAGATCAGAATGTCGTCAATGAAGACAATGACGAACTTGTCAAGATAGGGTTTGCACACCCTGCTCATAAGATCCATGAAAACTGCAGGCGCGTTCGTAAGCCCAAATGGCATGACTAGGAACTCGTAATGGCCGTAGCGAGTTCTGAATGCTGTCTTGGAGATGTCCTCATCCCGGACTCTCAGCTGATGATACCCTGACCTTAGATCAATCTTGGAATAATAATTCGACCCTTGCAACTGGTCGAATAAATCGTCAATGCGTGGAAGAGGATAACAGTTCTTCACTGTAACCTTGTTCAGTTCGCGGTAATCGATGCACATCCTGAAAGTGCCATCCTTCCTTTTCACGAATAATACTGGAGCTCCCCAAGGCGAAGAGCTTGGACGAATGCAGCCCTTATCCAAGAGCTCTTGTAGATGCTGTGAAAGTTCTTCCAATTCAGTTGAAGCTAAACGATACGGTGCGCGAGCTATAGGTGCTGCTCCTGGAGCGAGCTCGATCTGAAATTCGACTTGATGATGAGGCGGTAAACCGGGTAAATCTTCAGGAAACACCTGAGGAAATTCGCGTACAACTGGAATATCCCCTATTCTCTTCTTTTTCGTCGATGCATCTGTAACTAATGCCAGAATAGCAGTGTACCCCTTTCGTAAACATTTCTGTGCCTTCAAGAAAGAGATGATGCCAACCACGGCACCACTCTTGTCGCCCTGAACTTCGAGAGGTTCTTGACCAGAACGGGGGATACAAACAATCTTGCTCTTTGCATAGGATCTCCGTTTGCTGTTGGGATAACCAATCCATCCCAATGACGATGTCGAAACTACCAAGACTAGGGAATGAGGTTGATGGAGAGTGTCTGACCAACTAAGACGAGGTTACAACCCTTGACTACCAGAAGATTGCTGACCAGTGCTCTGATAGTCATCAATCTTTCGCTGCCGTGCCTGAGACTGAACTGAAGTTGAACCCTTGCTGAAGGTTCCATCCCACCTTCTCTTGTTGTCACTAGGAATAGCAGAAGTAGTAGTAGTAGCACCAATGCGTCTAGGCAGCTTGTTCTATTCCACTGCCTGATCTGTGAGGCGATGAGCAAGATGAGTAATATCCTGGATAGTAGCAAGGTTGGCCGATGTCACATAACTTTGAATCTCCGAGGCTAGACCCTTGAGGTACAATTCGATACGCTTGATCGGAGGGTCCACCATGGTTGGACACGAGATGGCCAGTTCATTCGACCGTTTCGTAAGCTTCAATCTCTGACCCCGTCATCTTCAAATGATAAAGCTCCACTTCCAACTTGTGGATGTCATCGCGTGCGCAGTATTCTCGTTTGATCAGTTCCTTGAAATCTTCCCAAGGTGTGGCGTTAGCAGCTGCCAACCCTAGAATCTGTACTTACGCGTTCCACAAAGTTAGCGCTATTCCTTCGAGAGTGCCAGTGGCGTACTTGACCCTACGAGCCTCAGGGCATTCACACATCTCGAATACTGACTCGAGCTTCCCAAACCAATGGAGTAGTCCCACTGCTCCTTCTGTGCCACTGAATGTGCTTGGACGACAGTCCATGAAGTTCTTGCATGTGGAGAAAGGTTGCTGTGCGTTCTGACCCGTTGCGTGAGAAAGATAGGTCAAGGTTAAGCGCGAGAGTTGGGTCACGAGAGTAGGATCTAACATCCTAGGATAGGTTCAGAATAGCAGGTTATACCCTCGCTTGCGCGGCTGCAAGCGCCGCAGCAACTTGTTCGATAATGAGAGCCGTCAACTGGGCTTGATTCATGTTAACACGTCCAGACATGATCGAGTAGTAAAAGTAGCGTGAGTGAGAATGGTTCGCGAGTAGTGTGATGACAGAAAAGTGTAAGCACGTAGGTGTTCTCATGCAATAACAAGTAGTGAGCAATGTAACGTAATCTAAGCATACCACGAGCAAAGTTCTATGTAATTCTAGCATGTAGGTAATAAACATAAACCTTATTACCTAGGATGTTGAGTCTTGCACGTGGAGCGAAGCGTCGTTGTGGATCGTTGAGAGCACTGTTCTGGTTATAGTCTGGTTTTAACAAAAACGTTTTCCCCGTATTAAAACCAAGTTCTCTATAACCAATGGCTCTGATACCAATCTGTCACACCCCCAAAATCCACCTGCGGAGTATCACCGCTTGGGAGCGTGACTGACCAGGATCAAGCAACCAATCATATTGAACATGTAATTAATAAGTAAAAATAAATGCCTTTCAATCACCAATATGAAAGGTATTCCAAAACATAAGTATGTTATCACTGTTTAGCGGAAGCGTATAAATAAACCCAACATAAATAAGTATGTAATGTCATAAAGTGTCAAATAAACAATCACGATCCAATCCCACAACGACCAGCTCCTCCATGTGCAAGCTCCATGTACCTAACGACCTGCAAGGCATGTAACAGAGGATCAACAACTAGTTGAGCGAGTTCACAGAAAGTAAGTGCGTAATAGTAAGTACGTTGGTAACATGTGGCTCTACTGGGCCGATAGTACGTTCTATTAGTGGGGGCTTCCCATGTTGTATATCCACTAGACTATTCGTAACCATAAGTGTTCTACATATCCCGAGAACAGTAACACGTACAAGTTTACGTAGGTTTTACGTAAGTAATCCTTCACAACCGAGGATAGGGGTACGCGGGGGTTTACGTAGGTTTTACGTAAGTCCCTGACACAACCGAGGCAGTAGTGAGTATAAGTTCACGTAGGTTTTACGTGAGTATCCTTCACAACCGAGGATAGCGAGTAGCATAAGCATACGTAGGTTTTACGTATGTGTCCTGCACAACCGAGGACGATGGTATGGTAGTCTAGTAATAGTGTATGTACGAATCTAGCCAATCTTATTCCTTCAATCCCATTCCCAAGCCTTTGGGAATCCCATGCCTTAGTAAGAGTGTGAACTCACCTTGGTTTGCTCGGTATGCTAGGGTATGTGCTCACAGTTAATCAATCAAGTCCTAGAGTGCACGTATACATAATCAGTTTATATTTTCGAAGTTCATGCATGCATATACCATCGCATAAAGTAACACATAAACAATTACCAAGTAGCACATAGCACGTATTCTGAATCATATAAGTCATGCGTATCAGCTAACCATTGTCAATAATTACAGTTAAGTTCTAACGGAAATTAACCAAGTTACTGTGCAGATTAACCCATCGGCGAAACACCCCTGTTTCGCCATGAACTCCCTTCGACGAAACACAACCATTTCGTCGTTATAACTCTTGGCGAAACACCATTTGTTCCGTCATGAGAACCATCGACGAATCTCCTTCATTTCGTCGTGACTGACTTCGACGAATCAAAGTTCTGTCTCGTCATACCCGATTCGCCGATATATATATATATATATATATATATATATGTATATATATATATATATATATATATATATATATTTTGTTACGCCGCAACCCAACCGCAAACGTACAATTTCCAATTAACTTTACCGGTTGGCATCCGAGTACCATTGGGCCGATGCCCACGGCCAATGGTTTCATTTTGCCGCCCCACACTACCAATCAAATAGATTGGAACCCACATGCAAAAATTAACAATCTAATGGCACATCATACTATTTTTATTTAAATTGACTGCACATGATAACATAAATTTGTCAAAGGGAGTTCATATATGGCGGCCGACACCCCTAGCCCTTGTCCTATTTCTATTGGATCAAAACAAAGCAAACTTCACAAGTGTAGCATAAGCATAGTGGCCAACAATTTTATCCACCTCAATTTGTTATTGGACCAAATCATTTAGATTTTATGCACATATATTCATATAATCATCAATTCCTAAACTAAACATTGCACATGTACTATAGACACTTATAGCCGCCAATATATATGCATCATTCCATACCATCACATGCAATTCAAGGCATGTTGGCCGACAGTAACTAAGCAACACATGATATTGATTCTAGGCTACCCATTGGACCGATATAAGAAAAATGTTCATTGGGCCGCTAATATTATGAGTTTCCAAACCCTAAGCAATCATCACAACATGTACAGTTTGATCCCTTGGTGGATATGGTGCCGTCCAAAACAACGAATTGATTAGCCACACATTCCCTCAAAAGTCAAGCCCCCACATGAGTAAACACATGAAAGTTTTATTATTTTAATATACATGGCCGACAACTTTAAAGAGGTAATCTGTGAACTCATGTGCATTTGTTAAATCATTTACAACCTCAGAGGAACATAAATGATCACAATTATTATGTCTATCATTCAATCCTATCATGCTCCATCTATTCAATCGCAACTAAGTCGCATAACAATTCATTCATGATGATACACAGATAATAAACAGATAGTTCATGGTTAATTAAATCGAATAGTTCTTAGCAGGCTACTAACCCAAACGAGGCACAATCGAATACGTAAAAAGCTCCAAGACTTGCCGTCGGGTTCTGAGAGTAGAGAGAGAGAACGTGATGGGTGGTTAGGGTTTGCTTAAGGTTAATCTCTTAACGTAAAGGTTATTACTTAACCTTATAGTCGTTCGCTACTGGGCCGAAGCCCATTCCTGATTTCGTAGCCCACAAGGTGGACGAAAACACCAAGTGGTTTTCGTGAAGGGTGATTTCACAGGGGGTTTTCGGCTAGAGAGGTTGATTTCTTGAGTTCCATATTTATCTTTAATTCCCCAACCACAATATAAATACAACACATTGTTAATAACATAGTTACTCATACTGCACAACAATATATAGAACAAGAACACACTACGTGCACTCCATATATATCATATAAATCAAACGCAGTTTAGCATATTACAATGCGTACAGTTGTGAAACCGAAACAAACAAGTCGTGCCAACACACGATCTAAACAATTAACGTGAAATAGTGCGAAGATGGAATCTTGGAAATTCGGGTTGTCACAGGTAAGTAGGGGAAGGTTCATTGGGGAACACTAAAAAAGTGGGGAACAGCGGGAAACCGACTCAAACGAACTCCGATTGGACTCATTCCGGCGGCGTTGGAACCACCTCGTCGAACCCTAACTCTAAACCAGTAAACCCTAAATCCTAACTCCTAAACTCTAAACCCTAAAGCTAAAAAATAAGGCTAAAACCTAAGCTAAACCGTAAAATCAAAACTATAAACCCTAAAAGCTAAACCCTAAAGGCTAAACCTAAAGCTAAACCCTAAACCCAAAGCTAAACCCTAAAACTAAACTCTAAAACTAAACCCTAAAGCTAAACCCTAAAAGCCAAACCCTAATATATTTAGGGTTTAGGGGTTATGATTTAGGGTTTAAGGTTAAGAGATCCTAGTTATGGTTCCACGAGCCGGTTCCAACGCCGCTGGAACGAGTCCAATCAAATTTCGTTTGAGTCGGTTCCCCACTATTCCCCACTTTTTTAGTGTTCCCCAATGAACCTCACACTAGGTAAGATATGTATTTTTATACTTAGTCATTTCTAATATATTTTGTAGGTGCATTTTGTTGTTGGTTATTTAGTGAAATATAAATTTCCTTATTCACACAAAATATATATGCACATAGATATACATATAAGCACAGAGGAAGGTTCATTTGAGAAGAAAATTTAATTGAGAAGAAAAAGAACAAAGGGTAATTTTGTAAAACATTAAATAGTTTTTCACTTATCTCATTTATTATCGTTTTTTACTAATTAATTAGTCATAAAGACTATTATCCTCCACACTAACTTTTATTGCCTACACATATCAAAACGTTGTCCTACATATTTCGTAATTTATCCTACACGTTGAAATTTATCTTACACAACTCGTAATTTATCCTACACAACTTCTAATTTATCCTACACTTTAAATTATTTTATTTTAAGTTTTTGAAAAAATATAAATTTTGAAGATAAGTTACAAAAAAAAAATAATGTATTAGCTATTAAAGAGGAAGACTACAAATTAATAACCTATGTACATTTACCAATGTACCCTTATAGTAACATTAAATACTTATATTAAATGAAGTAAAATAAAATATTCTTATTGGATGAAATTTGTTCTTTTTTCTTCTTACAAAAAAATTCTTCTCATTTGAATTCTCCACTATAAGCACATAATTTATATAACAACTAAAAACATATATATATATATATATATATATATATATATATATATATATATATATATATATATATATATATATATATATATATATATATATATATATATATATATATATATATATATATATATATATATATATATATATATATATATATATATATATAGGGAGCCGCTAGAATGAGAACCACCTCGAGTTGTAAGAACCGCGAGAACTACACCCCACGGAGCGCCGTTCGCCGTGATTTTTTACGGCCGTGTTTATAATGCACACATCTACTTGTAAAAAAAAAATCGCGGCGAACGGCGCTCCGTGGGGTGTAGTTCTCGCGGTTCTTACAACTCGAGGTGGTTCTCATTCTAGCGGCTCCCTATATATATATATATATATATATATATATATATATATATATATATATATATATATATATATATATATATAGGACCGCTAAAATGAAAACCACCTCTAGTTGTAAGAACCGCGGGAACCACTTTCTGGCCATTAGATTTTTAAAATGGATGGATGAGATTAAAAGTAGTTAAAAATAATATTAAATTCTTTTTGTCTTATTATGTCTTTAATATTTTAATCTAAAAGGGTATTTAAGTAATTTTTTTTGTCTTATTAGTTTTGTTGTTTTTTATTACATTTTTGTCCCTATTGCATTAATTGTTTTTTTTTTTCTAAAATCAGACTTTTTTTTTATTAAACAACATTTTGAAATCAGATTTTTTGATAAAAAATTTTTACGTGCGTTTGTTTACGACCCGTTTTTTACGCACGTTTTTTTACGACCCGTTTTACGCTCCGTTTTTTCACGCCGTTTTTGCTACCGGGTTTTTAAGTGCCGTTTTTTATGGCTGGTTTTACGCACCTTTTTTTGTCGTGCCGTTTTTTATGTCACGATTTTACAAGCTGTTTTTACACCTCATTTTTTACGTCCCGTTTTTACGCGCCATTTTAGCGTCCCGTTTTTATGTCCTGTTTTTACGCGCCGTTTATACAGCCCGTTTTACGCGCCGTTTTTTTACGCCCCGTTTTTTCATGCCGTTTTTGCGACCGGGTTTTTACGTGCGGTTTTTTATTCCCGGTTTTACGCACCGTTTTTTTAGCGTCCCGTTTTACAATCGTCATAAAAAAGTTTTTACGTTTTACATAGAAGTTTATGTTTTTACGTTTTACGTTTAAAGTTTACGTTTTACGTTTAAAGTTTTCGTTTTACGTTTTACAGGTTAAAAAGTTTACATTTTACGTTTTACGTTAAAAAGTTTACGTTTTACGTTAAACTTTTTAGACTTTTTACGTTTTACGTTAAACTTTTTACGTAAAACTTTTTACGTTTTACGTTAAAAATTTTACGTTTTACGTAAAACTTTTTACGTTTTACGTTAAACGTAAAACCTTTTTGCGTTTTACATTAAAAAGTTTACGGTTTACGATAAAAAGTTTACAGTTTACGTTAAAAAGTTTACGCACTTTTTCTTTTTACAAAAACTTTTTTACGCAAAAACGAACGCACCCAGAAATCGCAAACTCGGGGGGTGTCTCGGATTTATTGTTTATCATCATCCACTAGGGGAAAAAATAAAAACCAACAACATCAAAACAAAGTGTATCTCGAAAAAAAAACAGCGTTTGGCTCAGAATATCCGATAATCAAAAGGCTGCAAAAGTGGGGTTGCAGGTTCAAAAAACCTACCCTCTGCCGTCGTTGTCGCGCCATCGTCATCAAAATCTACGTGTTTTTTTATTTTTTATTTTTTGCATCATCGCGCGCCCAATCCATCAACGACAAAACGAGATCTGGGGACCAACAACATCGAAACAATGTCATCAACAACAAAAACGAGATCTGGAGACCAGAAAATACCAAAAGATCAATGTCAACATATAGACGTCATCAAAACAAACCCACAAAATTTCAAACCAACAAAATTTCAAAGAAATACCAACATATCAATACTAACAGATCTTAACAAACTGATCAATACCAACAGATCTAAACATCAAAATTTCAAAGAAATACCAAACAACAAGAAATACCAACAGATCTAAACCACAAAATTTCAAACCAACATTTTTTTACAATAGATCAAACCAAAATTCAAACCCACAAAATTCAAACCTGCATCCGGTGCACCGTCAGAGAGATGGAATCAAGGAACACCATCATCGCCGTAAAAAACCCATCATCACCGTCAAAAAACCCACCACCGTCGTCGGAGAAAGGTGGGGGCCGCCGTCACAGGTGTGGGTGACCCACCACCACCATCGCCGTCACAGGTGTGGCTGACCCACCACCACCGCCTTCATTCACCTTCACCCTCACCGACACACCACTGCAAAAAAAAAAAAAAAAACAATTCAGCTTGCGATTGATACTCCGTCACTGTCAAACCCACCACCACAACCGAACGGTTCAGAACCATCGTCGTCTCTGGCGTCTGAAACTCCGGTGACTGAAACGGTGGTGTTTGGGGGTCGCCGGTGTGGGTGTGGTGCTGGTGGTGTTCATAAACTAAAGATGATGATGATGATGGTTGTGTTCATAGGCTGAAGATGATGAAGATTATGATCCTTCCATCTTCATCAGAGATGAAAGAGAGAAAATTTTGCACAGGATGTGATTTTGAATGAGAGATGAGAGATATGGTCAAGAGAGAGAAAGTTGCAATCTCTGCAACTATAAAAGTAGAGGAGAGAGGAGAGATGAGAGATTAGACATTTATAGGAAATGACCAAATTACCCCTTTTCCTGATTGGTTGAGAGTGGTTCTCGCAGTTCTTACAACTGGAGGTGGTTTCTATTTTAGCGGCTTCCTTTATATATATATATATATATAATGTAAGTATATGAAGAAAACCTTAGTTACTAAGAAAACTTAGTAAACCCCCGACATGTGGTCCATATGCATCCACCTCATTAATTCAATTACATCCATATGTGGGTATTTTTGTCACTAATTTTTATTCTCTCTCTCTCTCTATCTATGTCTTTGTCTTAAATCAATCACACCTTTCAACACTTTCTCTCTTATATATCAAGATCTTCAACACACTTTTCAACACTTTCTCTCTCATATATATCCAGATCTTCAACATTTTCTTTTTCACATCTTCAAGATCATCTGAAGATAATATTCTCTCTTAGATCTTCAACATTCTCTTCTTCGTATCTTCAATACATTTAACTCTAGATCTAAAGAAAAACCCATGATATTCTCCCATGAGACTCAAAGATATTAATAAGAGTTTTCTCATGATCCATGTTCGTTCCAAATATATATGGCAAAGGTAGTCGATGATTCGATACGGTGGCTAGGGTTTTCTCAAGATGAAGGCCTGGTCAAAATCGTTCCAGATCTATGTTTGTCCTAGAATCCAGCTTCCGGATAAAGATCCAACAAGAACAAAGAGACCCATCAAGATGAAAACTCTAGATGATAAAAACTTCAATTTTAAGAAGAAAAAGATTCAGGTATCTAGCATTTAGATGATGGAGATGCTCTCTGGTCATGGTCAAGAGGAAGATCAAATAGATATGCCTAATGGATTCTGATTTGAAGAGGTGGATATGAACAAAACTAAACCATGGGAATTGCCTAGTGAGTTTTTCTTAACATCCAAATTTTATTTATTTATTTATTTATATATTTGGTAATCTTAAACTCCTTTATTTTTGTTTGAAAAAGGTTTGCGATATGTGATGTTTGATTTTGTTTTTCTTGAACTCCTATGTTTTAAACTGTGAATGCATATGTCTATCTCTAACGTCAATCACGTATCGTAGCTGAAGCAGATGTCAAAAGACCAGTGCTGAAATCAGATAAAGACAAGTTGGTGCATGTTGAAGCCCATCCGTACGGATGGACATCAGGTCCATTCAGATGGATGGAGTAAATGCTCATCCGGAAACTTCTTTAGCTTGTTATAGTACATCCGCCGGATGGAGGCCCATCCGTCCGGATGGAGTCCATCCGCTAGTATGCAATCCGGATGGAGAATGCCTATAAATAGGAGAGTAGGGTCATGAACTTTAGATTTCACATTGTACACACTGTCAAATTAGTTAATAGAAATCATTAGTAATTACATCCTCTTGTTCTATCCTATGCAGTTAATCTCGGTGATATATTGGTGATAGATCAGTTATATCGGTCATATCGGACCCCTAGTAAAATATCGGTCTCAAATATCGGTCAAAATATCGGTACCGATATTATCAGCGATATTGACCGATATAACCGATATATCACCAAGATTTGACCGATATAACCAATATATCACCGATATTTGACCGATATAATCGATATATCACCGATATATCACTGAATTATTAGTATTAAATCTATATATATATATATATATATATAAATTGTACATTGTATTAAAATCACTGCTATCCCATCGATATCTCACCGATATAACCTATATCTCAAATATCGGTCCTCGACCGATATCCGATATTTTACCGCATTAACTGCATAGGTTCTATCCACGCACGTGATTAGATTCCGCACATATCACGTGTTAGTTCGCATTCAACGGTCAAGGAATTCATTGAGGTCCTGAATTCACAAGTGGTATCAGAGCAAGGTGTTTGAGTGCACGGATCAGAGACACGAAGATCAAGCTTGTTCATCAAATTCAGAGCTGAAATCATCACTTTCTTCTCATATTCTTCTTCTACATTTCTTTTGAACTTAAAAACTCAGATTCACAACGTTTTCACGGTTAAAATTAGCTAAATTTTCAATATGTTGTGCGAAAATCAGTTTTAACAAACCCTACAAAGTTTCAAATCAAAATTCAATCAAAATCATACTCAAATTTGTCAAAATCATGAACTTTGGAACTAAGTTTGCTGATGTCATTGTCCATCTGGACGGATAGAAGTGTCCATCCGGACGGATAAACTTCTCAGAAGTGTGTTTGTTCAAGTTTTTGTGTTCATCCGGAAGGGTTCCAAGTACACCCAGACGGATAGACCTTGTTATTGTCCATCAGGACCAAGACCCCATCCGGACTAGATTGTTCATCCGGACAATTGTCCATCCGGACCATAGTTCATCCGAACCATAGTCCATTCGGACCACACCTCATCCGGACAACGGCCATCCAGACCAGAAACTGTTTAGTGTGTTTTTTTTTCAAATCTAATCAAGTGTTTGATTGTGTGCTTTATAGGTTATCATGGCAGAAGAATTCTATAACACTTTTTACAAGGCATTCACTTCCGATTCAAATGAGACACCAAATGTTGCACCGAAAAGTATTTCTAAGGCTATAAACAATAACATAAAACATGAAAACTTTTATGGAACTCATTCTAAACCACCAAAACTTGATAACATTGAAGATTATACATGGTGGAAAGAAAGATTTCTTAACTGGGCAAAGGCGTATGCTCATGAAAGCTGGTTCTGTATGGAGTTTGGGTACAAAAGACCGAAAAATGATAAAGGTGAAGAGCTTGCACTTGGAGATTTGGAAACTGAAGATCGAAAAGTATTTTCTCATGAACAAAGAATGATTGCATTAATTCAACAATGGATCAGAGATAACATTTTTGCACTTCTTAATCATGATGGTTCTTCTAAGTCGGTCTGGGAAGCGTTACGGGTTAAAGTTGGGGGTGGCAAACATATTATTTACATAAAAGGTTGGTGAAGAAAATACCAGAAAGGCCTGAAGAATATAAAGATGCGGGATACCTTTCTTTGTATTGTTTCTTTTTGAAACATCTTTGGCCTGTAGTTTTTTCTTGCAGGTATCAATATCAGATGGTGTTTAGCTAGTGGCATTAGAAGAGCGTAAAGGTTCATGGAGATAACAAGCAGGCAATGTCTTGAAGGTTCAAATACAAAGCTGGGATTTGAGAAGTCAAAGGTTACATGCTTTCGATGTATGCGCAAAGGTCATTTCAAAAGAGAGTGTGTCAACCAGGAAGTTGCTGATCATGCTAATCCGTTTCATGATGACTACTATAAGAAAGCCATTTATCATCGTAACAGTGATCAATCGTCAAAGTCGGATCTAAAACAGATTGCTGAAGGGTCATCTAAAGAGAAGAAACACGCAATGTTGACGATTAAAGAAAGTGGTGGACCCAGGGTGTTTCATGAAGATGAAGGATTCGTTTGGAGAAAATATATACCGGAAGATGATAAAAAGGCATTCGTTGCTGAAGTGAAAGAGAGAACAAAAGAAGAAATCCTACAAGAAAAAACATACAGAGAAAGGTATTTCACAGATTGCAGAATACAAGAAATACAGGAAGAATATACAAATGCAAGAAGCTGCAAAAGATGGGATAAGAAAAGATAGTGTTTTGTCAATCGAAAAGGGGATCCGGTAGTTGATAGACGTGAAGTGGTGTACAATGATGTTCTTGCGGTAATTCCTCCGTCCGGTGAATTCTATTCAAAGAAAGCTTCAGATAAAGATTATCTCAAGAAGTTGGACTAGATAATCAGGGGGTGATGACAGCGAGTGTGAAACAAAGAGAAGAAGAAAAAAATGAAGAAGTGTGTTGAAGTTGGTGGAAGAGCTGAAAGAAACTAGAAAAGAAAGAAGAAGTGTCTGAAGATGAAAGACAAAAAACAGCTAATGATAATTTGAAGAAGTCAGCAGAAGAAAAAGTTGTTACTGAAAACAACAAGATGATGAGAGTTTGGAAAAGAAGGAAGAAAAATCGGGTGAATATGATCAAATGAAAATTTATGAAGAGTCGGTTGGTGAAGCTGATGCTGGTGAAGCTGTTGCTGAAAAACAACAGAAGAAGGAAGCTGATCAGAAGGAAATAGCAGAAACAGCTGAGGTGCCAGTTACTGAGGTAAATATTTCAACTGATTATTTTGGAGTTTTATATAAAACTATTGAGCAATGCAAGAAATGCATGGAACAATACCTCAACTTTCTTTTTCTTTTCAACATCAATATGTAAAATTCAAAATGCTGTCCGTGGACAATCAAATACCAGTTGAGGGAGTCCTCAAGCCTGTATTTGATTGAAACAATACTGTCCAGTTTGATTTACCATAGTTAACACTAATCAAATACACTTGATTTGCTCATCTTGAATGTGTAAAACCCTGTATGCAACATAATTACCCCGAAGTGAAACACATGTTACAACATATAGAACAAACAGTTTAGAATGTAGCTAGCAGAAATGTAACATACGTAGCTAACATGTGTTACAATATATAGGTCACATGTGTAACCTATATGTGTAATATAGGTATACATCTCTAACCAACTAGGTGTAACACATGTATCACCAACTTTGGCAATAAAAAATGTAACACCCTGTATGTAACACCCTGTATGCTAGTCATCTCCATGCATTATTGCAAACTCAAAAATTAAATAAATCTACAACTAACTAGAACTTTGGCAATAAAAAAACCCAGAAATCATTAGAAAAATCCAAGGAAAGCATGAGTTTATGTAAATAATTTATGAAAAAAAACTATGAAAGAAAAATAACGGAGTTTATGTGAATTCAGGATCTCAATGAATTCCTTGACCGTTGAATGCGAACCGACACGTGAAATGTGTGGAAACAATATGAAAAAGAAAGAAAGTTTGAGGTATATCAACTTTATTTTTCTTTTCAACATCAAAAGGGAAGGTGTTGGGGTCAGGGACTGTTCAGGCTGGGAAACTCAAGTTTGAAAATGTCAATCTTATTAACAGTCTTAAATTTAACCTCCTTAGTGTGTCTCAAATGAGTGACAAGGGCTATCGGTCATTATTCACTACGGAAACTTGTAAGATTGTTGAGCCAAAAGTGGTTAAAAAGATTGAGGAAATCATAGCCGGGAGTAAAACAGAACTTGTTGCTCATAGGAGTGGCAATGTGTATGAGGTTGATATGTTGAAGGATAATCCAATGTCTGATGCCTGTCTATTCTCAGCTGCCTCTACCAAAGAGACAGAACTATGGTACATGAGACTTGGGCACACAAATCTTAATACTATCATAACAAGGCCTTGTATGTAACACCTCGTAAAATCATACCCAATAAAATAAAGACATGTGTCATGCAAGATAAACGTGTCATGAGACCAGATCAAGTTAAAGGATGTATGGTAGGATTTAAAAGTGTTGACATGTTAATAAATACCTCTGAGCGACCTGTTTATAAATCCCAAACCTTAGAATATTCCATAAACATTCAACATATTCAAATCCGGTCAATCTGATAATCTAAATTGGTATAAGAATTTGGTTTTATGATTCTTACGACAAGTCCCTTTAAAAGCATTCAACACAAGCATCCAAGGCAACATAAGTGCATGGCTAGGCATGCATGCCCTTTCAGAACTGATCATATGGTCCCACACTGTTGCAAAAGACCCAAGATTCGAATTATAAAAGATTGCATGGTCAAAGCTTGAAAGTTTAGAAGTTTTTGTCTTCTGATGAAGGCTTACGGACTGCAAAGTTGAACCCTTACGGTCCGTAAGGAAGCGAAGCTGGGCGATGGTTTCTGAAAAGCGGTTATGGACCGCAAAGCCTAAGGCTTACGGTCCGTAAGACCTGTAACTGGGCAAAATTTTGGACAGATGCCTGTTTATCAAGTTACACCGCCTTATATTGGTGGTT
Source organism: Helianthus annuus (assembly GCF_002127325.2). NCBI lineage: Eukaryota > Viridiplantae > Streptophyta > Magnoliopsida > Asterales > Asteraceae > Helianthus > Helianthus annuus. The sequence continues at coordinate 112,400,771 of NC_035444.2, read as the reverse complement.
TTCGAAAATCAGGGGTCATGCAACTGGTTTTTGGCATCATAGGGACACCTGGGAACATCTTATAACATTTATAGACATAGTTGGAGTGATCTTGTAGCATCAAAGTTTATATATAAGGAGATCTCTTGTGCAACATTTCTTTGCTCACTTGCAATTCACTTCAAGCTGGTTTCTAGAGCTCCCTGGTCAGCAACCAAGATTTCTTAGGCTCCCTAATCATACTTAGGCCCTTTGTAAGTGTCCTTAACCTTCCTTAATTCTGTTTTACATAGTTAATTAGCTTAAAGTCAAACCGTCGTAATTAAGGTTTGACTTCGAGATTAATCAATAATTGTCCAGTTAAATCTCGAATTAAAAATATGTGACACCCCAGGAAAACCATGCAACTTAACTAGCTTCCTTAGTGAGTACGTACCAAATTTTGGGACCAAATTTCTTTCAAGTTGGGGATAATGTGACAACTCGTATTTCAAACCTCTATTTGTGTGCTTCGATGTAACTTGTTTGGACTATACGTGACTAGTTGACGTGTTTGATTGTAATGGAATACTATGTTTTGTTATGCTATGTGCTACGTAATTGCGTGTGAATATTATAAGCTCGGTTGCACAACACTTTCTCGGTCGCACATGCCTTTTGGGCCATGCACTTCTCTTTCTCGGCTCACTCTATTGGACTCGAGACATCAAGGGCAGCCCAATGTTGGGTTCGGCCCACTTCTCTTATTCACCTACACTTAGTAACATTGGGGTTTAATTCCTCATAATTTACAAAAAACACCAACACACACATTAACCCTAAAGCTCTCCTCTCCCTTGTGCGACGGCGAACACCCCACCCCTCTCGAAGCTTTGATTCGGATCATTCCTTTCCCTAACCGGTTAGTGTATGTTTACCGATTTCATGTTTAATGATGTTGTGATATGTATGCTCTATGTGGTAAATATGGTTAATGATGTATAAACTGTTAATGTTGATGTTGTAATCGACTCATATATATATATATATATATATAGGGAGCCGCTAGAATGAAAACCACCTCGAGTTGTAAGAACCGCGAGAACTACACCCCACGGAGCGCCGTTCGCCGCGATTTTTTTTACAAGTAGATGTGTGCATTATAAACACGGCCGTAAAAAATCACGGCGAACGGCGCTCCGTGGGGTGTAGTTTTTTACACCTCAAGTTTGGTGAAAAAAAAAAAGAAAAAAGAAAAAAAATTAAAAAACACCAAACTTGAGGTGTAAAAAACTACACCCCACGGAGCGCCGTTCGCCGTGATTTTTTACGGCCGTGTTTATAATGCACACATCTACTTGTAAAAAAAATCACGGCGAACGGCGCTCCGTGGGGTGTAGTTCTCGCGGTTCTTACAACTCGGGGTGGTTTTCATTCTAGCAGCCCCCTATATATATATATATATATATATATATATATATATATATATATATATATATATATATATATATATATATATATATATATATATATATATATATATATATATATATATATATATATATATATATATTGGACGGTGTTCTTATAAATCAAATGAATTGAAGACCTATTAACAGATCAATGATGATGTTTCGGATAAGTGAATTACTATGCACATGATTTAGGATGCATGTTAGTCCAGAATCTACTAGCTTAATGATCCGATTGTATGTTTCGTATGATGACTTGGTTGATTGTTCTTGCTTAGATCATGATTAGGGTTGCTAAATATTTATGATTTACTGTTTTGATTCATTTGAAAACATGACAGAAACTGTTGATTGATCTGATTTGAAACTGCCAAAAATTGTTAGCAAACATTACGGAATTAATGGTCGGTAATTAAGGAAATTTGTTACAATCTCCGGTCTCGACACCGGTTGCGAGTCGAGAACCCACAGTCTCGACTCGAGACCACACATCATCAGCACAAACAGCATAACTTGAGACCATGGTTGCGGGTCCTGTTGCAAATCGAGAACTTGTAGTCTCGACTAGTACATGCATGACTCGAGACCTTCTTGGTTGCGACTCGAGAACACCAAGACTTCAACTCGAGACCGCACAGTCTCGACTGGAGATCTCTAGTCTCGACTCGAGACCATATACACGTGCACACTGTTAGACTTGCACACTGATACGGGCCTAAGTAATTGGGCCGCACTGTTGGGCTTTGATGGTTTGCGTGATGCTACCGTTGAATTCGTATGAACTGATGATAATTTCCATAGTTACACGTGTATGCCATGATCGTTACTTGTGTACAATACGTGTAGAATATATGTGCACTACTTGAATATGAACCTGACTTGTATGGTAACCATGGTAGGACGTGGTTGACCACCATATAGCTTGATTGACTTTCTGTGTATCTGCCGAGCAAACCAAGGTGAGTTCACACTCTTACCAAGGCATGGGATTCCCGGGGTTTGGGAATGGGATTGAAGGAATTAGATTGAATAAATACTTGTACTTACACTGTTACTAGACTATCTACCATCGTCCTCGGATGCGAAGGATACATACGTAAAACCTACGTATACTTGTACTCACTACTGTCCTAAGGATCCGAAGGGCACTTACGTAAAACCTACGTAAAACTTATACTCACTACTGCCTCGGGTTGTGAAAGGCACTTACGTAAAACCTACGTAAACCCCCGCGTACCATTGTCCTCGAGTTGAGAAGGACACTTACGTAAAACCTACGTAAACCTTGTACGTACTACTGTTCTCGGGTTAAGAAGAACACTTATGGTTATAAATAGTCTAGATACAGATATGGGAAGCCCCCACTAATAGAACATACTATCGGCCTTGTAGAGCCACATGTTACGAAATGAACTTACTATTACGAACTTACTTACTGTGAACTCGCTCAACTAGTTGTTGACTCTCTGTTACATGCCTTGCAGGACCATAGGTACTCATGGAGCTTGCACGGGAGGCGCGATCGTTGTGGGCACATGGATTGTTGAGTTCGATGCTAAACATTTATATTATGAGAACTTGATACTTATGTTGGATTTTTACATTAATGCTTCCGCTACACATTTGATTTATTTTTGGTTTTGAAAACACCTTTCGTATTGATGAATAACTTTTACTATTTACTGATATGTTCAATATGATTGGTGACTTGATCCTGGTCATGTCACGCCTCCATGCGATGGTACTCCGTGTGTGGATTTTGGGGGTGTGACAGATTGGTATCAGAGCCATTGGTTATAGAGAACTTGGTTTTAATAAGGGGGAAAACGTTTTTATTAAAACCGGACTATAACTAGTATAGTGCTCAACGATCCACAATGACGCCTCGCTCCACGTGCAAGACTCAACATTCTAGGTAATATGGTACATGTTATATTACCTACTTGCTAGATTACATAGAACTTTGCTCATGGTATGCTTAGATACACACAACACTATTGCTTGAGAATACTTGTGTGCTTACTCTCTTCTGTCATGGTACTTTTCGCGAACCTCTCTCTCACTTATCTTACCTTTGCTATGAAGATCATGTCTGGACGTATTAACATGACTCAAGCCCAGTTGACGGCTCTCATTAACGAACAAGTTGTTGCGGCACTTGCAGCCGCACAGGCAGGAGGTATATCCTACAGTCGTAACTCACACTAAGGTCTTTAGATCCTACACTTCTAGACCAACTCTTGTGTTTAACCTTGTCCTATTCTTATACACAGTAGGTCAACACGCACAGCCACCTGTTTGCACTTTCAAGAATTTCATGGACTGTCGTCCAAGCACGTTCAGTGGCACTGAAGGAGCAGTTGGACTCCTCCATTGGTTTGAGAAGCTCGAGTCAGTATTGGAAATGTATGAATGCCCTGAGGCTCGCAGGGTGAAGTATGCTACTGGTACTCTTGAAGGAATTGCGCTGACTTGGTGGAATGCGCAAGTTCAGATATTAGGGTTGGCAGCTGCTAACGCCACCCCTTGGAATGATTTTAAGGAACTCATCAAACGAGAATACTGCACGCGGGATGACATCCACAAGTTGGAAGTGGAGCTTTATCATCTGAAAATGACAGGGTCGGAAATTGAAGCTTATACGAAACGGTCAAACGAGCTGGCCATCTTGTGTCCACCTATGGTGGACCCTCCAATCAAGCGCATTGAGTTGTACCTCAAGGGTCTAGCATCAGAAATTCAGAGCCATGTGACATCGGCTAACCTCGACAATATCCAGGACATTCAATGCCTTGCTTATCGCCTCATGGATCAGGCAGTGGAACAGAACAGGCCGCCTAAACGTATCAGCGCTACTACTACCGCTACCACTTCTGCCACTCCTACTACTCCCAGTGACAACATGAGAAAATGGGAAGGGGATTCCAGCAAGGGTTCAGCTTCAGTTCAGTCTCAGGTTTAGCAGCGAAAGACTGACAACTACCAGAGTCCCAGTCAGCAGTCTTCTGGTAGTCACGGGCAGAGAAGATGTCAAGGAAATCACCCAAGGTGCAACAATTGCAACAGACATCACAGTGGCCAGTGTAACAAAGGACGCTGTCAGAGGTGTCTCAAGATGGGTCATGAGGCCAAGGATTGTAGGAGTCCACGGCCTGTAACTCAGAACCAGCAGCAGCAGACACCGCAGAATCAGCAACAGGGCAACAAGGGATGTTTTCATTGTGGCGCTGAAGGTCACTTCAAGAGACACTGCCCTCAGCTAAACCGAAACCAGAACAGCAACAATAATAACCAAGGCAACGGAAACAACAACGGTGGAAACAACAATGGCAACGAAGCTAGGGGACGTGCATTTGTGCTGGGGCAAGGAGAAGCAAGGAATGATCCCAACGTAGTTATGGGTAAGTTTCTTCCTGACGACTTTTATGTTACTGTTTTGTTTGATTCGGGTGCGGATACAAGTTATATGTCTCTAAAAGTTAGCCAAATGTTAAAACGTGCACCAACTCCCTTAAACACTAAGCATGTCGTAGAGTTAGCTTACGGTAAAAGTCTAGAGGCCACACACATAGTTCAGGGTTGTAATCTTATCCTCGCTGGTCAGACTTTCTCGATCGATCTCATTCCCATAGTTCTGGGTAGTTTCGACATTGTCATTGGTATGGATTGGTTATCCCAACAACAAGCAGAGATCCTGTGCAAAGAGAAGATTGTTCGTATCCCTCGTTCCGGTCGGGAACCTCTCGAAGTTCAAGGCGACAAGAGTGGTGCTGTGGTAGGCATCATCTCCTTTCTAAAGGCCCAGAAGTGTTTGCGAAAGGGTCACACTGCCATTCTGGCACTTGTTACTGATGCATCAACGAAAGAGAAGAGATTAGAGGATATTCCAGTTGTACGCGACTTTCCTCATGTGTTCCCTGAAGATTTACCTGGTCTACCGCCTCATCGCCAGGTCGAGTTTCAAATCGAGCTAGCACCAGGAGCAGCACCGATAGCACGTGCACCGTATCGCTTAGCTCCATCAGAATTGGAAGAACTATCGACACAGCTACAAGAACTCTTGGATAAGGGATTTATCCGACCTAGCTATTCGCCTTGGGGAGCTCCAGCATTATTCGTGAAAAAGAAGGACGGTACCTTCAGGATGTGCATTGATTATCGCGAGCTCAACAAGGTGACAGTGAAGAATCGCTATCCTCTTCCACGTATTTATGATTTGTTCGACCAGTTGCAAGGGTCGAGCTACTACTCCAAGATAGATTTGAGGTCAGGCTACCATCAGCTGAGAGTCCGGGATGAGGACGTCTCCAAAAAAGCATTTAGAACTCGCTACGGCCACTACGAGTTTCTTGTCATGCCATTCGGGTTAACAAACGCACCTGCAGTCTTTATGGACCTTATGAACAGGGTGTGCAAACCCTACCTAGATAAGTTTGTGATTGTATTCATCGACGACATCCTGATCTACTCTAAGAGTCAGGAGGAACACGAGCAGCATTTGCGACTTATTTTGAAGCTCCTTCGAACAGAGCAATTGTACGCCAAGTTTTCGAAATGCGACTTCTGGCTTCGTGATGTCCACTTTCTAGGCCATGTGGTAAACAAGGATGGGATCCATGTTGATCCATCCAAGGTAGATTCGATCAGGAACTGGCCTGCACCGCGTACACCAATGAAAATACGCCAATTCTTGGGTTTGGCAGGTTACTACAGGAGGTTCATTAAAGACTTTTCAAAAATTGCACAGCCGCTTACACTACTGACACAGAAGGGTGTCACCTACCGTTGGGGTAGTACACAGGAGACTGCTTTTCAGCACTTAAAAGACAGGCTCTGCAGCGCACCTATTCTTTCATTGCCAGAGGGCACGGACGATTTCGTGGTTTATTGCGACGCATCCATTCAGGGTCTTGGATGTGTGTTAATGCAGCGCGACAAGGTCATTGCTTATGCTTCGCGCCAACCTAAGGTCCATGAACGGAACTACACGACGCACGATTTAGAGCCGGGAGCTGTTGTTTTTGCACTTAAGATATGGCGACACTACATTTACGGTACCAAGTGCACTATCTACACCGATCACAGGAGTCTCGAGCATATCTTCAAGCATAAGGAATTGAACATGCGTCAACGTCGATGGGTTGAGCTACTTAATGATTACGAACGTGCCATCAAGTACCATCCGGGCAAAGCCAATGTTGTGGCTGACGCCCTCAATCGAAAGGATACTACGCCTAGGCGCGTACGAGCACTACAACTTACTATACAGTCTGGTCTTCCTGCACAGATACGAGATGCTCAGGTGGAAGCATTGAAACCAGAAAACGTCACGGCAGAAGCCTTACGCGGCTCATGGCAACGATTAGAACAGAAGGAAGACGGTGCCTATTATGTAACGGGACGTATTTGGGTCCCACTATATGGCGGTTTACGAGAACTTGTGACGGATGAAGCACATAAGTCTCGCTACTTGGTACATCCAGGTTCGGATAAAATGTACCACGATCTCAGAACTACGTATTGGTGGCCTAGCATGAAGGCCCACATTGCAACTTACGTTGGCAAGTGTCTGACTTGTGCGAGAGTCAAAGCGGAATATCAGAAACCATCAGGCCTACTTCAGCAACCCAAGATACCCCAGTGGAAATGGGAGGAAATTTCCATGGATTTTGTTACGGGCCTGCCTAGATCCCAGCATGGGAATGATACTATTTGGGTGACCGTGGATCGACTCACAAAGTCTGCACACTTCTTGGCTATTAAGGAAACGGATAAGTTCTCCACTCTAGCAGACATATATTTTAAGGAAGTTGTTTCTATTATCTCTGATCGTGATGCACGATTTACTTCAGAACGGTGGCAAGCGATGCACAAATCTTTTGGCTCTCGATTAGACATGAGCACAACATATCACCCTCAGACGGATGGGCAGTCTGAGCGCACGATTCAAACTCAAGAAGACATGCTTCGGGCATGTGTTATCGATTTCGGCAGTAGCTGGGAAAAGCATCTCCCTTTAATGGAGTTTTCGTACAATAACAGTTACCACACCAGCATCCAAGCCGCTCCATTCGAGGCATTGTACGGACGTAAATGCCGGTCACCTCTCTGTTGGGCAGAGGTGGGGGATAGTCAAATCACAGGTCCAGAAATGGTAGTTGATGCTACTGAACGGATTGCACAGATACGGCAACGCATGGCGGCGGCTCGTAACCCTCAGAAAAGTTACGCTGATAAGCGCAGGAAACCACTCGAGTTCCAAGTTGGGGATCGAGTGCTACGCAAAGTCTCACCCTGGAAGGGTGTGGTTCGTTTTGGCAAACAGGGCAAACTCAATCCGCGGTATGTTGGACCGTTCGAAATCGTAGAAAGAATAGGCAAAGTGGCCTACAGACTAAACCTACCAGTAGAACTCGGTGCAGTTCACAACGTTTTCCACGCGTCGAATCTGAAGAAGTGTGTGTCAGATGAGACCCTCATAGTTCCTTTGAAGGAGCTCACTATCGACGAGCAGTTGCGATTCGTCGAGGAACCTGTTGAAATCACGGACCGGGATGTTAAGGTCCTCAAGCACACCAGAATACCTCTTGTTCGAGTTCGTTGGAACTCCCGTCATGGCCCAGAGTTCACCTGGGAACGCGAAGACCAGATGAAAGAAAAGTATCCCCAATTATTCGCGAACAGTACAACCACTACTGAGGCTGAAGCTACCATGGAATTTCGGGACGAAATTCCAGATCAACGGGGGGAGGATGTAACACCCTAGGAAAACCATGCAACTTAACTAGCTTCCTCAGTGAGTACATACCAAATTTCGGGACGAAATTTCTTTCAAGTTGGGGATAATGTGACAACTCGTATTTCAAACCTCTATTTGTGTGCTTCGATGTAACTTGTTTGGACTATACGTGACTAGTTGACGTGTTTGATTGTAATGGAATACTATGTTTTGTTATGCTATGTGCTACGTAATTGCGTGTGAATATCATAAGCTCGGTTGCACAACACTTGCTCGGTCGCACAAGCCTTTTAGGCCGCGCACTTCTCTCTCTCGGCTCACTCTATTGGACTCGAGACCTCAAGGGCAGCCCAATGTTAGGTTCGGCCCACTTCTCTTGTTCACCTACACTTAGTAACATTAGGGTTTAATTCCTCATAATTTACAAAAACACCAACACACACATCAACCCTAAAGCTCTCATCTCCCTTGTGCGACGGCGAACACCCCAACCCTCTCGAAGCTTTGATTCGGATCATTCCTTTCCCTAACCGGTTAGTGTATGTTTACCGATTTCATGTTTAATGATGTTGTGATATGTATGCTCTATGTGGTAAATATGGTTAATGATGTATAAACTGTTAATGTTGATGTTGTAATCGACTCATATATATATATATATTGGATGGTGTTCGTATAAATCGAATGAATTGAACACCTGTTAACAGATCAATGATGATGTTTCGGATAAGTGAATTGCTATGCACATGATTTAGGATGCATGTTAGTCCAGAATCTACTAGCTTAATGATCCGATTGTATGTTTCGTATGATGACTTGGTTGATTGTTCTTGCTTAGATCATGATTAGGGTTGCTAAATATTTATGATTTGTTGTTTTGATTCGTTTGAAAACATGATAGAAACTGTTGATTGATCTGATTTGAAATTGCCAAAAATTGTTAGCAAACATTTCGAAATTAATGGTCGGTAATTAAGGAAATTTGTTACAATCTCCGGTCTCGACACGGGTTGCGAGTCGAGAACCCACAGTCTCGACTCGAGACCACACATCATCAGCACAAATAGCATAACTCGAGACCATGGTTGCGGGTCTTGTTGCGACTCGAGACCGTGTAGTTTCGACTAGTACATGCATGACTCGAGACCTTCTTGGTTGAGACTCGAGAACACCAAGACTTCAACTCGAGACCGCATAGTCTCGACTCGAGATCTCTAGTCTCGACTTGAGACCATATACACGTGCACACTGTTAGACTTGCACACTGATACGGGCCTAAGTAATTGGGCCGCACTGTTAGGCTTTGATGGTTTGCGTGATGCTACCGTTGAATTCGTATGAACTGATGATAATTGCCATAGTTACACGTGTATGCCATGATCGTTACTTGTGTACAATACGTGTAGAATATATGTGCACTACTTGAATATGAACCTGAGTTGTATGGTAACCATGGTAGGACGTGGTTGACCACCATATAGCTTGATTGACTTTCTGTGTATCTACCGAGCAAACCAAGGTGAGTTCACACTCTTACCAAGGCATGGGATTCCCAGGGTTTGGGAATGGGATTGAAGGAATGAGATTGAATAAATACTTGTACTTACACTGTTACTAGACTATCTAGCATCGTCCTCGGATGCGAAGGATACATACGTAAAACCTACGTATACTTGTACTCACTACTATCCTAAGGATGCGAAGGGCACTTACGTAAAACCTACGTAAAACTTATATTCACTACTACCTCGGGTTGTGAAAGGCACTTACGTAAAACCTACGTAAACCCCCGCGTACCATTGTCCTCGGGTTGAGAAGGACACTTACGTAAAACCTACGTAAACCTTGTACGTACTACTGTTCTCGGGTTAAGAAGAACACTTATGGTTACAAATAGTCTAGTGTATATACAAATATGGGAAGCCCCCACTAATAGAACATACTATCGGCCTAGTAGAGCCACATGTTACGAAATGAACTTACTATTATGAACTTACTTACTGTGAACTCGCTCAACTAGTTGTTGACTCTCTGTTACATGCCTCGCAGGACCATAGGTACTCATGGAGCTTGCACGGGAGGCGCGATCGTTTTGGGCACATGGACTGTTGAGTTCCATGCTAAACATTTATATTATGAGAACTTGATACTTATGTTGGATTTTTACATTAATGCTTCCGCTACACATTTGATTTATGTTTGGTTTTGAAAACACCTTTCGTATTGATGAATAACTTTTACTATTTACTAATATGTTCAATATGATTGGTGGCTTGATCCTGGTCATGTCACGCCTCCATGCGGTGGTACTCCGTGTGTGGATTTTGGGGGTGTGACAAAATATCTATGAGTTGGTAATTATGTGGGTAATAAACCCTTAAAAGGGTACTCTCTGATTCCCACTCTAAGTAGGTCAATTGTCGGGTCAAAGTTAGTCTTAAAAAGTTAACAGAAAGCTTATTTTCAAATTAATACATAATTAGCAATGTAGATGCCATGCAACCTGTTTTATCATTAATATAACTTGGTAATTAATGTACGAACATGTCTAAACATGTTCACCCTGACAAATTTCAGTTGAGGCTTGATTCGAAACTGAAAGTCACATAATTTGAATTCTACTTTGACTTTCAGTTTTAACCCGTTTAAGCATAGTTTAGAAATGCCTTAGAGCCTTATTAGGACCAGATTTCATACAAGTATAACCCTCTGTGATTATACAGCTTGGTTCATTGGTTCATTAGTGATTTTTGAAAAAGTAAAAGAGTAGAAACCTTAGTTACTGATTTATAGACTTGTATCTAAAATTTGACATCAGTTTGAGGTCTAGATTAAGAGTTATGCTCATTAGCGTAATTAGAAAGCTTTTTAGTAATTAAACGGCGTAATTAGCGTATAGCCTATCTAAACCCGATTTTTGATACCAAACTTTACAACTACTGATATAAAATAATATTTTAGGATTTTTGGAGATTTTTATTTATTTTTAGGCTGAGCATAACTTAGAGTTCTAAGCTTGAATCGGTAATTGTCGGTTTTGCCCTTTTGGGCTATAAAATGAGTTTTACAAATCCTTTTGATACCAAACCTTTTTCTACTGATCTAATATGATAAATAAAATGTTTTGAGCCTTCTGGAATAATAAAAATATCAGCTTTCCTTTGAAAACCCGGAAATGGCTCCAAATCGCCTTTTTAAGCGTTTTTAACGCATAGTATGTATTAAAACTATTTTAAACATATAAGGTTTGATGCCTACTGATATTTTCAGTAAATTTTTATATTTTAACAGTAAGCAAAAGTTTTAAACTCAGATTTCCAGTTTTGACCTTTTAGGCTTATGTGAAATTATCAAAATGCCCCTACGGTGTATAGTATGGTTATAATTAATAAATTTCACATACATATTATACCCTACTGTTATAACTTATTAAACTAAGTATTTTTACTGATTATATCAGACTTTGTAACTCAGATTAATATTCAAACTCTTTTATAACCTTTAAAATGACCAAAATGCCCCTACGGGGCATAGTTTGAATTTAAAATCATTTTGGGCATAATAGAAGATATCTTACTGATGTCACAACATATTTAAGGCATATTAACTTAGAAAACCTGTATATGACTCTTATGGTTACCCGTTACGCATTATTCGCGTTCGGTTTATGTAACTAGTTTGCATAAATTGACCAAAACGGGTCAAACCATATCATTTTTTTCTCAAAATCCAGAATATGTTTAGTTTACCCATATTATACAAGTCTTCAAACTTGTTGGGTCTAAATCACATTCTTTTCCGATCTTCGCTTATTCATGCGTTTGAACCGTACTAACCGGTCTAAGTTTAGGCTTAATTAAAGACCCGTTAGGAATCTAAGAGGTTATTATAAACCTTCGTTCCAGTATAGGAGACCCGGTAAAAGCTACGTGCACTTGCTTGTTGTGATTATTACTTTTGCAAAGGTAAATACTTTTAACTAATTTTCCCTTATACGGGCTTGGGGTACGGTATATAAAATACCGCTTGGTCGGGTATTGAATCTTTAATTGTATGATGGTTAATTCATTGAAATGACCCGTTTAAATTGTTTTGTTTGCTTAAAGCCTTTGGGGGGTTAATGACCATGTCCCGGATATCCTTGGCATCATTCATAGAATGGCCACGACCTTAGCACACGGATGTAGGCGTACACCCGTCAGTGCATTTATAATTAATAAGGTATAGCCGCCGGTTACGAGAATAACTCGCCGCGGGACTATACCATGTGGTGCGTCTATTGATCTTTAACCCGGTGTTCAACCCGGGCTACTGAACGTATAAGAAACATATAATTCTTTTACAAGTTATATACAAATAATTATCCCAAGTTATAAAATCTTTTGTGCCATGCGCATTCAAATCAATTTTTAAACATTTTCAAAATGAGTCAATTAAATTGTATTTACTAGTGTAAACTGACGTATTTTCCCAAAAAGGATAAGTGCAGGTACTAATCGGAATAGGCTGGTCTCTCCTAGCATCAAATAGAAGTCTCGCAAGCTTAGATGCATAAAGTCTGTTGAACAAAGTTTCCTTTTTATTCGATCCGCCTGTGGATCTGTTTCAACTATTTTGTGATACTTAATATTACAATTTTATTCAGTTGAAATAAATCTATCTTTTGCTTCCGCTGTGCATATAAATTTGTGTTGTTTGACTATGATGATATCAACTACGTCACGATACTCCCCACCGGGCCCATCGGTAATACGTGGAAATATCGGGGTGTCACAGGTTGGTATCAGAACCAACCAACACTGAGTGAATTAAACACTAGCCTTTTGTGTTTAATCTCAGTTACACAAATTGCACATTCCTCGATCCTCGAGTCTAGACAAATAACATAGGACAAACTCTGTTTTGTTTTATTTTTGTCTTTTTATCTACTACTTTTAATAAAACAAAATAATTTTTAGCCACTTGTCATAATCTTAACCTATTAGTTGACAGTTGGCATTAGACTAATACCTATTTTGTTCTATTGACCGCCAAAACCACATTCACGCTTCTTTTCTTTTCCTTCTTCTTTCTTTTCCTCACACGCTATTCTTTCATCTGCTCTGCTTCAAACCCTAATAGTCATCTACTCTCTTTATGGCGATTTTTCAGAAAACCTAAATCTCATCCCGTCGCTTTTGAACATCGAATTAGGGTTTTTGACGAATACTTTCTTCTCCGCAGACGGTGCATATCTTCAAAATAATCTTCAAATCAAGGTTAGATCATCGTTCATATGTTTGATTTTGATTGTTTTTATATTGGATTTTGTTCATTCATATGTAGGTTTCTGTCACTCGATTCCTTACAATCACCAACCCTATTTCTCAGCCATAATAGACATTGGCATTTTCAACGTTGGTGATTTCATCAGAAGATTTTATTTACATCGGTTTGATCTTGATCCTGGTATGTTTATCTGAATTGTTCAATTGTTTTTTCAATCCAAAATTTCTATAGATGCTGATGATTTCATCTGCAATTCCTTATTTTCCCATTCAACTATTTCTCGATAGATTTTTGGGCCAACATTCATCCATTAATCTTCATCGTTGTCTTCTTCTTCTTCATCTCATAATTCCTAATTTTCAAACAGTAGCATAAAAACTCACTTCTTCCCTCTCCAAATTTGCAATTTTGGTTATCAAATTCGTATGTTATTTCGTCAAATTTGAGAAATCAAATTTCCAGTTTGTGTTCAGATTAGGATTGAATTTTGGATTCTATTTGCGAAATTTTTGCTTTAAACCAGTGAATTTTGACGTATTGATCTGAATTGAATTAGGGTTAGGATTATAATTAGGGTTTAGATAGTTTTTTGTATGAAGAATTTTGATGTGAATATGTGATTAACATTGAAGGTGTTAATGAGTAAGTAACGTTTGATTATCAGTAACATGCACACAAGATTGGTGATTGATTTGTATTTTATTAATTTGTAGATCAATTCGAGGCAATAAATGATGAAGGAATGCCATTAAGCTATATATATACAGGTATATTTTTCAAAAGAAAAAGAAAAATATGCATGTCTATGGCAGAGGAAAGCTTGAGATAAAAGAAACATGAGGTACTGAATTCATGAGAAATATATATAGCTTAATCATGGTCAAGTTCATAGCAGTTACTAGTTGTCAATGGCAGCCACATTGCTAGCACTTTTTTTTTGTTCATTGTGCTATGCTTCTTCCTCCAAATCCATAGGAAAAAAACAGCAACCAATAACAATCTGCCACATGAAACGATCCTTTGACAAAAAAGAGGAAATATACTGAAGGTTCGTGTTTGTCAAATACCAAACTGAAGTGTTTAATGTAGCATATTTTAGTTAATTACATTTTTTTATTTTATTTTTTATTTGTGTATCGTTCTCTCTTCGAGATGGACAGGTAAGTGTGGTGAAGGAAATAAAGGTGCTGGGAGTTAAACGTAGCGTAGTTGGTTTTTGTAGAGATTACTAAATGGGTCGTTGACTACTGGAATGGTCGTTTGACTAGACATACATGGTTAGAGGACTCGTGCTCGACAAAAAAAGAGGAAATATACTGAAGGTTCGTGTTTGTCAAATACCAAACTGAAGTGTTTACAATAGCATATTTTGAGTTAATTGCATTTTTTTATTTGTGTATCGTTCTCTTTTCGAGATGGACAGGTAAGTGTGGTGAAGTGTGGTGAAGGAAATAAAGGACCTGGGAGTTAAACGTAGCACAGCTGGTTTTTGCAAAGATGACTAAATGGGTCGTTTGACTATAGGAATGGTCGTTTGACTAGACATACATGGTTAGAGGACTCGTGCTCGACAAATAAGAGGAAATATACTGAAGGTTCGTGTTTGTCGAATACCAAACTGAAGTGTTTACTGTAGCATATTTTTAATTAATTACATTTTTTTATTTTATTTTTTATTTGTGTATGGTTCTCTCTTGGAGATGGACAGGTAAGTGTGGTGAAGTGTGGTGAAGGAAATAAAGGTGCTGAGAGTTAAATGTAACACAGTTGGTTTTTGCAAAGATTACTAAATGGGTCATTGACTACTGGAATGGTCGTTTGACTAGACATAAATGGTTAGAGGACTCGTGCTCGACAAAAAAAGAGGAAATATACTGAAGGTTCGTGTTTGTCAAATACGAAAGTGAAGTTTATATGTTATACCTTTTATCTCTTAACTGTTGCAAAAGTCGTATGAGAAGAATAATGAGGTGGGTTATGAATAAAAGTCGACATCTGTAAGGAAAAAAAACACATTGGTCAGTATAGTCACTTGTCTCAAGCTCGAATTTAGATGGTAATTGGTCAGGATTGTAACTTCCAATTGGCTCCTGGATTAGAATTTTGATCTTTAAACTTGGTTTTATTTACTCTTTAAGATTGAGTTGTTTGCATTTACAAAGGTTAATTTAATGGAACATAGGCCATGTGTTGTTGCAACGGTAGCCGTCTTATTAGCTTGTGACGATCAGTCAACAAGAAACACTCTTGAATTGTCGTTTGACTACTGGAATGGTCGTTTGACTAGACATACATGGTTAGAGGAATCGCGCTCAACAAAAAAAGAGGAAATATACTAATATACTGAAGTTTCGTGTTTGTCAAATACCAAACTAAAGTGTTTACAATAGCATATTTTCAGTTAATTGCATTTTTTTTATTTTATTTTTTATTTGTGTATCGTTTTCTCTTCGAGATGGACAGGTAAGTGTGGTGAAGTGTTGTGAAGGAAATAAAGGACCTGGGAGTTAAACGTAGCCTAGCTGGTTTTTGCAAAGATTACTAAATGGGTCGTTTGACTAGACATACATGGTTACAGGACTCGTGCTCGACAAAATAAGAGGAAATATACTGAAGGTTCGTGTTTGTCGAATACCAAACTGAAGTGGTTACTGTAGCATATTTTTAGTAAATTACATTTTTTATTGTATTTTTTATTTGTGTATCGTTCTCTCTTCGAGATGGACAGATAAGTGTGGTGAAGTGTGGTGAAGGAAATAAAGGTGCTGGGAGTTAAACGTAATGCAGTTGGTTTTTGCAGAGATTACTAATTGGGTCATTGACTACGGGAATGGTTGTTTGACTAGACATACATGGTTATAGGACTCGTGCTCGACAAAAAAAGAGGAAATATACTGAAGGTTCGTGTTTGTCAAATACCAAACTGAAGTGTTTACAATAGCATATTATAGTTAATTACATTTTTTTTATTTTTTATTTGTGTATCGTTCTCTCTTCGAGATGGACAGGTAAGTGTGGTGAAGGAAATAAAGGTGCTGGGAGTCAAACGTAGTGCAGTTGGTTTTTGCAGAGATTACTAAATGGGTCGTTTGATTACTGGAATGGTCGTTTGACTAGACATACATGGTCGTTTGCTCTTTTTAGCAAAAATAATCGGAACGAACATTATTGGCCGCTTTTCAAGTTACGTTTATACATATGGTTCTGGCTGATAACATTTTTGTTGCCATCCATTGTGTTGGGAAAGCTTACTGATGGAATCCAGCTTTGAGAGGGCCTAATTGAATTCGAGTAAGGCACTGGTTGGGTGATTAAAGGTTTGAGAACAACTGCCTTTAATATGTTTATATGTTATACTGTTATCTCTTAAGTGTTGCAAAAATCGTATGAGCAGAATAATGAGGTGGGTTATGAATAAAAGCCGACATCTGTAAGGAAAAAAAACACATTGGTCAGTATAGTCACTTGTGTCAAGCTCGAATTTAGATGGTGATTGGTCAGGATTGTAGCTTCCGATTGGCTCCAAGCTGGATTAGAATTTTGATCTTTAAACTTGGTTTTATTTAGTCTTTAAGATTGAGTTGTTTGCATTTACAGAAGTTAATTTAATGGAACATAGGCCATGCGTTGTTGCAACGGTAGCCGTCTTATTAGCTTGTTACGATTAGTCAACAAGAAACGCTCTTGAATTGTCGTTTGACTACTGGAATGGTCGTTTGACTAGACATACATGGTTAGAGGAATCGCGCTCGACAAAAAAAGAGGAAATATACTAATATACTGAAAGTTCGTGTTTGTCAAATACCAAACTAAAGTGTTTACAATAGCATATTTTCAGTTAACTGCATTTTTTTATTTTATTTTTTATTTGTGTATCGTTCTCTCTTCGAGATGGACAGGTAAGTGTGGTGAAGTGTTGTGAAGGAAATAAAGGACCTGGGAGTTAAATGTAGCGCAGCTGGTTTTTGCAAAGATTACTGAATGGGTCGTTTGACTACAGGAATGGTCGTTTGACTAGACATACATGGTTAGTGGACTTGTGCTCAACAAAATAAGAGGAAATATACTGAAGGTTCGTGTTTGTCGAATACCAAATTGAAGTGTTTACTGTAGCATATTTTTAGTTAATTGCATTTTTTTATTTTATTTTTTATTTGTGTATCATTCTCTCTTCGAGATTGACAGGTAAGTGTGGCGAAGTGTGGTGAAGGAAATAAAGGTGCTGGGAGTTAAATGTAACGCGGTTAGTTTTTGCAGAGATTACTAAATGGGTCGTTGACTACGGGAATGGTCGTTTGACTAGACATACATGGTTAGAGGACTCGTGCTCGACAAAAAAGAGGAAATATACTGAAGGTTCGTGTTTGTCAAATACCAAACTGAAGTGTTTACTGTAGCATATTTTAGTTAATTACATTTTTTTATTTTAATTTTTATTTGTGTAACGTTCTCTCTTCGAGATGGACAGGTAAGTGGGTGAAGGAAATAAAGGTGCTGGGAGTTAAACTTAGCGTAGTTGGTTTTTGCAGAGATTACTAAATGGGTCGTTTGATTACTGGAATGGTCGTTTGACTAGACATACATGGTTAGAGGACTCGTGCTCGACAAAAAAGAGGAAATATACCGAAGGTTCGTGTTTGTCAAATACCAAACTGAAGTGTTTACACTAGCATATTTTCAGTTAATTACATTTTTTATTTAATTTTTTATTTGTGTATCGTTCTCTCTTCGAGATGGACAGGTAAGTGTGGTGAAGGAAATAAAGGTGCTTAGAAGTTAAACGTCGCGCAGTTGGAGTTTGCAAAGGACATAATATTTATGTGTACAGGATGCAAAACCATGTTCATATCTGAATATTTATAAAAGATGCCTATTTTTCTCTTAAATGTCTTTAAATAATTGGTTCAGTGTGCTTGACATTGTAACTGATTTTTGTGAAGATTTCAAAGTGTTAGTTAACATCTCATTTATATTAATTATTTTAGGTACTGCGTGAAAGCGGCAATCACCAGTGCAATGGCTACGTATTTCGTTTTCAACGAAGGCATGACTGCTATGCTTAAGCATCAATTGCGATGATATGATGATTAAACATGGCCACACAGATCCAAAGAAATTGCCACATCGGATGGCCTCCAAATTAGATATACCCAGTTAGCACGCTAATCGTTCGAATTAGCGGAAGATGTAACATGGCTTCCAACAAAATGACTTTAACAACTATTAAATAACAGACGCCAAGGAGTACACATTTCTAGAGGTGAAGTTGCAAATGGTAAAGACAATGATGCATAAATTTTATGGAGGTTTTCTTCATCAATTAACTTTTTAGCTCTTTCATTTCAATGTTTATGTCACCACCGATAAATAATATCATTTACTTTGAGTAGCATATTTGAGGAAAACGATCAAGGTGGTTTCAAGGTTTATAAACCAAGGACAAGACTGTAGGGGCTGCCGGGGTCGGTTACAAGTGCTAGTGAATTATGGTTCGTGACGATTTGGGGGTTTCGGTCCAAACGAGCATGTGGAAATCTAGCCAAGTGTGTAAACACTTGAGGTGAGTTCACAACCCTTCTCTTCTAATTGTTTTTAAATATTATTGGTGCCGATCATGTACAAAGAGTTCATTGTCTTGCAAGGGGTTAAAGCGTGTATTGACAGTTAAAAGTTAAGTAGCCGAATGTCCCATTTAGGTGACTTCCAATGATGTATTTGAATTGGATTTAAAGTTATATGTCTTGCGCCTCCCTTCTTGCTGATTTGTTCAGGGAACCTGATTTGGAGTTCGGTGAAGGGCGCATATGGTGAAGTGACCAATGAAAGTCAAAGTTAGTACTCTTCCAAAGTAATAAAATGTGTTTTATAGAAAAGCGTTATTAAAGGAACTAGCGTTGTGGCAAAAGTTGCGCCACTCGAACATAGTGCAACTTCTTATTATTCTTAAACAGTCGGGCATGGCTTGCGGACAGTAATGGATAGAGATGGAAAGTAAGGGTCTAGGTGATTCAAGTATCACTGTTGGAGCCAAGATGGTATATGTGGTGGATTTTGTTGATTGATGTTCAGGGCACATTAACTCAGGTTGAGTGCTCGGTAAGGCTTTCCACTTTGTTGAAGAACCCAAAGGTGAAGTTAATACTTCAATTATTTATGAACATAAGGAATATGTTTGCTCTATTTTTTATTTTTTTTTAAGGAACATGCATCTTGGTTGATCTATCAGATAGAATGAATTGCATTCTGAACACTTTTGATCCCATATAAATTCTTTTAATGGAAAATTGAGATTTTGGGTTTCTATGCTTGAGATAACAATATTCCTTTTGTGAATATTTTATGAATATTTTAGATTTCTTTTGTTGAATACTTGAGATCCCATATTTCTTTTGATGAGTACTTGAAATCCCAATAATTTTTTTGTAAAGTTTGTGGTAATTTTATGTTGGTTTTAGCCGATATTTCGTTTAAGGACAGTACTTATGCGTTCACATTGAAGCATTTAAACCGTGAATGAAACCTGTGTACATGCTAGAAGTGGGAGCGAACTTGAGAAAACTTATATGTGAAGGAACACCAATAAACATCAGGAATAGTCCATAAGATGGTGCGTGATAGTTATGGTATAGAACACCAAGAAGCCTCAGGGATAGCCCATGAGGCTACACAACATACGTATCAACTATTATTTTAGGACTTTTCACTAGCCACACGGTTAGTGTGACACCCCGACCCATGGCGGAACTCCGGAAGCATCAAACCGGTATGAAATCCCGGAAGCATAAAACTAATAAACATTGTAATGGATACAAACACTATCCAAGTTCCTTAGAGATATTAGTTATGTAACATTCCAACGTGAATAACAAATAAGTTAGTCTTAAGACTATAAACAAGTTAATCGCGTGATTATTTCGATTTCATTCTCAAACTTTAGTGATATATTTTGTAGACATGTCAATTATTTCGATTTCATTCTCAAATTTTAACGAGATATTTTGTAGACAGTTAAGGGGTGGAATGTTTCTTTTATTTCAAATTGGGATCAATACCGGTGTTTCTTTTGTAGCATGGGCTGAACTTAAAGCGATAACACAAAGGTATATTTTTGTCGTAGTGGGCCTTCAAAAGATATCATCCCTGGGTATATTAATATGAATTTAAATAAGAATTTAAATAAGAATTTAGATATTGATGTTTATATAAACTTGATGTCAATCAAAAGATGAAAACATTGACCTTTCATTGATTTATTAAAGGTTCACTGGTATGTAACTGGTTTTTGGAGAGGGAAGTGATCACTCTGTTCGGTTTTAGGTTTGTACCAGTTAGGGTCGTGTATTGTTTGTTTGGGACGTGTTTTAACCCTTAGACGTGAAGCCTAAGTTTGGAAAGGCCCAGAAAAAAATGATGATCTACATGGGCTTCAATGCCGGTAGATATTATATGTTTGTGTTAAGCCACCCGCGAAACTCGCGGGATCTTTGGCTAGTATATATATATTTCTTGTTGTTATCTTTGTTTATGTTGACAGGAATAAAAATGCCGCCACGATTCAGAAGAGTTAGAGGCAAAGCCCCAGTGACGGGCCATGATCACGAGGTCGGACCTTCACACCGCCGCAGGCCATCCATCACCATGAGCACCAGTCCCTAAGAACCTTGGAGGACTTACATTGAACTAGGGAGGCGATCCGTCTCTCTAAGCTCATCACCTTCTTACCTCCACTCCTTGGGGCCTCAGTCAGAAAATGAGCCCAATGACTCGCACCCTTATTTTATACCCCTTCAACGCTCTAATTCCCACCATTCATTCAACGACCCCACTCCTGTCTTTCAAAGCCGGTTCAACCCGGCAAATTACATTCAAGAACCAGTGCGTTTTAACCCATTGGGACCAGACGACCATTTCTCCGGCGATAACGCCATGGATATGGACGAGGACACCGACCCTGCTGAGCCACCGTCCGAAACCCCAAACCACCCCATCGAGATCTCTGATGGGTCTTCCTTCCATGGATCACCTTACCGTGGTCCAGATAGCTACCAGGCGAGGTTCGCCCAGTATGAGTGGTATTTTACACCTTCGTACCACTCCTCGCCTCACCAGCAGCAAGAGGATTCCTCCGAGGATTCTCGTTTCGTGGCAGTCACTCCGCCACCACCACCACCAGTGGAGCAACTGCCTCCGGAGCCACCGAGGCAACGAAGATCAAACGCACGGATGTCCGTGCGGGGAGGAGTGTGTATCAGCACCCCTCAACCATCCAGTGGCAGCCACTACCCGCCGCTCCAAGAAGAACCGCAGATGGGGGGACCATCAAACCCCGTCTCGGAAATAGACTCTACGCCTATAGCGCCACCACTGGGTTTTGGTAACCCAATCCCTGCATACGCCGGTTCAGCGGCGTATAACCCATTTGAGCAGCCGGCCCACACCAACTACAACTACGCGGATGTTGATCCTTATCAAGCAGCGTGGGACTACAACGCTCTTCATCCTGAAGGGCCCTATGGTGGTCCATGGACCGCTGGGTACCCACCTTATGTGTACCAGCAACCGCCACCTCTTCAACCTCTGCATCAGCAGCCGCTACGCAACTGATCCCGCCGGAACGCCAACAAGAGGTTCTCGAGAACCAGGTTAAGCGGGAGGTTCAAAGAGATCGCAGGGAACGTCAAGGCTTCTTCAAAGGTTTAGCGAGCCTAATCAAGGGGAAGTGCAAGAGAGGGGATTTTTGAAAATCTTTGTTTATTTTATTTATGATGTAATCATGTCCCTGAGTGGACGTTTGTTTCTGTACTCAGCCCCTGCGTGGGCTTGTCTTTTTGTATTCTGCCCCTGCGTGGGCATGTCTTTCTGTTGACCCCTGCATGGGTATGGTTGTTTAAGCCCCTGCGTGGGCATGATATTTCAGTAGAAGTCCCGTTTAGGCCAAAATTTGTACTTGTTTAAATTTGTAATGGAATGATTAATTTAATTTTTCATTTTGTTGTTAATTATATGCATAATCATAAAACATCAAATAAATGAAAAAATAACATTCCTTTATATAAGATCTACCATTATGATAAAATGGCAAAAATCTAAAAAGGGACAAGACCTAGCCGTATGTCACCTTAAGACAAGGCCAAGATGGTAGTTCCACAATTGGATTCAGATCCATATTAACATCTCACATTAGGATTGTTCTGCGTTTAAATATTAAAAAGAATCTTAAAGGTAAAACCTAGTCTATATGTCGTTGCAGACATGACTAAGATGGTAAAACCTATCTAAAAGATTCCAATCCTTGTTAACATCTGTAGATATGTTGACATTCTTGGCAAAATGTGATTAAATAAAATTGCATAGGTCATCTTTAAATTGGGTTATTCATATTTCCTTTAACTATATAACCATCCCTTAAGGATGAAGTGCCTACAGGCTATAATTAATGTCCTTTGGGACTAAAGACAGTAGTAGCCTACAACTCACTGTCTAGAAAAGGTAATGAACATTATTTCATGTGACAACTCAGAATTTCAAGGTTAGTGCCAGTTCGATCGTGACCTTAAATTCTCATTATTCATTTCCAACGTTTCCTCTCATGTTAAACTTGTTAGACGGTTGGGCCGATTATGCTTTTTGGCCATTTATATCGTATATATGTTTCAAACAACATACACACATTACATTTGGGCCGCATGTGGGCATCTTGGCACACGCATACGCTTTGGATAACTTTGTTAGTCATGGATTTGGTAAAGCCCAAGTGAGGGTGTGAGAATTGGGCCAAGACCTATTATTAAATCACTAAACATGCAAACCAATATTCATAACCTACATTTATAAAAGTAATTGCTTCAATATTTGACAAAACTTATTAATTGTTCAGCACATGGCCGACATTAAACTCCAATCAACACCTAGTTGCATGTGAATTTTTATGTATTGCATTAGATGGGCCACACATGTGTCAAAGGTTTATCGGACCAAACCCAAACCGAGCCCACCTTTCCCCCTATTATGTACGTGCATCATGATGTAAAAGATCCCACAACACCTTTGCAAACCCTACGGCAATCGGCAGCAATCAGTAGTAGCTTCCTCCACCATCACGCACACTATCTCTCGTCCTTCTCTCTCCCTTGGCAACTGGAGCACATCACCACTCCTCCGTCACCGATCGCCGGTAAGCCCCACATATCTCATCACTTTGTTTTATGAACGTGTTGACTCGGTTTCGGTTCGATCTCAACTTAAAACTTAGCAAGAAAATAGGTTATGCATGAAACTGTCATTAACACTATGTGCATCGTGATAGTACGGAGTGGATTATGTGTAAGTGTATGCGCATGGGAAGTGTATTTGGCATTGAGGTGTGATCGTATGTATGAATAGGGTATATTAGTTTTGTTACGGCAACTGTGATGTAAGGTTATGTTGTGATTACATGTGAATATCAATCTTGACCTGCTTATAACATAAATTAACTATTGCAAATACTTTGAGTAATATGATGGAACAGATTGTATATGTATGTATATATATATATATGTGTGTGTGTGTGTGTAGTTGGTTGCTATTTAGAAAGATGATAATGACCCATGTGGATGCTGTTATTTGTTAGTTATCTCTTTCATTGTACAACTTCATATGCTCAGATTACAACCTGGTTTCCATGTTATAAGTGATTGATTTTGGACGTAACAGTGATGTGAAGATATGTATGTTACATATGCTATATATGTATGTAAGGATTGGCATAAACGTGATTGCATGAACGAGTTTAACTGGTACTTGATGATTTGATTATACATGTAAACGTAGTCGTAGATTTTCTGCACATGAATGATGATATAAATATGTGTGTAGAGGATAGGTGATTTCACTTGCACATGTTGTCGATAAGTTGCACATGTATGACATATAATTGGCTATGTGTATAAAAGCTCCAAGTCGACTCCGTTTAAAGCCATAAAAACCCGTAACCGAATCTGTGTAATATGTGATAAGTAACAATGTACGTGTATAGATGTATGAGAACAAGTTCTGGTTCAACTTCGGTTCGAAAACACGAACTTGTATACGATCATGCGTGTTGATATTTTTATTGTTGATATTTAGATTTGCAAGGATATGAGTTTGTGTATCTGATGTTATGAGAAACATGTTTAACCATTTCAATTTGTAATTGGACATTATGTTAATTGGGCCTTGTTAAGATGGGCCGAACATGTTTGGTGGTTAGGCTTGATGTAGTTGTGGATGAACTATGTATATATGAATTATGTTGTGCTATTACATGTATATAGGATTAGCGGTTACGACGTGAAGTATATGTGTGCGTTACATGTGCTTTATGTGAACGTTGGATTTGTGAGTTAATTGTACGTGTAAGTTGTGGTTCATGTGCACGCGAAACTAACTGTTGACAATAACCATTTTAGGACGTGATTGATTAACTGATAATCGAGTACCTAATCTTACCGAGCAAACCAAGGTGAGTTCACACAGCCAAGGCATGGGGTTCCCAGGGTGGGAATGGGATTGGATGATTTATTTGCACATACTCAGATGATAGATGTTTATGGTCCTCAGGGTGAGGATGGTAAATGATAAGATACGGCTAGACTGGTATACTAATTGAACTGATCTTCGCACACACGCCAGGGTTGGCCGCGATATTATGACTGATCTTCGCACACATGCCTTGGAAAGGCCGCGAACTATATACTAAAACTTCGCACACATGCCAGGGTGGCCGCGATACAAATATACATAGTCTAGAATACTTGGGAAACTTTCCCTTATCTTCGCATACATGCCTAGAGGGCCGCGATACGAACTAATACGATACATGACTTAACGAACGAACACAAGGCTTACTTTACTATTACTATTACTGAACTGTTTACTGTGAACTCGCTCAACTAGTTGTTGACTCTCCGCTGCATGCCTTGCAGGACCTTAGGTATTCTTGGAGCTTGCACAAGGAGGAGCGGGTCGTTGTGGGATTCGGATCATGAACGATATTTGAACTTATAACTATTTTGAGTTTCATTTACTATGCTTCCGCTACTCAAACAATGTTTGGTTTTGAAACATCAATCATGTCATGATGAACTACCTTAACTACTTTTATTATTATTAAATGCTATGTTTGATATGATTGATGGCTTGATCCTGGTCACGTCACGCCTCCAAGCGGTGGTACTCCGCAGGTGGATTTTGGGGGTGTGACAGATTGGTATCAGAGCCATTGGTTATAGTGAACTTGGTTTTAATAATGGGAAAAGGTTTTTATTAAAATCAGACTATAACCTGTACAGTGCTCAACGATCCACAATGACGCTTCGCTCAACGTGCAAGACTCAACACTTTAGATGGTATGGTCTATGTTTATGTTACCTACTTGTTAGTTACATTTGCATGGTGCATTGTTTATGGTATGCTTAGTTAACGTAGTAGCATGTTTGCCCTTATTAGCCCTAGTGTGCTTGCTTTGACACTCAACTGTCTACTTTAAACTTGACAAGTAGTGATCAAATTCTTTTCCTGTTTTCTCCTCCCCCCAATACGACAACTGTTTTATGCGTTCTATTTATCCATACGACTGTCTCGACATGACGTCGCCATCTGACCCTCCGTACATTCGGTTTGCACATCAATATTCATGAAGACCAGACCTGGCTCAAACGAACTTGGGTTTAGGAGAACTACATCTACGTATCCCAGTTGACGAACCCTATCACCTTTGCCTGTCATCGTCACCAGAAACGAAGCAGCCACAGTTACACGCGTTTGTTGTTTTGCAACTCGCAACCTTACCCACCAAACTCTGTTTTGGACAAATGATACACTCGCGCGACCGCGATGTAACGAACTTCCCTGTTGTGCCATGCCACCATGCACCACTACTGAAAATTATTTCTAGACAATAGATTAGCTGGTCGAATCCTTAATGGACCCCTGTTTTCGCTCGATTCTTCGTACGAACCTCATTAATTCTCTGTTTCTTTGATTGGCAACTGATATAACGAAACGCTAACAACCATACCATGATTTCCCCCGACCACAAGATTAGCCTCCCCCCCCAAGCGTTGTAAGGTATCTATAGATCGAGTTCGTCGGAACTCACTTCAAGCCATTGTTTTAGAACAATTTTCGGGACGAAAATTCTTTCAAGTAGGGGATGATGTGACACCCCAGAAAACCAGTAAACGATACAACTTACCCAGCTTCCTTAGTAATCGTGTGCTAAATTTCGGGACGAAATTTCTTTCAAGTTGGGGATGATGTGACAACTCAGAATTTCAAGGTTAGTGCCAGTTCGATCGTGACCTTAAATTCTCATTATTCATTTCCAACGTTTCCTCTCATGTTAAACTTGTTAGACGGTTGGGCCGATTATGCTTTTTGGCCATTTATATCGTATATATGTTTCAAACAACATACACACATTACATTTGGGCCGCATGTGGGCATCTTGGCACACGCATACGCTTTGGATAACTTTGTTAGTCATGGATTTGGTAAAGCCCAAGTGAGGGTGTGAGAATTGGGCCAAGACCTATTATTAAATCACTAAACATGCAAACCAATATTCATAACCTACATTTATAAAAGTAATTGCTTCAATATTTGACAAAACTTATTAATTGTTCAGCACATGGCCGACATTAAACTCCAATCAACACCTAGTTGCATGTGAATTTTTATGTATTGCATTAGATGGGCCACACATGTGTCAAAGGTTTATCGGACCAAACCCAAACCGAGCCCACCTTTCCCCCTATTATGTACGTGCATCATGATGTAAAAGATCCCACAACACCTTTGCAAACCCTACGGCAATCGGCAGCAATCAGTAGCAGCTTCCTCCACCATCACGCACACTACCTCTCGTCCTTCTCTCTCCCTTGGCAACCGGAGCACATCACCACTCCTCCGTCACCGATCGCCGGTAAGCCCCACATATCTCATCACTTTGTTTTACGAACGTGTTGACTCGGTTTCGGTTCGATCTCAACTTAAAACTTAGCAAGAAAATAGGTTATGCATGAAACTGTTATTAACACTATGTGCATCGTGATAGTACGGAGTGGATTATGTGTAAGTGTATGCGCATGGGAAGTGTATTTGGCATTGAGGTGTGATCGTATGTATGAATAGGGTATATTAGTTTTGTTACGGCAACTGTGATGTAAGGTTATGTTGTGATTACATGTGAATATCAATCTTGACCTGCTTATAACATAAATTAACTATTGCAAATACTTTGAGTAATATGATGGAACAGATTGTATATGTATGTATATATATATGTGTGTGTGTGTGTAGTTGGTTGCTATTTAGAAAGATGATAATGACCCATGTGGATGCTGTTATTTGTTAGTTATCTCTTTCATTGTACAACTTCATATGCTCAGATTACAACCTGGTTTCCATGTTATAAGTGATTGATTTTGGACGTAACAGTGATGTGAAGATATGTATGTTACATATGCTATATATGTATGTAAGGATTGGCATAAACGTGATTGCATGAACGAGTTTAACTGGTACTTGATGATTTGATTATACATGTAAACGTAGTCGTAGATTTTCTGCACATGAATGATGATATAAATATGTGTGTAGAGGATAGGTGATTTCACTTGCACATGTTGTCGATAAGTTGCACATGTATGACATATAATTGGCTATGTGTATAAAAGCTCCAAGTCGACTCCGTTTAAAGCCATAAAAACCCGTAACCGAATCTGTGTAATATGTGATAAGTAACAATGTACGTGTATAGATGTATGAAAACAAGTTCTGGTTCAACTTCGGTTCGAAAACACGAACTTGTATACGATCATGCGTGTTGATATTTTTATTGTTGATATATAGATTTGCAAGGATATGAGTTTGTGTATCTGATGTTATGAGAAACATGTTTAACCATTTCAATTTGTAATTGGACATTATGTTAATTGGGCCTTGTTAAGATGGGCCGAACATGTTTGGTGGTTAGGCTTGATGTAGTTGTGGATGAACTATGTATATATGAATTATGTTGTGCTATTACATGTATATAGGATTAGCGGTTACGACGTGAACTATAGGTGTGCGTTACATGTGCTTTATGTGAACGTTGGATTTGTGAGTTAATTGTACGTGTAAGTTGTGGTTCA
Organism: Helianthus annuus; assembly: GCF_002127325.2. Taxonomy (NCBI): domain Eukaryota; kingdom Viridiplantae; phylum Streptophyta; class Magnoliopsida; order Asterales; family Asteraceae; genus Helianthus; species Helianthus annuus. Next base: position 112,372,173 of record NC_035444.2, on the reverse strand, counting down.
TGTGCACGCGAAACTAACTGTTGACAATAACCATTTTAGGACGTGATTGATTAACTGATAATCGAGTACCTAATCTTACCGAGCAAACCAAGGTGAGTTCACACAGCCAAGGCATGGGGTTCCCAGGGTGGGAATGGGATTGGATGATTTATTTGCACATACTCAGATGATAGATGTTTATGGTCCTCAGGGTGAGGATGGTAAATGATAAGATACGGCTAGACTGGTATACTAATTGAACTGATCTTCGCACACACGCCAGGGTTGGCCGCGATATTATGACTGATCTTCGCACACATGCCTTGGAAAGGCCGCGAACTATATACTAAAACTTCGCACACATGCCAGGGTGGCCGCGATACAAATATACATAGTCTAGAATACTTGGGAAACTTTCCCTTATCTTCGCATACATGCCTAGAGGGCCGCGATACGAACTAATACGATACATGACTTAACGAACGAACACAACGCTTACTTTACTATTACTATTACTGAACTGTTTACTGTGAACTCGCTCAACTAGTTGTTGACTCTCCGCTGCATGCCTTGCAGGACCTTAGGTATTCTTGGAGCTTGCACAAGGAGGAGCGGGTCGTTGTGGGATTCGGATCATGAACGATATTTGAACTTATAACTATTTTGAGTTTACATTACTATGCTTCCGCTACTCAAACAATGTTTGGTTTTGAAACATCAATCATGTCATGATGAACTACCTTAACTACTTTTATTATTATTAAATGCTATGTTTGATATGATTGATGGCTTGATCCTGGTCACGTCACGCCTCCAAGCGGTGGTACTCCGCAGGTGGATTTTGGGGGTGTGACATTTCAAACCTTAATACCTCAATTCTGTAAGAATCCTGGTTTATAAATTAAATCTGTCTGTGCGACTAGGCTCTTTGTGCTATTTATTAAATTATAATAAAGGATTGTAATAAAGGTCCTGAATATGTATATATATATAATTAACAAATTAACCTAAATGGATATTGAAAACCATGGTTAATAAATCATAAAACACTGTAAGAGCTTCTAAATAAACCTTGTCAATTATTTTCTTATATGTAGCAATTAAAGCTACATGACTAGGTCAGAAGAGGTAAACAGTCATTCGGTGGAAAACCATGAAAACACTAAGATACATGTGACTGGAACAGAACTGCAAACATTAATAGATAATGCTGTTACAAAAGCTATGGATCGACAGTATAGTGAATCTAGCGGGACTCGAAGTAGGATCCTATCCACACCGCCCTCTAAATCTGTCCCTAAAACTCATTCAGAAGCCCACAGCAAACCACCCACCATCCAACCTAAGCCCAAGAAAGAGGATATTCAACATTCCTCAAACTAGCACAGTGTTCCATCTAAGAAAATTGTGCTAAATCAAGAACCACGTGCTAAAGGTTGCACTTATAAATACTTTGTTTCTTGCAAACCCCGGGATTTCACGGGGGAAAAAGGGGCAGTGGATTGTATGACATGGTTGGATGAGATGGACACTGTGGTAGATATCAGCGGTTGTGCTGAAAAAGATGTTGTAAAGTTTGTATCGCAGTCATTCAAGGGTGAGGCCCTAGCCTGGTGGAGGTCGTTGATTCAAGCTACCGGGAAGATTCCATTGTACAATATAAAAATGGGATCAATTTGTTACTCTCATCAAGGAGAACTACTGCCCTCAGCATGAGGTTCAAAAGATTGAGTCTGATTTCTTATCATTGGTCATGAAAAACCTAGACTGCCAAGCCTACCTTATAAGCTTCAACACAATGTCCAGGTTGGTTCCTTACCTTGTGACACCAGAACCCAAGAGGATAGCTCGTTTTATTGGGGGTTTAGCCAAAGAAATCAAGGCAAGTGTGAAGGCCTCTCGGCCAGCTACTTTCAGATCTGCAACTGATATATCTTTGTCCCTCATACTAGACGCGGTCAAGCAGAGATCGCTGAGGAACACTGATGCTGAGAAAAGGAAGCGTGAGGATAACAACTCACGACGGTCAGATAAGAAGTATATGGGAAACAATGACCACAAAAAGAGTACTGGATCTAAGAAGGATGGTCATCTGTCGGGCGATGAGCCCAAGTGTAAAATCTGCAAGAAACACCACTTCAGGAAGTGCAGATATGAGTCGAAATCCCAGTCTCAGCCGAGGGCATGTGGGATTTGCAAATCTTCTGAACACAAGACTCTCGATTGCAAGAAGATAAAAGATGCAACATGCTACAATTGCAATGAGAAAGGGCACATTATGTCCAATTGCCCAAAGTTTGCGAAGAAGGCTGAGGAGGGAAAGAAGACCAACGCTAGGGTCTTCCAGATGAACGCACAGGAGGCGATTCAGAACGACAATGTGATAACAGGTACCTTCCTCATAAATGATGTTTATGCAAGAGTGTTATTCGATTCTAGTGCTGATAAGTCATTCGTAGACAATAAGTTTTGTGAATTGTTGAAATTGCCTGTTAAAACCTTAAGTGTGAAGTATGAGGTTGAATTAGCCGATGGAACCATAGAGACAGCCTCAACTGTGTTAGATGGATGTGTCATATCCATTAGGAACCACCCTTTTCCATTATCTCTGCTTCCTTTGAAATTAGCCAGGTTTGACATAGTTTTAGGCATGGATTGGTTATCTAATAACCAAGCCCAGATCGTCTGCAATAAGAAGTAAGTGGTGGTCAAGACTCCGTCTGGTGAGTCACTTACCATTCAAGGAGATACCAGGTATGGATTACCTAAACAAGTGTCTATGCTCAAGGCATCCAAATGTCTAAAGAAGGGTTGTGTCATTTATATGGCACATGTGACTATTGATGAGCAGAAGCCCAAGGATGAAGATATTCCAATCATTTCTGAATACCCTGAAGTATTTCTTGAAGAACTACCTGGTTTACCACCAGAGAGGCAAGTAGAATTCAGAATTGACATCATCCCTGGAGCAGCGCCTATCGCGAGAGCGCCTTATAGGTTGGCACAAACAAAGATGAAGGAATTGAGGACACAACTAGATGATTTGCTAGCCAAAGGTTTCATTAGACCTAGTTCGTCTCCTTGGGGAGCGCCAATCCTATTTGTCAAGAACAAGGATGGGTCGATGCGTCTGTGCATCGATTACCATGAGCTTAATAAGGTTACTATCAAGAATAGGTATCCTTTACCCAGGATCGACGATCTGTTCGATCAGCTACAAGGGGCAAGTTACTTCTCAAAGATCGACTTGAGGTCAGGTTATCATCAATTCAAGGTTAAAGATGAAGATGTACACAAAACTGTGTTTAGGACTCGCTATGGTCATTATGAGTTCCTAGTGATGCCTTTTGGGCTCACTAATGCACCTGCCGCATTCATGGATCTCATGAATCGCGTATGCAAGCCCTATCTAGATAAATTTTTCATCATCTTCATCGATGACATCCTCATCTACTCGAAGAGTCAAGCTGACCATGAGAAGCATCTCCATTGCATTCCTAAGCTACTTCAACAAGAAAAGCTCTATGCCAAATTTTCGAAGTGTGAATTCTGGCTTCGTGAAGTCCAATTTCTTGGGCATGTTGTTAGTGAGCGTGGTATCCAAGTAGATCCCGCTAAGGTTGAAGCTGTTATAAATTGGCATGAGCCAAAGACGTCTACGGAGATTTGCAGTTTTCTGGGACTTGAAATACTACAGGCGATTTATTGAAAACTTCTCAAGAATTGCAGCAACCCTGACTCTTTTCACCCGCAAGAATAGCAAGTTTGTTTGGGGGCCTAAGCAGCAGGAATCTTTTGATATTCTAAAGCAGAAGTTGAGCAACGCCCCAGTATTGATGTTGCCTGATGGAATGATGAGTTTGTAGTATATTTTGATGCATCACACACCGGGATGGGATGTGTACTTATGAAAAAAGGCAAGGTCATTGCCTGTGCTTCATGACAGTTAAAGGTGCATGAGAAGAACTACACCACCCATGACTTGGAGCTGGGTGCCGTTGTATTCGCACTAAAACTGTGGAGGCACTACTTATATGGAACTAAGTGTGTGATCTATTCTGATCACAAAAGCCTTCAACACTTGTTTAATCAGAAGGACTTAAACATGAGGCAGCGACGTTGGATGGAAACTTTGAATGGTTATGACTGTGAGATAAGATACCACCCTAGCAAGGCAAATGTAGTCATTGATGCCTTAAATAGAAAAGAAAGAGTGAAGCCTATAATAATCAATGCCAAGAGCATTGAGATAAAGAATAGTTTGAATGAAAGGTTGTTAGCTGCGCAGAAGGAAGCTGTCTTGGAAGCCAACTATCCCGATGAAAAGCTAGGAGTAACTGAAGAACAGTTATCCTATGGCAAGGACGGAATACTAAGGTTAAATGGACGAATATGGGTTCCAGTTTATGGAGGACTTCGGGATGTTATTCTCCAGGAAGCCCATAGTTCTAAATATTCCATTCATCCTGGAGCTGATAAGATGTACCAGGATCTGAAGGCAAACTATTGGTGGATAGGCTTGAAAAAGTCTATAGCTACCTTTGTAGCCAAATGTTTGACGTGCGCTCAAGTTAAAGCTGAACATCAAAAGCCGTCAGGTTTGCTACAACAGCCTGAACTTCCCACATGGAAGTGGGAGATGGTGACAATGGATTTCATCACTAAGTTGCCAAAGACAAAGAAAGGAAATGATACTATATGGGTGATAGTAGATAGACTGACTAAGTCAGCACATTTCCTACCCATTAAGGAGACTTACAGCTCTGACCTGTTAGCCCAATTGTACGTAGATAAGATTGTATCACTGCATGGCGTACCAGTGCCAATTATCTTTGACAGGGATACTAGATATACATCACATTTTTGGAAAAGTTTCCAACAGTCTTTGGGCAAACGCTTAAATTTTAGTACGGCTTACCATCCTCAGACGGACGGGCAGAGTGAGCATACCACCCAAACTTTGGAAGACATGCTTCGTGCATGTGTGATTGACTTAGGTGGTAGTTGGGATAACCACCTGCCATTGATTGAGTTCTCCTATAACAATAGCTACCATACAAGCATTCAGGCAGCGCCTTTTGAGGCATTATATGGTAGAAAATGCAGAACGCCTATTTGTTGGGCAGAAGTAGGAGAAGCTCAGTTATCAGGATCTGACATAGTCTTTGAAACAATGGACAAGATTGTCTAGATTCATGACCGCCTGAAAGCTGCCAGGGATAGGTTGAAAAGTTATGCTGATAAAAGGCAAAAACCTCTAAAGTTTGAGGTTGTCGATAAAGTTTTGCTTAAAGTATCACCCTGGAAAGGGGTGATGCGATTTGGTAAGAAAGGTAAGTTAAGCCCAAGGTATATAGGACCATTCGAGATCATCGAATGTGTAGGAACAGTGGCTTATAAGTTAAACTTACCTGAAGAGCTCAGTGGTATTCACAATGTATTCCACATCTGCAATCTGAAGAAATGTCTAGCTAATGAATCGCTACTCATACCACATACAGATGTGCTCATAGATGAGAGCTTGAAATTTGTGGAAAAACCTTTGTCGATCGAGGATCGACAGGTTAAGAAGCTTCGGAGGAAGCATGTGCCTATTGTAAAGGTTAAATGGAATGCCCGCAGAGGTCCCGAGTATACGTGGGAGGTAGAGTCCACAATGAAAGAAAAATACCCTCATTTGTTTCAGTAAATCTCGAGGTCGAGATTACTTTTAAGGGGGTGAGGATGTAACACCTCGTAAAATCATACCCAATAAAATAAAGACACGTGTCATGCAAGATAAACGTGTCATGAGACCGGATCAAGTTAAAGGATGTATGGTAGGATTTAAATGTGTCGACATGTTAATAAATACCTCTGAGCGACCTGTTTATAAATCCCAAACCTTATAATATTCCATAAACATTCAACATATTCAAATCCGGTCAATCTGATAATCTAAATTGGTATAAGAATTTGGTTTTATGATTCTTACGACAAGTCCCTTTAAAAGCATTCAACACAAGCATCCAAGGCAACATAAGTGCATGGCTAAGCATGCATGCCCTTTCAGAACTGATCATATGGTCCCACACTATTGCAAAAGACCCAAGATTCGAATTATGAAAGATTGCATGGTCAAAGCTTGAAAGTTTGCAAGTTTTTGTCTTCTGATGAAGGCTTACGGACCGCAAAGGTGAACCCTTACGGTCCGTAAGGGAGCGGACCTGGACGATGGTTTCTGAAAAGCGATTAGGACCGCAAAGCCTAAGGCTTACGGTCCGTAAGACCTGTAACTGGGCAGAATTTTGGACATATGCATGTTTATCAAGTTACACCGCCTTATATTGGTGGTTTTCGAAAATCAGGAGTCATGCAACTAGTTTTTGGCATCATAGGGACACCTGGGAACATCTTACAACATTTATAGACCTAGTTGGAGTGATCTTGTTGCATCAAAGTTTATATATAAGGAGACCTCTTGTGCAACATTTCTTTGCTCACTAGCAATTCACTTCAAGCTGGTTTCTAGAGCTCCCTGGTCAGCAACCAAGATTTCTTAGGCTCCCTAATCATACTTAGGACCTTTGTAAGTGTCCTTAACCTTCCTTAATCCTGTTTTACTTAGTTAATTAGCTTAAAGTCAAACCGTCGTAATTAAGGTTTGACTTCGAGATTAATCAATAATTTTCCAGTTAAATCTCGAATTAAAAATATCTATGAGTTTGTAATTATGTGGGTAATAAACCCTAAAAAGGGTACTCTCTGATTCCCACTCTAAGTAGGTCAATTGTCAGGTCAAAGTTAATCTTAAAAAGTCAACAGAAAGCTTATTTTCAAATTAATACATAATTAGCAATGTAGAAGTCATGCAACCTGTTTTATCATTAATATAACTTGGTAATTAATGTAAGAACATGTCTAAACATGTTCACCCCGACAAATTTCAGTGGAGGCTCAGTTCGGAACCGAAAGTCGCATAATTTGAATTCTGCTTTGACTTTCAGTTTTGACTCGTTTAAGCATAGTTTAGAAATGTCTTAGAGCCTTATTAGGACCAGGTTTCATATAAGTATAACCCTCTATGATTATACAACTTGGTTCATTAGTTATCTGATTCATATGCATGTTTCCGTTAATTACTTAAATGTTGACTATTATGCCCTTTTCACCTTAAAATGTGATTTTTGAAAAAGTAAAATAGTAAAAAACTTGGTTACTGATTTATAAACTTGTACCTAAAATTTGACATCAGTTTGAGGTCTAGATTAAGAGTTATGCTCATTAGCGTAATTAGAAAACTTTTTAGTAATTAAACGGCGTAATTAGCGTATAGCCTATCTAAACCCGATTTTTGATACCAAACTTTATACCTACTAATATAAAATAATATTTTGGGATTTTTGGAGATTTTTATTTATTTTTAGGCTGAGCATAACTTAGAGTTCTAAGCTTGAATCGGTAATTGTTGGTTTTGCCCTTTTGGGCTATAAAATGAGTTTTACAAATCCTTTTGATACCAAACCTTTTTCTACTGATCTAATATGATAAATAGAATGTTTTGAGCCTCCTGGAATAATAAAAATATCAGCTTTCCTTTGAAAACCCGGAAATGGCTCCAAATCGCCTTTTTAAGCGTTTTTAACGCATAGTATGTATTAAAACTATTTTAAACATATAAGGTTTGATGCCTACTGATATTTTCAGTAAATTTTTATATTTTAACAGTAAGCAAAAGTTTTAAACTCAGATTTCCAGTTTTGACCTTTTAGGCTTATGTGAAATTACCAAAATGCCCCTACGGTGTATAGTATGGTTATAATTAATAAATTTCACATACATATTATACCCTACTATTATAACTTATAAAACTACGTATTTTTACTAATTATATCAGACTTTGTAACTCAGATTAATATTCAAACTCTTTTATAACCTTTAAAATGACCAAAATGCCCCTACGGGGCATAGTTAGAATTTAAAATCATTTTTGGCATAATAGAAGATATCTTACTGATGTCACAACATATTTAAGGCATATTAACTTAGAAAACCTGTATGTGACTCTTATGGTTACCCGTTACGCATTATTCGCGTTCGGTTCGGTTTATGTAACTAGTTTGCATAAATTGACCAAAACGGGTCAAACCTTATCATTTTTGTCTCAAAATCCAGTATATGTTTAGTTTACCCATATTATATAAGTCTTCAAACTTGTTGGGAATAAATCACATTCTTTTCCGGTCTTCGCTTTTTCATGCGTTTGAACCGTATCTTCTAACCGGTCTAAGTTTAGGCTTAATTAAAGACCCGTTAGGAATCTAATAGGTTATTATAAACCTTCGTTCCAGAATAGGAGGCCCGGTAAAAGCAACGTGCACTTGCTTGTTGTGATTATTACTTGCAAAGGTAAATACTTTTAACTTATTTTCCCTTATACAGGCTTGGGGTACGGTATATAAAATACCGCTTGGTCGGGCATTGAATCTTTAATTGTATGATGGTTAATTCATTGAAATGACCCATTTAAATTGTTTTGTTTGCTTAAAGCCTTTGGGGGGTTAATGACCATGTCCCGGATATCCTTGGCATCATTCATAGAATGGCCACGACCTTAGCACACGGGTGTAGGCGTACACCCGTTAGTGCATTTATAATTAATAAGGTATAACCGCTGGTTACGAGAATAACTCACCGCGGGACTATACCATGTGGTGTGTCTATTGATCTTTAACCCGGTGTTCAACCCGGGCTACTTAACGTATAAGAAACATATAATTCTTTTACAAGTTATATACAAATAATTATCCCAAGTTATAAAATCTTTTGTGCCATGTGCATTCAAATCAGTTTTTAAACATTTTCAAAATGAGTCAGTTAAATTGTATTTACCAGTGTAAACTGACGTATTTCCCAAAAAGGATTAGTGCAGGTACTAATCGGAATAGGCTGGTCTCTCCTAGCATCAAATAGAAGTCTTGCAAGCTTAGATGCATAAAGTCTGTTGAACAAAGTTTCCTTTTTATTCGATCCGCCTGTGGATCTGTTTCAACTATTTTGTGATGCTTAATATTACAATTTTATTCGGTTGAAATAAATCTATCTTTTGCTTCCGCTGTGCATATAAATTTGTGTTGTTTGACTATGATGATATCAACTACGTCACGATACTCCCCACCGGGCCCACCGGTAATACGTGGAAATATCGGGGTGTGACATTGTAAGAGGTCTTCCACTAAAACTTTTTACTTATGATGAGCATTGTGTTTCCTATTTAAAAGGTAAACAACATAAAAACTCATACAAGTCCACTGAAGAGTCCAAAACAACCCAGTGTTTACAAATGTTGCACATGGACTTGTTTGGCCCTGTAAAAATCATGAGTTTGAAAAAGAAAAGAAAAGATACTGTCTTGTTATTGTTGATGATTTTTTAAGGTTTACATGGACTTACTTTTTACACTCAAAAGATCAGACTTTCTGTGAAACAGGTTGAAAAGCAATTTGACTTGCCAGTAAAAATCTTTAGGAGTGACAATGGAACAGAGTTTAGAAACAAGGAGTTGGATGAGTTCTGTATGTCAAAAGGGATTGTAAGGCAGTACAGCATCCCAAGAACACCAGAACAAAATGGGGTGGTTGAAAGAAAAAACATAACATTGATAGAAGTTGCCAGAACAATGCTTGTAGACTCAGGTTTACCCATACCCTTTTGGGCAGAGGCTGTAAACACTGCTTGCTATGTGCAGAACAGAGTTTTAATCATCCCAAGCATCAAAAGACTGCCTATGAAACTATGTTCAAAATCAAACCTCTGATCTCATACTTCAAAATCTTTGGTTGCCCATGTTTTATTCATCTTAAAAGATACAATTTCAAAATTTGCAGCTAAAGTGGATTGTGGTTATTTTCTACGATACTCAACCACTGCCAAGGCCTACAAAGTGTTTAACACAAGGACTTGGTGTGTGGAAGAGACCTTGAATGTAAAGTTTAATCTACTTTCATCATTAAAAATCCTAGCCTGAACTGTTTGACCTTGATAAATTTACATTTGAAGATGTGTCTGTCAAGACTAACCCTATAGGTACACCACAATCTTTCTCTCAAGATCATGGATTTGACATTGTGATACTTAAATGTCTGTCCATAATCACTGTTTTTCAAACCTCTAATTGGCTAAATATTCATCCACTGCTGAAAGGTATCCTCTATTTTCCATTTACCACTGCTTGGACCACTGTTGATCAAACAGCTGTTGGTCTCAACCACTGATGTCTATCCACTAATAGGCTAAAATCAGCAACTATTCATTTCACTGTTCCCAACCACTATTATTTCCCAACAGTGGTTTCCAAACAACTGTCGTCCATTATTATTAAATCTTTTATCGGGCGGATTGGGCTAGTAAGTATAAATATAAATGTATATTTGTACATAATAGACCCAAATTCAAATAGAATAGTATATACATATATATAATTAATAAAATAATCGAGCACTTGCTGGTGCTTAAATCATTTACAAATCGAACTGAGCCGAAAAATCGAATGGTCACTTTTCGAACGAGTAACGCGCGGTTTGGACACACCTACCTAGAATGAGATAATTCACATATAATAACAACATGAATGAGCTAGTTACTATTCATAGCTCATTCAATTTTTTATTTTTTTTAAACTTTTTTTTATTTTTTATGGCTGAAGCTTTTGTTTAGTTTTTTTTTTATTAAGAATATTGGATAATCTTTTATAAAAGCTTTTGATCAAGCTCTTGTACATTAACAATGTTGTTGGAAGATATAATTTATTTATTCTAACATAACCCGATGGCAAATGAACTGCTTCAATCCATGATATTTGTTTGGTTATTGGTTAATTTTGTTTGGAATAATATAAATACTGTATTTTAATTTAGACCCAGAAATTGTAAAATTTTCAAATTTTTTGTTTCATTCCAAGTAACAAGTTGGAAATTGTAATTGTGTAGCAAATTGCCATGTAGTTGTAGGAGATATCGTCAATTCGTCATCGAGGGGGATGGCTGGAGAAAACTGAGTTGAAAAGGTTAAATATGATAAAGTTGATCTTTCATGGAGAAAATGAAGAAAAATTTCCTTCCATAGTGAAGAGGTATGGTCCCAAATCAGTGTACATATGTCACGGGGACCACCCCACCTATCCAACATGGCGTCCACATCACACGAGTGCATCCAGAAGAAGGTTCTGGAACCTTCTGGAAGAAATCGCCTAGTGACGAGAAAGATGCCCTTGCAGATAAAAATGACTGGTTGCAATTTCCCCAACTACCATATCAACATGTGGCACCAATAGATGGACGCCAACTATGATTACAAGATCCTTGGAGGACAGGCCGACAGCCAGTACAAGCAGGCGCCCAGCTGGAACGGAACGAATGACCTTGCGTCACGTCACCTCTCTGGGACTGATGATGCCAGAGGGGACAGAAAGGATATTCTCCCTGGTCGGACAGCTGGCAAGCACTGGCTAGCTAGCAGGCCTCCTCTTCCTCCTTCATTCTCGAGTTATAAATAGAGGACTCATCTCTAGGTTTAAGGATCCGATTTCTCACTCTCTTACTCTTAACACACATATCCTCAAAACAATTCTTATTCTCACGCCAGAGGGTGATCACAAGGAGAACCCCCCCCCCCCTCTATTCCCCTCCTTGTGACAAGTCACCGATGTTGTTATTTTGGAGGATACTCTCTAAAAGATCAGCTTAACGGCGAGTGAAGAAAGAGATTGAACCATCCTTCACGAGACGACCAACTAGGACAACCTAGTTTAACCAGTGTTTCATCATTGGCGCCCACCACATTTTTTACATCCATTTTCATCTCTTTTCTTTTCAAAAACACTCTTCAATGGCTGAACCAAACTCTTCTTTTCAAATCAGCGTGGAAAGCTCTCCGTTTGGCCCGGCTGCGGACAACGCGCATGTTCAAAGCCACCAAAGGGACGAGCACGTCGGTGGAGAGTTCACAGATGCCGGAGTCACTAACATCTTTGGTAGTGCCACTCGGGTTACCTAACAGACGACTCCCGATGCACCAAACGCAAGCGCGGTTAATATAGTTTTCCCTTCACCCCAGTAGGGGAAACACCAGCTTCAATGAATGCCAAGTCCTGGCCCCAACAGAGGTTGCCACATGGACAGGTGTTAGTCGTCAGATCTTTGTAACTGCTGCCATGTCAGCATTTACTTTTTCACTTTATAAACCCTGTTTCATCCCCAAACAGAGCTTTACTGTCGTCTCGAATTCAAATTCATCAAAGCAGTTTCCATCTTCTTCTTCAAAACTTATTCTTCAACCCTTCGCAAATTTCTCTTCTGACCATGGCTCTGAAAATCAAAAATCCCCATAACTATCTTCCCATTTTTTGAGAAAACAGACAAAAAACCTACCTATCACTCAATAATTGATGTCCTTACATCATCAAAATACAAAGCCATTCTTACTGCCAATGCTCCAATCTATCAAGATACACTCCGTGATTTTTGGTCAAATGCTAAAATTCAATCCCAAAACAAAGTGCCTTATACTATAACTTCAAAAGTCGGAGGCACACTGGTTGCAATTTCCCCAACTACCATATCAACAACATTTGGGTTGAATGACTTGGCAGATAAGACCACTTTTGACAAACATGAACTTCATGTAGAATTTACTGAGAGGGGATATGAAGGTCAATTAAAGAGAGTTACTATTTATAAACCAAATTTTCCTGCATCAATGAAATTATTTTTCCATACCCTCTTGACATGTCTTTCTGCTAAGACCACTGCTTTCAATGAAATACCACTAAAAATCCTGTACTTGGGATATGCAATTTTAACAAATTTTGATTTCAACTACTCTCAACCACTGTTTTCTGACCTGATCACAAATGTGAAGAATGTTCAAAAGGGGGAAAATAATGCTTTTTTGATGTACCCTAGACTATTAAGCTACTACCTACAAAAACAAGTTTCACAAAAAGATTTTTAACAAGGTGTAGCCTTTCAAATAAATAGTCTTACTTCTGAAACTTTTACTCGCCTTATGGCAAAAGAGTCAATTGTTTCTAAAACACAAGAAAAGGGGGATGAGAATGTTTTAGATGAGTCCACATCTGCTGCTCAAACCTCTGTTGTTGAGTCCACTGCACTGCTCCTGGTGATCATGACACCACAACTGTTGTTGTGAAACCCACTCCAGCAAAACCAAAAAGAAACCTATCAAATTCAAAAGGCCCACCAAAACCAATAAAAAAGGGTCCTTTAGAAGATGAGATCCCAGAGGTTAACCCAGTGACAACACAAATGTTACTTGAAACCACTGCTGCTACTTCCTCACAACTGTTGGAAAGATCTCAACCCGTTATCCAAACTCCTCATGTATCCTCACAAAAGGATCATGTTGTAAGCACAGGGACACTACATCATGAAATAGAACTTACATTTGAAAATATGCTTAAAAGCCCTTCTCCTGGGGCAATGTCGCTTTCTACACCACCACCCTCTTCTCCAATTCCACCAACCATATTACCACTGTTTGAAGCAAGTGAAATTCAGACTCAAAACACTCCCTCTTACTCACACATTAGTGAGAGTATAACCCAACAAATGACTGTGTCTGAACCAATTCAATCTGCTATCCGACAAATAGTTGAGGAGGTTACACCCCTTGAGTTTTACGAATCTTTTGGTGGTAGTTCAAGTGGAGCAGCCACTACAACTGTTGAACCCATTGGTTATCAGTTGGACAGTGGTTATATCATTAAGACTCCCTTGAAGGCAACCATTGTTGAGGCTACAACTATAACCTCTGTTCCAGAGGGAAGTTCCCAGAACCAAGAGATAAAGGCATTTGTTTCTGATGATATGGAGTCTTCTCCTATTATCAAAACAAATACAACCACCACAGGTGGGAATTCAGATGATCCTATTAAATTAGGTGATGAATTAAGATATAAGGAAATGATGAAGTAGATGATGGAGATTTCTTTCACAAAGAAGGAAGTCTTTGAGAAAAATTAGACCACCAATTACCACCCTTCCTAATACCACTGCTACTCCTGCAAAACCTATATCCTCTCCTACACCCAAACCCAGACCTTCCCCACAACAACCACCTCAAGCAAAAGAAAGCTTCACCACCATCTTCACCCATTCGACCAACAGATGCCAGCAGATGTTAGCCAAACAGCTGCTAAGACACCAGTGGTTTTAGCAGATGTTTGTCAAACCTCTGCCATGATCATTTTCAATACACCACCATCAACCCAACCACCTCCAACACCTCAAAGATTCCCTTCACATCCACCTTCACCACCAAAACTCCACCACCAAAAATTGCTTATGTATGCAAAAGAAAAACTTTTGTGGTACAAGAAGATGATGAGTAGATTAAATCACAAATCCCTTCATCATTTACCCCTAGTAAAACCATTCCAACGTTATCACTTCCACCTAAAAAGCCCAATTTGACCCCTCCAATTGGTTCACTACCATCTGTCATTCTCCTAGTCGCTGAATATCCTCTAGAGTTGCATACTGTTCAAGGTGAAATCGAGTCATTCTTCAAAATAGAGGATCCATCAAAAAGAACCTTCCTATCTCTTTATAGCTTTAGGCAGCCTTAGAACTTAGATGAGTATTTGAAATTGAAAGCAATACAGGCTGAGCTGATAGCTAAAGAAGAGGGCAAAGGGTTGGGTGACAGGAAATACCAAGGTCAATTATCACATTAGCTTAGCAAAGTCAGAAAGCTTGAAGACTTTGCTAAGGACCTTAGTAAATCCATATCTGAGAGGTCAATAGATACTGAGCTTGAAAAGGAACTGAGAGTTGATTATATTGCTCACATAATGAAGCACAAGCCATACAAAGCAACCAGGGCTCAATTCAAAGATTGGTCATCAGATGCTCTTATGGAAGAAATTGAAAGAATCACTAAAATGAATAATGATCCTCTAGTTAAGAAAACTCCACCTAATTGGAAGAAAGCCATACAAGTGGATCCAGATGAAGCATTGAAACTTAAGAGAATGAGAGAAGAGCTTGAGGCTGCTGATTATGGATTAGCAAGATCAATTGCCAGATGGTCAAAACTAAATATAGTGGAGACCTACAAAAAAACTGGAAGTGCTTAGAGCCGAAGATGCCAATGTTCCTCCAAACCCAGTCTATCCTACAACCACTACTGGCAGGCCTCAACAGACCCAAACCTCCAAAAAGCTTCTCTCAACATCTGCTTTACCCGCAAATTCCTTAAATCAATTAAAATGGAAAAAGCAGACTGATGAAGAAGATGAGCAGAGGTTTGAAGAATACAGAAAAGAAGCAATCAAATGTCAGATTGAGTTCCACATGGATAATGCTGCTGACCAACTCACTGCCCAATTAAAGAAAATTATTGAAAAGTTGTCAAGCAGGCCTCATTCTCCAAACTCATCATTAATAAGTCTTGTCCCGAGAAACCCATCTGATGCAAAAAACACTAAAGTGGAAGTCATCCTCAGACACCCACGTATTGACTTTGCTCAGATCAAAAGGTGATGTTGAAAGGATTAAAATGGAGGATGCATATGGTCTGAATGCATGTGACCTCCTAGATCTGTTGAACCTTCAACATGAAAAGGATGATGAAGAAGACATGATCTCTTTGGACTTTGAATTAAAATTCAAATGGCAAATCTGGGAGATGCTGATGAGAAATAAAGATCAAGAATAAAGAAGGGTTTTGCTATCATCTGTTCTAAGGGGAGATTGTTGACTCATGTGGATCCCACCTTAAGAATAGATGATTGTGTAGGTCCCTGAATCCTATGGATCTTTCACAGATTTGTCTATCTAACCTAGAGTGCAGAATCCTCTAGATCAGATTGTTACAGAAAATAGTAGAAAACAAGATTCAAAATTAAACCGTCTTCTATTGATTATCCAAACTTGCAGTTTTACAATCAATTCAAGACTCACACAACCTCACAGCCTATCTATATGATCTTGTTCCCAAGCCCTACAAATTCCCTCTCTCTCTACACGTTTTTCTCTCTCTAGAACTCCAAGAAGCCTAAAACCCTAAACAAAAAAAAACATGTTTATATACCACATGTCTGCGAACTGGGCTAGGCCATTTTCCAAGCCCATTACAACAATAAACTCCCTAACCAATATGCTAACCCATTACAAAATACCTAAAGACTAAATAATCAAACTATTAAGCTCTTGTCACAGAATATGCAACAACAGACTCCCCCTTGACAATAACTTCATAGTGTAACTTTGTCTTCAAACATCTTGTGTTCTTTTGGTCTTTGGATAGCGTCAGCTACACACAGTTTCTGACATCAAAAGACTCCCCCTTAGCTGATGCTTCCAATCTCCAAAACTTTCATTCATTGTAGATCAGTGAACTAGCAATCTTTGATTATGCAAGTATCTCCAAATTCTTCCATATCTCTCTCTACAATGTAGTAGAAGGATCCTACCATGCACCTTCACACATCTTTACCTCACTCTCAATCTCCACTTTACTTGTATTCTGCGCTTCATTTTGATAACTTCACCAATCTGTTTAACAACACAAGCAAGTATCTCGAAAAACCATTAGCCTTTTTCACATTTAAAGATAAACCAATATTTTATCTTATCATGCAAAAACAAAAACCTGTCAATTCAAAATGGAAGTCTTTTAAAAAGAAAATATTTTTGGTTTTTTTATTTACAACTAAATAAAACTCAAAAATATTTACAATACATCTTTTTGTGAGAATCATGTGCAACAAGATCTTATCAGCCAACTCAAACTGTTTCACACAAGCAGTTAATTTTCTCTTTTGATTTTTTTGAAGAGTTCAAGACGATTACCAATATTGTTTGTCCACTTAAACAAAACACATGAACATTTCAAGTACCTTTACCTAATGATATGTTAAGGTAATATTATTCTGATGTACTAGTGTGTCCCACTTCAAGACATACCCACGCGATCAAGATATTCACAAAGTTTCATCGTAGTAGGTGAGTATACCGAATTCATCGGTTTTGTTTTACAACGTTAGATAATTGGTGATCAGGTCGGTACTTCTGTACAGCAAAGAGACCAATATCCAACGAGGGTAAGGCAAATAGCAAATTTTGGTATGATTTATGCACTTTGCACATTTGAATGACTCTCTAGGAGAGCTTCTTCATTTTCCTGGTTTTGGTATTTTTAGCTCTTTTAAGATATCTTGGTTGTGCCTAGGTCAACATGTATCTGGATGCAGCAGAAGGACAACCCTGATACCCCCTGATGAAATAACAGTATAAAGACCTAGAACCTCATAATTTGGCAATCTATCAACGCAAGATTTAAGGTCATTAAACCATATGCCACTGATATGTTACCCACTCATACACAGTTCGTTATGTTTATATCACCATGGTAAGTTGATTATTTCATGTTTCTTGCCTACTGGTACATCTTATGATGAAGCTACTATCATTTCTTCTCTTTCACACACTGATAACTCAATTTTTGATTTTTCTATTTTTTATGTTTGTCATTTTTTTCAATGTATTTCGATTTTTTTTTAAATTTTATAACTTACTCCCCCTAAGCTCACGCACTAACTAACCTCTTTTTGGCTTAGGGAAATACCCCCCCCCCCCTAAATTTTTGTTTTTATGGAGCAAGTATTAAAAAAAAAAGAAATTAAAAAACACAAACAGACTCCCGCTTTAATCTGACAATAAGTGTTTCAATGTTAAAGTTTTGAATAATCATAACAATCACCGTAGTAAATAGTTTGTTACCAATTTTAACCTACTATTCACCTCAAATGCTTTACAGGAAGAACCACTGTTGAACACATCAACAGTCCTTCTTGGTCATCCTGCACACACTCAACAACTTAGTTAGACTTGAGAACCCAAACCTTATCGGTTTTGAGTTGACCATAAACATCCACATAAGGTGCTTCTAACCAATATCCATCACACCCTACTGGTGTCTTGGATGTCTTCCCTGTTGTTGAACAAGATTTATAATTTCCACTAGGTCTTTGATCGCAAGAGTTCCAATAAACTCTCGGATTTACCGACCTTTGTAAATTATTATCTTGATACCTTCTTCTCCCATTATCAAAACCTGAACTTTTGAAAATTTTTGGATTTTGTTGAATAATTGAGTTACCAAACCTCCTATATGCATTTCTTTGTTGAAATTTTGATTACCAGAAGTTTGATATCGATTTTGATATCAAAAAATTTTACTTTGAAATCGATTTGATTACCACTATAATGACTAAATTGTGGAGAAATACTTCTTAGCCTATCAAATCTTCCCAATGTTGAAGGTTTAGATTGAAATCTCGGTTGATTACTTTGACAATGACGTTGCACATTATTATTCAAACCAACCCTATTCCCATCCTGAACCTGATCAACTTTTTGCTTACCTTTCTTCAAAGGACGACAACTCGCCACATGTCCTTTATTGTGACATTTAAAACAAGATTTTTTTCTTATAAATTTTCTTTTTGTTAAATCTCTTTTTAAATGTTTTGTTCTTTTCGTCTTCAATATCCTCATCCAATTTATGAGGTGTATTGTTAGACTCGATAGATTCTTTAAAAAAAACTGGACTATTCGGCAGGTCCACAGTTATCGGATCCACTACAACTGGTGTAGTAGGCACAAAATCAGCTAACTCATTCTCATTAGGAAAAAAAGAGTAGTCTTGATCCTTAGAATGTGAAGTTTTATTAAACCCCACTCCTGTGTTATCATTACTCTTTTTCAGACCCTTTTGAATTTGAGTCCTAACTAACGAAGATTTTCCAAATTTGTCTTACTTTCCTTTAAGTTCAACAATTTAGTCTTGTGAAATGGCCAATACCCTGCACTTCAACAATTTGGTCTTGTGCAATGGCCAATACCCTGCACTTTTCAGAAAATTCATTAGTTTTATCCTTCACAGTTTCACGAGCCAAATTATTGACCTATAAACAGTTCATTAACTTTGCTTGTTAAACTGCTGATTTCTTGTTCATTTGATTTGAGTTAATTTAAACAATTTGACTCTCTTTTAATCAAAAGGACATTTGACTCTTTAAGTTTTTCCAATTCAGCTAACAGAATTTTGTTTTGCTCTGATAGTCTATCAACTTTACCTTGTAGTTCAGTGCAATTATGACATGTATGACTTACATATTCTGATTTTACCTTCTCCTCTGTTATAAGTTCATTCACACCATTCAAGCACTTTGAAACTTCTGCATCCTTCTTCTCAACAGTCTCCTTCTTTTCTTCTATCACAGCATCTGCTCCTTCATCTGAAGCATGATCTCCTACACTCTGTGTTGATGAACTCTGATAACGTTTTTCAAAAGTTTCTCACGGCTCTCTAGACGTCACATACTTATGGAAACTTAATTTCCACTAGTAAGGATTTCTTTATCACTACTAAAGCTCGCTTATCAGCATCAACCACCCATTTCTCAGATTCATCCATCTTCTCATATGAAATCACTTGAATTCTTCCGTTAACTCGTCGTGTGGGAGCAATGTACCCATCAATCATACAGCTCCACATTGTAGCATCTTCACTTTGAATAAATGTTTCAAATTCCTTCTTCCAAACAACATATTGCAAGACTTTTATCAGTTGTGGCAGTTTATTCACAGTCCCACTTACATTATCCATTCTGACCATCTTTAAATACGCAGCTTAAAAGTTTAAATATATTTTGGTAACCTGTGTTAAAATCCAAATCTAACTTCTCTACTGGTCCTCGTCGAGTTTTTACTATAACCGTACCATTAAAAACGTTTAAAAATTTTCCGAAAATTGTTTTTACCAAATTATACCATTAGACTCGTCTCGAGATTACGAATCCAAGGATATATAATGTCCAAAACCTATTTCGGGATTTACGAAAACGTTAAATACTCTATGCGTAACTAAATACTCCACTTTTTTAAATACTCCACTTTTTTAAATACTCCACCTTTTTAAATACTCCAACAAATAAAATAAACTGGTTAGCAAATGTTGCTGAAGTTAATTACGCAGGTGAGTCAAAAGCACTGGTAAGTTAATTACGCTGGTAGTTAATTTCGCTGAGTTCAAGTACGCTGCCTAAATTCGCAGAGATTAAATACGCTGGAAGATCAGTTCAGTATTATGACGACTAACAGATTCACCGCACACTTTGATAATGTCGATGAGGACTATTACCACAGTTACCAAAGTGGCCTTTGGAATTAAATACGCTAGTCTGACGGCGTAATGGTTAAATACGGTGGTCAGCCTGTCAACCACACCCAGACTGCGAAAATGTCAAAACTGGAGCAACTTGTTCAGTAAGTCAGTCAGCAAATACGCCGGAAAAAGCAGAAAATCCAATCTTTTCAAATTTGGAAAAGATTTTATACAAATTCTCCAAACCTTTTTAACACATTACTGCAAAATCAACCAACCAAAATATCAGCAATGCAATTTTATGAAGATTCAGATGAAGAACACGAAGAACAAATCTTCGAATCTTCAAGTTTTTCTTCAAAATCTTTGAGAATAAATACGCATGAGACCAATTTAAGCCTTTTGTCAAACTAAAAATCTATTCCAAAACCGTAAAAAATTTGAAAATCCTAAAAACAGCCTCTAAATTTTCGAACTATCCTTCAACAACTCGAAAATCCTTCAAACTTCCACCCTTTTCTCCAGCAACCAATTCTAAACCGAGCTAATCAAGATCCTAATGCTCCGATTCCAATTATAGGTCCCTGAATCCTATGGATCTTTCACATAATTGTCTATCTAACCTAGAGTGCGGAATCCTCTAGATAAGATTGTTACAGAAAAATAGTAGAAAACAGAATTCAAAATTAAAACATTCTTTTATTGATTATCCAAACTTGCAGTTTTACAATCAATTCAAGACTCACACAACCTCACACCCTATCTCTGTGATCTTATTCCCAAACCCTACGAATTCGCTCGCTTTCTACATATTTTTCTCTCTCTAGAACTCCAAGAAGCCTAAAACCCTAACAAAAAAACGTGTTTATATACCACATGTCTGTGAACTGGGATTCTAGCTGGGCTAGGCCGTTTTCCAAGCCCATTACAACAATAAACTCCCTAACCAATATGCTAAGCCTATTACAAAATATCCAAAGACCAAATAATCAAACTGTTAAGTTATTCTCACAGAATATGCACCAACAGACTGAAAGCCAAAATAGTTCTGCAATCATTTGATCCTTCAATAACAGTGCTTGAAATCATTCTCCCTTTAATGACAAAGTCATCAAACAACTGCTGCTTCCTAAGGTGTGCTACAAGCTAAAGTCTGATGGATTCACAATGTCTGCTAAAGTAAACCGCTGATGAAGACTAAGGTGTGCTGGAATGAAAGGTCTGATCAACCTTTTACTATAGAAGACAAAGTCTGCTGAAGAAGGTTTGCAAAAGCTTCAACAGAGGATAGAGCTCATCAGAGGATATAATCATCAGATGCTTGTAATCAGTGTTTTCATTGTAACAGTGTTTAGTAGTAGCAGATGTTAGAGTTGTTAGATGTTGTTACCTAGGTAACATCAGCATAGATTCCACAGTGGTTTGGATTGTACTATAAATAAAACAGTGCATGTGTTGTTTTATTTGATCACTTTACACACTTGAATTTTGTACGAACAAACTGAGTGATCTAAGGCTGAGGGGGAATTTGTATTCATGCAAACGTGAATCAGTAATTCAATTTAAAGTATTCATGATGAAAGCAAATCTCTCATTGTTTGTGATCTAAAGTTTACATTCATTCCGCTGCAAATTATTTCATCTTTTAATCATCTTCCATTTGTTCATCTTAAACATTCACAAATAATTCAAACTCAGATCCTAACAAACCCCATCGTTTGAACTTCTCTTGGTCCCATGTGGTTTGGATTTGGTGGAGAACAACGCTATACTAAACAAACGATCCATTATCCACTTTATCTTCTTCAATTAAATCCTAGTTAAGATCTCATTAACCACCATTAAAGCTTAACGTGACCACGAATTGGGTTTTACACAATACGTAAAATTAGCCTCTGAAACTCTTATCGTGCATTCTTCTAATCAAACCAATCGAAACCCCACTAACAATACTTTATTTCATAAACTCTACATTACGGATTAAATTGAAGAACATTCTAGGGCTCCAAACTTCAATCGATGATTTCTCCATCAATTCTTAACCTTTTTAGGTAATTCCAAAGGCCATCTTGCTTAATTTTTCATCCTCTATAAAAGCCCTTCATCAATTTCAGTGATAGAATGCTAATTTATTCGAATTTAATTATAGTTGAAATTAGGGATCTTCGTTCATAGAATTTTGGGCTTTTAGGGTTAGACCTATGTTTTGATGAAATTGAAAGTAGAATACTGTTATATATGATGATAGTATATTTTGTGTAATTTTAGGGAATTTTTTCACATCATTTGGATTTTTGGTGAATTATTCATCTTTTAATCATCAAGAAAATCAACTAAAATACAAGATAATCAAAAATAAATTCCATAAATATTTTTATTGTTTCTTTCATGTTGTATAAACACTATGGTGTTTATATAGAATTTTTCCATATTTTTTGGGATTTAAGAATTTTATTTGGATTTATTTGAGTCTATACATGTTTTAATTATTTAAAAATACAAGATAATCACAAAAAAAAAAAAAATATATTTCTACCGATTTTTACAGATTTTATAATTGTTATAGATTTTTTAGGAAATTTTTCTATAATTTTGATAATTATTATATAATTAAAGAATTGGTGAAATTATAGGACAAATAATTCTATTATAAAATTTTTTATTTTAAAAAAATATGTGATAATTGTTAAATCTGATTTATAAACTTAGTAGATGAATTTAATAAATTTAACTAACTTTTGGTATTTACAAAATGTTATAACCTATTAAATTAGTATTTATAAGAATTGATCATGTTTAATAATTCAAGAAACATATATATACACACACACACATTGATTTGGTTATTTTGTTGAATAATTATTTATATAATTTAAATCTCCAAATAGGTAAGAGCAGGAGACAATCAGGCGACGAGCAGAATTTAAAGAACAATGACGGTAATAGCAGGAGAAAATAAGGCTATGAGCAGACGGTTAGGGTCAAAAACTATCGCTTAGTGGCTTAGGGTTTACTTTTAGATTTGTTGTTAAATCTTAGGGTTTACTTTTAGTATGAATAAATATACTTGTATATATGTATATCATGGACCAAAACTCAATAAAGTGGTGTATGTATGCATGTACGTATGTATAACTTATAAAATTAATTCGAGCCATTTGCTCGTGCTTAGATCGTTTAGAAATCGAACGGAGCCAAAGAAAAATTGAACAAGCAATTTTCAAACAAGAACGAGCAATTTGGACAGCCCAAATTAGAATGGGATAATTCACATATAATAACATGAATGGAGCCAGCAAAACATTTTTCAAGAATAACAATGTCGTGGCCGATGATCAGACCATGGTTGTGGCTGGTGAAACAATGAGCGGAATGTAAAGAACGATGATGGTAAGAGCGGGGGAAAATAAGGTGATGAGCAGACTGTGTGGATCAAAGACGGTCGCTAAGTAACCTAGGGTTTACATTTAAATTTATTATTAAATCTTTTATTGGGCTGATTGGGCTAGTAAGTATAAATATAATTGTATATTTGTATATAGTAGACCAAAATTCAAATAGAATAGTATATAAATATATATAATTTATAAAATAATCGAGCCCTAATCATTTACAAATCGAACTGAGCCGAAAAATCGAATGGTCACTTTTCGAGCGAGTAACGCGCGGTTTGGACACACCTACCCAGAATGAGATAATTCACATATATAATATGGCTGAAGCTTTTGTTTAGTTTTTTATTAAGAATAGTGGATAATCTTTTATAAAAGCTTTTGATTAAGCTCATGTACATTAACAATGTTGTTGGAAGATATAATTTATTTATTCTAACATAACCCGATGGCAAATGAACTGCTTCAATCCATGATATTTGTTTGGTTATTGGTTAATTTTGTTTGGAATAATATAAATACTGTATTTTAATTTAGACCAAGAAATTGTAAAATTTTTAGATTTTTTGTTCCATTCCAGGTAACAAGTTGGAAATTGTAAATGTGTACCAAATTGCCATGTAATTGTAGGAGATATCATCAATTCGTCATCGAGGGGGATGGTTGGAGAAAACTGAGTTGAAAAGGTTAAATATGATAAAGTTGATCTTCCATGGAGAAAATGAAGAAAAATGTCCTTCCATAGTGAAGATGTACAGTACCAAATCAGTATACACATGTCACGGGGACCACACCCTTTCCAACATGGCATCCACATTACACGAGTGCATCCAGAAGGTTCTGGAACCTTCTGGAAGAAATTGCCTAGTGGCAAGAAAGATGCTCCTGCAGACAAAAACGACAATAGGTGGCACCAATAGATGGACGCCAGCTATCACACCCTGGCTTTTGCGGAAGCGTGGATTATTTTGGTGTGACTTCTTAATACCATAGCAACAATCATAACAATGCAATATGATAAAACACAAGATGTTCATCCATTCATTAAGTTTAAAAATATCACAACATCATAGTTTGAAAATGTCGACACATAAAGTAAGTTACAACCACGACAATGATTAACACAGTTCACACAGACTCATCAAAAGTACGTAAATAAAAACCCAAGTTTAGAACTGTGTATCCCGTCCAGGAAAGGTATCCACCTCCTAAACTCAACCATCCGGATGACATCTTTATTCACTACCCAACCTTGACACAACGCATACTCTGTCAGATCCACTAATTTCCTGAAATACATGTAGTTTGAAAAATCAACAAAAGTTGAGCGAGTTCATGTGTAAGTGAGTATGTATAAACCTTTAAAGTGTCTGTAGGTATAAAAATCCCTGGTATGTAGCAATAAGGAAAAATTGATCACCAAAATGGGTTGCAAAGCCAATGGTATGTGTGAAATTGGTGTAGGAAGACTCAAACCTAGCAAATTTGTCTCCGGTATGAAGACATAGTCACCACTATGGGCCACCCCGGCCTCACGGGTGTGGGCTCGCTACACCCAAATAGATCTATCACTCATGTCCCTTGGTCCTACAATGAGGATTAATGGCCTTAAGTGTCATGCCCACCATTCACATGATCGCGTAGTAAAAACCCTCCTTAAGCTAACCATACCATGTAAATAAATGTATGTAATAATTGTAACATGTATTTCACCCCCGAAGTATAAAACTGAAAACAGTTAAGAGAAAAGGGGGACATGAACTCACTGAAGTGCGTCTCCTGTATCGTAACGTCAACTCAAACTTGATCAGCTACCCGGCGACCTACAACATACTAATGTCTATTAGACGAACGGGCCGTGCCTTGGCTTAGGGTTTAATGTTTTTGAGTTGCGTTACTTTGATATTATTCCAAGTTGTAACTTCTTGTTAAAATAATAATAATTATTTTAACTTAAATTCTGTTTTTAGGAATAATAGTTAGGCAAATATTTCGTATCCATACTTCTCAAGTATTTTATTGGTGTATTTCCTGCCCAAGGATGGGGTATTTATACATGTATATTTGTAATTCCGAAAAATATATTTTAAGTCCCACTTAGAAAAATATATTTAAATTATTTGTCCAAAAACATCTCGATTCAAAATATATATATTTTCCCAAAAATATTATATTTTACTTCATTAATTTTCCAAAATAATATTTTACCAAAAATGTACGTGTAAGAGTATTTTCTGAAATATTACATAAGTTACGTTTTAGCGTTCCGTGTTGCAATAACAAATGCGTAACTTAAATATTTATTCCGTGAGAGTTTTGGTATTATTTTGGAGTTGTAATTTTTCATGGTATTTGTCAAGTTATATTATTTTATCCTAAAATAATATAACTAGTTCACAAAATAAACAAATAATCACACAATAGTCTTAGAATAAATTATTTACTCTAAATTTATATTTATCAATTTTTATTTACCAAAAATCAACCTCCGATACCTTGTATTTTTGTAATAAAACTATAGCGAAGTTTATTTTGAAAACAAAGTTAAAAATATATTTGTAAACACTTGTTAGAAAAATATTTCCTAAGTGTTGGTTTTTTAGAAAAATTTCGCCAGAGTTTCCTTTGTAAATGGAGGTATCCATGCTTATAAGCATATCATTTTCTTTTGTAAACATCATCACAATTCATTTACAATCATCAACAATTAACATTTACTTACCAATTTTGCCAAAATCAAGTAATGACTACTACTTCATGAACTTGAACATTTGTAAAAATATATAGTAACTTACTAGTATTCTTAATAAGTCTTGTTACCCTTTAAAATGTGATTAGTTCTTTAAAAAATTTATTTTTATAGAATTTATGCGTTTACAACTTCCAATCATATTTTTGAAAAATATTTCTTTATGAAATTTTCTTGTTATACAAGTGTTTCTACACTTGTTTACCCACCAAAAATGAGATTAGTTTATGTAATATCCAAGATTTTATGAAACTCATATTTCTAAATTGGTTCTTTTGAAAAACCACTAATGGATCTTTAGATCTACATGTTTATCAATCTACTTTGATCTTTATTATTCAAGAAAACCGTTTATTCATTCAAGTTCATGTTTTATGTGTGGATGATCCATCATCCTACAACATTCCTACTTTCTCATCTTGCAAGATCATGTTTTTAATCATGATCTAGCAAGACTACATGATGATTCACATCATTTCCACTAACAACCAATGATCAACATGCATATCAACTTGTATTCATCATGATATCTTCATCTAGCAAGTTTATGTTCATGTCTTCTTCATATGATTCATTAGTGTTCTTAATATTTTTGATCATGATACATCATTAACCACTTAAATAAGATGCAAAATGAAAGGATCTAAGTTCTTACCACTAGCTCAAGGCTAGGGAAGTTCAAGTGAAGAAATGAGGTGGTTAATAGAAAATAGAGAAGGTCCTTGGTGATCCGAAAGCTCCTAGCTTCCTTATGCAACCTCTAGCACCTTTGTATACTCTTGAAATTGGTTGGAGATGATTGAATGATGTTGATGTTGGTGGTGGTGCTCTCGGTCGAGCAAGAGGGAGGGAAGAGAGTGAGAGAGAGTTTGAAAGTGTGATGAATGAGAATGATGGTTAAGTCCCATGGGTCTTCTTATAATCTTCATCAAGAGAAGGACTAATGGATAATGTGTTTCAAATGGTTAGACAAGCTCAATTAAACAATTCAAAAAAAATCTAGGAGTGGGGACACTCCTTAACTGGTTTTGGGGGGAGGGGGTTGGTTTAGTTGGGTTGTAATGGTAATTGGTTAGTTTAGTTAGGAGGTTAAGTGTTTAGTTAGTGGTTTAGGTGTGTTATGTAATATATAGTGTGTTAGGGTGTTCGGGGACCATAACTAGCTTAGAAAAATTAAAAAAAATATGTGTTTGACAATATTTTGTGTTCCGGGTAATGTCCGGTTGTTCGGTTTGATATTGTTCCGTAAAAGTGCTTAATTATATCGTAAAGTGTCCTTTATGTAACTTTTAGTGACACAATTAATTCCCGGCACTTAGGAAAGCGAACAAGAACATTCTACCATATTTTTGGCACATTACTAGCATTTTAAATGCTGAGTTTTGTTAATATATGTAGAATTCTGCATTTAGAGTGGGTTTTAGGCACTTCCTGGCACTTTAACTATCACCTAGTGACGCAGTTTTATGGTCCTCACTTCCCTACACTCTCGACTAGTGTAGTGTCCTGTCTCTGACTCATACTGGCCTTAAAAACATTGTCTGTCTAGGTGCTGGCATTGTCAGCATGTTTTCTGGGTTATCCGCTCACTGTGCTAACTGTGCTTTGTGCATCAAGTTTGTTACTAAAGTTTGTGTGTAATATATGAAGTGACAGTATGAAATGTGATGCATATGTATGTATGATACAGAAATCATAAGGCAGTTTAAATTGTCAGTTGTAATCAAGCACAGTCATTAAGCACATAATTAAGATTAATTAGTTGTACGGTACCTGTAATTGTGAGGGTTGTCACACCAACTACGATTGCAAGATCCTTTGAGGACAGGCCAACAGCCAGTACGAGCAGGCGCCCAGCTGGAACGAATGACCACACGCCACGTCACCTCTGGGACTGACGATGCCAGAGGGGACAGAAAAGATATTCTC
Source organism: Helianthus annuus (assembly GCF_002127325.2). Lineage (NCBI taxonomy): Eukaryota > Viridiplantae > Streptophyta > Magnoliopsida > Asterales > Asteraceae > Helianthus > Helianthus annuus. The sequence continues at coordinate 112,343,952 of NC_035444.2, read as the reverse complement.
CCTAGTCGGACAGCTAGCGAGCACTAGCTAGCTGGCATGCCTCCTCTTCCTCCTTCATTCTCCGGCTATAAATAGAGGACTCCACCTCCAGGTTTAAGGATCCGATTTCTCACTCTCTTACTCTTAACACACATATATCCTCAGAACAATACTTATTCTCATGCAGGAGGGTGGTCACAAGGAGAACCCCCCCCCCCCCCAATTCCCCTCCTTGTAGCAAGTCACCGATGTTATTGTTTTGTAGGATACTCTCTGAAAGATCAGCTTAACGGCGAGTGAAGAAAGAGATTGAATCATCCTTCACGAGACGACCAACTGGGACAACCTAGTGTAACCAGTGTTCATCATTCGCGCCCACCACATTTTTTACAACCATTTTCATCTCTTTTCTTTTCAAAAACACTCTTCAATGGTTGAACCAAACTCTTCTTATCAAATCGGCATAGAAAGCTCCCCGTTTAGCCTAGCAGCGGACAACGCGCACGTCCAAAGCCACTAAAGGGACGGCCACGTCGGTGGAGAGTTCACAGATGCCGGAGTCACTAAAGTCTTTGGTAGTGCTACTCGGGTAACCCAACAGATGACTCCCGGCGCACCAAATGCAAGCACGGTCAATATGGTTTTCCCTTCACTCCTAGTCCTAGTAGGGGAAACACCAGCTTCATGGTATGCCAAGTCCCAGGCGGTACTTAACATGGCATATATGCAAATGTGCATACAGGCGCCATTCCCGGCACAAACACCTGTGCAGCAACAGTATGGGCAGCCTCATCACAACACCCATCCCAAAGGGCTTCGTCACTTCATAGAGAGTCCACTTATATCACTAAAACACCACAAAAGCATCACCCAATTGATAACTAACAGTGTCCCAGCAATACGTGCAACACGAACTGCAACACCAGAGCTATCAACGACTCACACCAGACACGACCTAGCGCGCGCACTCAAGTACGCGAGCGACTAGGCCCGCGTAGGATGGACAAAACATTTGAAGGTCTAACTTATGAATATGACCTTTCTTACCAAGAGGAAGATAGAGTGAGTGTGTTTAGTAGACTCCTACCAAATCACGAATCATACAAGCCCCGCGTGCATACGTGGTACAATCCAGTAGCAAAGTACGATTTCACCCTAAGCTACCGCCTAGAAGGCATAGCTGAGAAAACCAAGTTTATCAAGGAAATCGTCATGGCTCCACTTGAGAAAACGAAATTGCCGCATAATATAGGGAAATACAACGGTCTCACGGACCCAGACGACCATCTCTAAGTATTCACAAGCGTAGGAGTCGTAGGGGGATGGTCACTTCCAGCATGGTGCCATTTGTTTGTCCAAACCTTCGTAGGCACAACACACGCGTGGTTTGACAGCCTACTGTCTGGAAAGATTAAGTCTTGGATGGACTTCCAAAAGGAATTTCTATCACATTTCAGCCAACAACGAAGGTATACCAGAGACCCGGCAGATGTCCTAAACATCTGGCACAAGGAAAACAAAGGTATTGAAGACTTCATTACGAGGTATAACAAAGAATGCCTGGAAATCGGAAATGTTGGCGACAAAATCATGCGCACGCATTTCATGGGGCTGTCATAAATGACGACTTGATACGAAGAGTGAAAGGAAGATATGGAGGTCCAAAAGATTGGGGAACCTTCATCGAAGCAGCCAAGATCACCGCGCAAACCAAAAAACAACTAACCAGCAATGAAAGTCGTCAGCACAACTATAGCCAACACGCCAACAAAAGGCACAACAAAAAGGGCGAGTCCCAACATGGAAAGCGTCTGGCTATAACGAGAAGAGTCAATTTTCTGAAGATGTGCGCGCGACCATCAATCATATCGGATACCGAAAGGAGGTCAAATGAGAAAACAGAGAGAGACAGTGGACTCCACTCACCAAGACTCCATCCGAGGTACTAACTACCGAGAACCACCAGTTCAAAGCTGCCCTACAAATGCACAACAAAACGGGGCAAGACCCAAACCTTTTTTATGAATATCATAAAGACACAGGGCATCTGATAGATGCTTGCATCAGTTTGAGGCAAGAAATAGTGTGAATGCATATGTCTGTAGCTTTGGTCACATATTGAGTCTTATTTTGTTTAGTATTATATTGAATAGTTTAGATTGTATTTCATATCAAAATGGTCGGGATTACATGTAAATGATCCATTCGTACGAAAGGCACTTTCGTACGAATGGGATAGATAGCTATTTCGTGCGAGTCGCCCATTCACCCCTACTAGTTTCGTACGAGTTGGTTCATCTATAAATAGGGGTGATGGGTTCCTCATTTGTAACTTTTGGCATTTGCAGCGAAGCTCTTCCAAAATCATTTCACGACATTGTAATTGCTTATAATCAATAGAAATGATTGTCCAACGGTGTCCTTCTGTGTTTGTCAACTTTATACTCAGATTCCGCACGAGATATTAAGCCATATTAGCCGGTCAGAGCATTCGGGAGCACCGAAACGGTCCTCACAAGTGGTATCAGAGCTACGGATGCTCTGTGTGTAATCATGATTCGATTCGGACAAGTTTCGGTGCGATTCAGTGTGATTTCGATTGATTTTAAACGAGTTTCAAACAAGTTTCAATCTGTTTTTGTTTCATTTCAATCTGTTTTGATGTCTTTCGGTTGATTGTTCGGTTGATTAAAACGACATATCAGGAAGAAACTCGAATGTGAAACTGAGTTACTATTTTTGACAACATAAATCGCAGATTTGCAGAGAATTGTATGATTTTATACAACAGTTACTATCAAGAAAAATAATAAAGTTTGAATGAAAAGTTTATACTGACAGATGGACATGGATGGAAAAAATACCCGAGCCCAACGGGTATATCCGAAACCCGACACAAATGGGACGGGTATACTCGATACCCGACGAGTATTGGGTCGCTTATGGGATTTGTTTTAAAAAATTTCGGGGGTATGGGTCGAGTATGGGATTAGGTGATACCCGACCCGATTACCTGAAACCACATACCCGTTTACCCGAAATATATACCCGATCATATACCCGGATTTTTTAAATTTTTATTTTTATTTTCCGTTAACCTTTCTCTATTAGTGATTTATTTTAGTATGTTCATAATGTGAAAAAATAAATTTTCTTTTAGTGTATGTATTTGATAATAGTATTTATATTTTGTATATTGTGAAATATATAGATATAAGTGTATAAGTATTATAAAGCTATTATTAATTTATGATAAAGCTTATATTATGTAATGTACGTTTTTTATTATAATAGTTGCTTTATAAATAAAATATATAATAATTATCATAGTAAAAAAATATTTGGAAACCCCCAACGAATATTTTTAACAAATTAATGGGTATACCCGATACCCGACGGGTAATTACCCGACAAATACCCAACGGGTATTGGGTCGGGTATGGGACACGATTTTACAAGCGGATATGGGTATGAGATTACCAATACCGAACCCGAACCCGACCCATTTCCATCCCTACAGATGGAAAGTGTTGCTAAAATAGTTAATAATAAAAAATAAACAAATCTTTAGGTATAATCAATGTCGGATGAGTTTTTTGGAATAGAAATTTTTGTTTTCATAAAGTGATACTGAAAAGACATCATAGTAAGTTTTATAATAAAAACATATAATATAAAAACTCAACGTGAAAGTGAGCTGGTATTTTGAAAATTTTAGAATTGTAATTGGTCTAGTGTATTGAGTTCAAAAAGCATTGTTGGGCTGAGATTTTTATACAAATCAGATTTTAAAAGGGCCAAGAATTATAACATTGTTTTTGGGCTTCGCATTTGTATTGGGTTTGGATTAGTGGGCCGCTAGCTTGTGGATCAAAATTGGGTTACAAACCTTTAGTGAGCCTCGTGGAAGTTGAAATTTGTGGTCTTTGAGCTAAAAATATTTTTGAACCAGAGCTTTCAACCTAGAAAACTTTCAAGTTTAAGAAAAATGTATGAAGTAAAGGAGTGGTCTCGAGAAGAACGTATTGCACAAAACAGAATAGATAGAATGTACGATGCCCTTCGTGACGCACGAAATGCCAATAGAGGGGATAGGCAGAGGAAGGGGTTGTTTGGTAGCCTCTTAATAACCATTCAGATGCTACCTCTTAATGATTTAAAAACTCTGAATGAATAAGAGGTAACCTTAAATCTTGAATGGTTAAGAGGTAACCTCTGAATGGTAAATCATCACATCTCACATTCTTCAACTTTCTCACTGGTAAAATTCTTAATGGTTCCATTAAGAGGTAGCCTCTTAATGACCATTCAGAGGTTACCAAACAGCCCCGAAGTGTTACTTAGATGAAGACAGGAATCCTCTTGTGGATCCTAAAACAGTAGATTTTCAAGAACTTGTTAAATCTATTCCTACTCTTGCAGAATTATATGGTCCAAATATAAAGAAAGAAGAATCTAAGAAGAAGCATGCGGAATAGATTATTGACGTGAACCAAGAAATGACGGCGAAGAATCTGAAGAAGATGGCGATAAAGCAATGATGGCGAAACTAAACGAGGTAGAAACGCAAACTGAGTCTACCGAGTCGTCACAAAAGGTTAAGTCAATGGGTAAAGATGATGAAAGTGGTAAGAAATCTGAGAATAAAAACGAGGTGCAGTGGAGGAAATGCATGGAACATGCAGTGCCTGTACTGAGAAAGACAAAACTTTGAAATTCAAAAACATTGAATTCACAAAAATTGATAATCTTTCAAAAGAAAGATGCAAAGAAATTGTTTTGCTAGAAAAGGATCTTAAACTGAAACAAAAACAAATTGAAGATTTGAATGAAAAGATGGTTCTTTTGAAAAACTGAATTTGGCAGTGATAGAAAGGATTTTGAAATTAAAAAGATTAAAGAACATAATAGCATGCGTAGTTTTGACTACAAAAAAATGAAAGAGGCATGCGATGAAATGAAAAGAAAAACTAACGAGTTTGAAACACGCGCTCATAAACAATATGAGACAAATGAAATGTTACAGATAACGGTAAAAGATAAGCAATTGAGTATTAACAAATTTCTTGATGACATTGCTAATCTTTAACTACAACTTGAACAAGCAAAAATTGAAAAGGAAATATTACAAGTTTTGTCCTTTATCTTAATACCACTTATTAGGCGTTGTCCTTTCTAACGAATTTTGACAAGTTTTGCCCTTTACAAGGAATTTTGTTGCACTATTTGTCCTTTAGGGTTAACCCATATAGATTTTCTTGTTAAATCTTGTCACCTAAGGGTATTTTAGTCTTTTTACCCATTTATTTCAAGAGTCAATCCTAAAATATTTTGTTTTATTCTTTAAATAATATTAAATAAATGGGTAAAAAGACTTAAATACCCTTGGGTGACAAGATTAACAAGAAAATCTAACTGAGTTAAGCATAAAGGACAAAACATGCAAGAAAATTCCTTGTAAAGGGCAAAACTTGTCAAAATTCATTGAAAATGACACCGCCTGATAAGTGGTATGAAGATAAAGGACAAAACTTGTAATTTTTCCAATTGAAAATGAACGTGTGAACTTGAAACTGCTTAGTTATTCAACTGCTCGCTGTGTCCTTGATCATATCATTCTGAAACCAATCGGTAAGGACAAGAATGGAGAAGATGTTTATAGTCATGGAGGCAGGGTTGGGTATAACCGCGTTTCACCACCTATGAATAATGATTTTACAAAGAAACCAGTGGTGGAAAAGGCTTTAAACAACAAGTTGAAAACTAAGCAAGCAAAAAAAAAATGATTTTAAAAAGGACGACAAACTGCCAGAAAACATTGATGTTACTTATAAAAAATCAAATAAAACCAATGAGGTTGGGATTGAATGTAAGGTGGTTAACAAAGTGGTAACCAATGTTTTCGATAACGAAAATGAATTTGATAACAACTCCACTAAACTCCAAAGTCCTAATGATTGTTTTCAAGATGAAGAATGTTATTTTAACAACTATATTCTTGAATCCCAAAACAACTCGGACGATGAACCTACTTTTGTCATGTACCAGATGTGTGTATTGGACAAGTTGTTTTCGGATGAAGAGTTTCCGATTCAAAACGTCAATATGGACAAGATCGAAAAAGTTTTTAAACTAGTGGAAGTGGAGAGTTTGTCAAAGTTAAAGAGGTTTTTGAATTTTCAAAAAGAAAAAGCTTATTACATCAAGCCTAGAAACCCACGCTTTCAAAATAAAAATCAGAACAATGGTATGTTCGGGCAGGGGAGTGGTAAGCAACATCAAAGGAAAATTTTTCAAAAACTTGTGTATGTGAAAAAGACGAACTTCGTGAAGAGCACAAGTTCGAGCTGTGACAAAGAATCTGAAATTTTTCGACAAAAAAAATTAAGAACTCTTTGTTCAACGGTAAACATGTAAACAAGCTTAAGGTACTGGTGTTATTTCTGACAACCAGACATGCTTTAAATGCAACAAGGTTGGACATATTGCTCGCAAATGTCCACAATATTCAAAGCCTGTTTATATTAAAAATAAAGAAAAATCAGAAGTTGATAAATGAAAACACCCAAGTTTGGACCAAAACAAATTTGGAAACAAAAGGGTGAATCGTCAAAAGGAAACATTCAAAGTGACTCAAGGTTTTATGTCAAGAATGTTTCTAAAGGTCAAACATGGGTAATCAAAAGAAAAGAAACTTTTGTTGGTGAAAGGAAGAATCTTGATTCCAAAAAGAAAGTTGAAGTCAAGAAACAAGAGGTTTTTTGTGAAAAATGAAAAAGATTTTCCTAAATTGAACGAATCTTACTGTGTCAAAATACCCAAGGTCAAGCAGACTTGGGTGAAATTATTCAAGTGGTTGAGTTGTTGCATGCGTAGGTGTTTTGAAGGTCAATTCAAGTTTCTCATGGACAACAGAGTAGCTGGCACATGAGGAGAAATCCTGTGATTAAAACAGGAAGATTGAAATTTTATATTTTTGAAAATTAAAAAGGAAAACACCAAACCCTCACGGCTGAACAAACAAAACATGATAAAATAAGAATTAAAAATGGTTTCAAAATGTAAAAATATCAATGTTTTGTGAAACAGAGAATGTAAAGCAGAAATGAATGGCGAGATAAAGCTATTCACATCGGTTTATCAAATGTTTTAGAATTTTAGGGGGAGTATATAGTTTTAAAATTTTAAAAAATCAAAAACATTTGAAATTTTGAAAAAACATAAAAACAATTTACTGAGTGTGTATAAAGAAAAAGAGTTTTGTGTAAAAAGAGGAAATGATAGTACATCAGTAGACACTCACAACATGCTAAAGATACGGAAAGTTAAAATGTGATAAACGGTCTCACTGATGATATGCCAGTAGGTTTTTACATAAGTAGTAAATTGATTTCGAGATATAAACCTAAATCAATAACTTTCTTAATTCGTGGGAAACATCTCTCGGATATATGGACTTAGTACTCTGAAATTTCGTTTGATAGATTGCCTGATTCTGAGAAATTAGGTGTTTATACTTATTGATAAATGGGGTATTATACAAGATCTTCTAATTTTGCGTCAGCAATGGCCTAGATCTTGTAGAATACTTTTGCGCTTGAACCCCAAACACTGGATAAAAATTGAAAATTTCGAAAGATATACATCAAGTGCAATTGTTCAAAAGATTCCTAAGTGGAACACACCTTTTAAGTCGAGCCTTCATCTCTTTGTCTGAACGATAGTTCTAACATGAGCTCTCAAGGCCTCGCACAACCCAGAGACATATATCATTTGGGTATATTCACCTGTAAGACTGAATCCTGTGAATCTTGATACGGGAGTATATTCTAAGGTGGGACACGCGATTAAGTTAGTTTCTAAAACATTAATCTCCTATCTTGAATCAATTGAAGTTTGTGTGAAAATTTAAGTGGATCAGTATACTGACAATCTAAGTGAATCGTTTAAACCTTACAGTTTAAATAGATCAACGGTGTTAGTGATGTGTCTCATGAGCGGATATGATTCTCTGACGCAAAGTCAACAAAAATATGTTATTAAATATGTTGTTGTTTCATTATAGATAAAACCACAAAAGGATTAGGTGTGTTTTAGCATAAAGTCTGTAAAATACAAAAGATTTTATTTCACTTTATTTTTTGACAATCGATGGTGGAAAGTTGTAGTTCAAAATCTGAATATGCTAAACATGTCTTGATAAAATCACAACTTCATTAATTTGAAACTTGAATTATAAAGAAAATTTAAAAGTTGTTTGTTTTTGTCATCCAAGGTCATTAATTTGGACTTGGGAGATAACTGGATAACCAAGGTCATTAATCTGAACTTGATTATCTGTGAGGGTTTCTGAAATTGATCATGCTTCAAAGTCAAATATGATAATAGACAATTATATGTTTATACAGCTCTCACAGTAAAATCTTAAACGTTTATTTGAATAATAATAAGTTTTGACAGGAAGCTAAAAGTAAAGGGGAGCAAGATTAATTGTCAAATCTAAAATCTTAGAGATTCGGAGCATCATTCAAGGGGGAGATTATGGTTCTACTTTGATCTCTTGAATATGTAATCCGAGGCAGATCAAGACTAAACTTCGCAGATTTCTAAGCTATGTCCAAGGGGGAGTCTGTGAGTGCACTATGTGTATGTCCATAGTTAGAAATCTGTTTGTACGTGTAATGCCTAATGTCTTGAGTCTGTAAAATACAGGACAGAGGTTTCACTAGGTTATGATAGTATACATCAGGTTAGGATACGAGATGGTGCGTAAAGAACAGGAATGTTTGGGATTGTCATATTGTAGAAGAAAACATGCATGGGATTGTCATATTGTACGAATGGAATTCAAAGAGAAACTCACACGAATGGAGTTGTCAACTCGCACGGCTGAAGAAGGAAATGTGTCGCATGAGAGAGGACATAACCGATTCGTACGAGAGGAACACGTGATTATTGGGACAATTGGAGGTCTCCTATAAATATTTAACCCTGCTCATTCGTTCAACAGACTTCTGGACAACAGACCCCTTCAAACCTTCAAAACCTGGTTCTTCAAGTTCATCAGAGAAAAACAACATCATACAAGAACACTTCTGATTCGCATCATATCTATTCAACTTCGAGTACTACTTGTCACACCCTGACCACGTAAAACAACAAATCATGGCGGAAACGTCGGGGAGTATTGTAACAGAATCATTGTTTCATAACACATGGAAATTTGAAATTTTGTTTTATTGATTAAAAGAGTTACAATGTTTTAACAACAAAGAAGCATAACATAATTAACTAGTCTTGCATCTTTTAACGTCACTAAGGCCCAAGTCCACCTAAGTGTATCTTGATCAATCCTATTCATCATATCCTGAAACACATGTGAATATAGGTACGTCAGCATAAAAATGCCTATGAGATACATAGGTTTTGTGAAAATAGGATTCATGACTTGAGTTTAAAGAAATGTTTAATAAAATTTAGTCATGAATCTGGTTTAGTGTTTTCTTTTATAAATCATATGAAAATTCGATAAGAAACAAATTATATAAAAGAAAGGTGTGTGGTTAATTAAATAACCAAGTAAAATGAGTTAAATAAAATAAACTATTTTTGTAAAACAATATCTTGTGAAAAATAAGTTGTTTATGTCAAATGTAATATGTCTAAATTGAAATGATTTAAATAACGCTACGACATGTAATATCATACAAGCACTCATATATAGGAAGTACCAGCGGCGTATCCACCATGCTTGTATCATATTACACACGCCTCGTTACTCAAATCACTTACCCAAACAAACCACCAATGTAAATGTTTATGTATAGTCAAATGTCAAATGTTTATGTGAAAATCATCAAATGTAAATCATGTAATGTGTAAACAAATGTTATGTATGGTAAGTAAAATGTGATTAATTAAACTAAATGTAAAAATGTACAAAACAAAGTATTTGAATAAATCAAAAGTTATTCTTTGTAAAATAATGCATGCTTTACTGATACAAACATCTATGCGGTAATGTAAAACGTCTCCATCCAAGCCTTGCGACTGTAGAATAAACCCTAGCACAAAGTCTAAGGTCTACCTAGAAATGTATTCGGATTCGGTCATTCCTTCCACCCAAACAAACCTAGGGTTTCAGGAATGGGAGTTGTCAATTCCTATGGTACCACTACCTACTACCGAGCGGCATGATCGGTGTTAATGAATGTATTAGTCTCGTTAAACAAACCAAATGATATACCAAATGTAAGCATGGTTTATGAAAATAATGTATCTAGTATGCTAAGTAAACATACAAGGTAGAGATGTAAAACAATGTATTCATATGCCGAGTAAACATATGTAACAGAAAATGTAATGTAAAACAATGTGCTAGCATGCTCAGTAAACAGACATAGCAAAAGAAGATGTATTGTAAAACAATGTGCTAGCATGCTAAGTAAACATACATAGCAAAACATAATGAAATCATGTACTATAAGTGTACTAATGAACATAACAAGTATATGATATGAAAACATGAAAAGCACGAAAGTAACAAGTAGGCACATGCGTTTCACCCCAAAATGTTTGAAAAACAGCAAAAGAAGGGACTATGTACCACTTAAGGGTGCTTAAAAGTCTTGAACAACGAGTAAGCAAAGCTAGAGGGATCACAGAATTCAAACGGCACCTAATATAGATAACTACATAAAAAACCGGACCTAAATCGGAAGATCGGATAGAATGAGGTTTCGTAAACCAAATGAGTGTGGAAACTCATATGATATGGTTTAACAAAGCCTACATACTAAAATGAAACCTATCCTAAGTGCTTACGACCCGTTACGACCCGTTTAGGTAGCTTACGCTACTTTAACACGTCGTTCGCGTAAAACACGTTCAGACCGCCTAACTAGTCCTATGAAAAGTATTATATGCCTTAACATGTCTAATAATGTTACCTAATTAGTTTAGATGTGAAAATTTAGATTACATATGCTTAAAATGAATTTATGCGCAAAAAGGGCATTTTGGTAATTTTCCTAAGGCATATAAACTACCTATCATACAACTAACTAAACATAGTGACCATAAGGTATAACCTCGGAAGGTTATTCCCTATACAACTATGGTCGCCTAATGTGTTTGGTTGGATCCTAATGATCGACCAAACGGGTCGGGTTCGAAAGTTTAAGCGATTGTTTAGATCGCTTACCTTACAACCCTACATAAGCACTAAACCTAGAGTGACGAGCTAAACATGTTAAAACATGTTTAACAAAGTTAGAAAACAGGTTTGATATCAAGACAAAGGGTCTTGATACCCAAAAGTAGTTTGGTTATAAAATACGCAAGAATACGCATTTTGGCCGAAACTACGACTCGTCACTAAACCTAGATAACGTGGTAATCAGTAGGTATAGTCACTAGGGACTAAAACCATCGTGATTACGCTCACGTTATGAAGTTCAAACGAACTTCGCATTGACCATAAACTGCTCAATGCAGAAAGTCAAACTCTGTTTGACTTTTAAGCTAAAAACGCATAAAAGAACCAAAGAATACTTACAAAGGGACCAAGCAAGTTTGATTTTCCAAGTATTTTCATGTATGAAGTGATTAACACTTCAACTTAGAGAAATCTCAGAAATCAAGTGGGTTTGAGAATGATAGGGGTGGGGTATTTATAGGATTGATAGTGTCACACCCCCAAAATCCACCTGCGGAGTATCACCGCTTGGGAGCGTGACCGACCAGGATCAAGCCACCAATCATATTGAACATGCATTTAATAAATGAAAACCATCCATTCAATACAAAAGGTGATCAAACAAATCATCGTTTCAAAATGTAGCGGAAGCATAGTAAATAAACCAGTAGTAGTTAACAGTTTTAAGTGTCATAATAGTTTAACAGAAAAGTCACGATCCTTGTCCACAACGACCCGCTTCTCCAGTGCAAGCTCCAAGTACCTAACGATCTGCAAGGCATGTAACAGAATGATCAACAAACTAGTTGAGCGAGTTCACAGAAAGTAAATGCGTAATAGTAAGTTCGTTTGTAACAGGTGGCTCTACTGGGCCGATTGTATGTTCTATTGGTGGTGGTGTTCCACGTTACTGGTGGTGGTGTTCCACGTTACTGGTGGTGGTGTTCCACGTTACTGGTGGTGGTGTTCCACGTTACTGGTGGTGGTGTTCCACGTTACTGGTGGTGGTGTTCCACGTTACTGGTGGTGGTGTTCCACGTTACTGGTGGTGGTGTTCCACGTTGTATAACCACTAGACTACTCGTAGCTATAGGTATCCTTCACAACCGAGGATAGTAAAGTGGTAGTCTAGTCATAGTGTCAATAGAGTATCTAATCAACCTTTCAATCCCATTCCCAACACCCCGGGAATCCCATGCCTTGGTAAGAGTGTGAACTCACCTTGGTTTGCTCGGTATGCTAAAGAAATACACACGCTCACAGTTAATCAATCACGACCTATAGTACGCGCATATGTATACAATCAGTTCGTGTTCGAAATACTTCACATGTCATTTACGTCACAAGTGTGTTTAAGTATTCATCGTCATGTAACAAATAGCATTTATTTCATGTACATACTTTATGCATCCCATGACGGGGTTCTTGGTCAAGTCTATTATGGTTATACAATATCACACTCAACAAGGTTATCAGGTTTAACAAGATCAGCATATATAACTAAGTTAACATACTTAACAAAATTATCACATTTAACTGTGTTACATACTTAACAGGGTTAACACATACAACTTGGTTAATGGGGTTAACTTAACTATGTTAATCAATTTAACATGACTTATTAACTAACCGAGTTACAATTAACAGAGCTAACCAAGTAACAAATTTTGACACACAAGATTCACAGTTACATAATTCCAATCGGAATCACTAAGGGCCGAAAACCAAAAGCTTGGGCCGAAATCAGTTTTGGGCGAAATCACAAGTGGGCCGAAAACAACATTGGGCCGAAAACAGTGGGGCCGAAATCCTTGGTTTGCGTAGACATTATATGGGCCGAAGATTAGTTGGGTCGAAATCATTCTGGGCGAAAACACTAATGGGCCGAATATACTGGTTTTCGTTACACATCAGGTGTGACGAAAACACTTGTGTTTTCGTCTAACCTTTCTGATTTCGATAGTTCCTGATTTCGTTAGTTTCAAACATCAACAATCATCAGTTACGTAACACAGATTCCAAATGATCATCTAATCGGTTACACCAAAAGTTCCAGAATTTATCACGCCATCAATCAGTCCGAGCAACTCATGGAAAATACTCAATTGTCATATCATCCAGTTATTACCGAATCAACGAATTGTAACCAAAGTTATCAGTATCCAATTCACATAAACAGCATTCATCACACACAGATTTTTACATTAGATCCTAAACACTCTTATCATACGGATCAATACAAATCATGCATTCATAATCATTATGTGCTACCCGATTATTCATGATATCAATAAGCAAGTGATTCCAATCAGATAAGTAATCGATTACAAACCTAAGCGGGAAAGTGGTACTTCCGTCGATGTATCAGACTCGGTTGATCAAGACTGCCGTATGGTTTCACAAGATGAACGAGAGAGAATGAGTGGTGATTAGGGTTTCTGGTTACCGAATTCGTATACTAAATAAAACAAGACCCTATATTTAATTGCTACTGGGCCAAGCCCAATTGGTTTTCGTTGGTCATATGTTGGACGAAAACACATAAGGTGTTTTCACCAACATGGTGTTTTCGTGGGTAAGGATGTTTGGCAAAGGATATTTTCGGCTAGAGCTCCATGTTTACTAATAAGTATACTACCCACATAACATACACTAGCAATACACAACTATATATCCACAGAGGCACGTATGTTGTACACAAATAAAACACATCATTCATAACATTATTAAACATAATACAAACGTGTTCCGTTGCGAAACAACTAGTCATGTAAACAAACAATCCAAACAATTACGTGTAATAAATGCGAAGATGGAAATCGTGGAAATTCGAGTTGTCACATTATCCCCAACTTGAAAGAAATTTCGTCCCGAAATTTGGTACGCACTCACCGAGGAAGCTAGGTAAGTTACATCGTTCACTGGTTTTCCTGGGGTGTCACATCATCCCCCCGTTGATTTGGAATTTCGTCCCGAAATTCAGTAGTAGTAGCTTCAGACTCAGTAGTGGTTGCATTGGTCCCGAATAGCTGGGGGTACTTTTCTTTCATCTGATCTTCGCGTTCCCAGGTATACTCTGGGCCACGCTGGGAGTTCCAACGAACTCGAACAAGAGGGATTCTCTTGTGTTTGAGGACCTTAACATCCCGGTCCGTGATTTCAACTGGTTCCTCGACGAACTGCAACCGCTCGTCGATAGTGAGTTCCTTAAAAGGAACTATAAGGGTCTCATCTGATAGGCATTTCTTCAGATTCGACACGTGAAATACATTGTGAACTGCACCGAGTTCAGCTGGTAGTTTTAATCTGTAGGCTACTTTGCCAATCTTTTCTAAGATTTCGAACGGTCCGACGTACCGCGGATTGAGTTTGCCTCGTTTACCAAATCGAACCACACCCTTCCAGGGTGAAACTTTCAATAAAACCCGGTCCCCGACCTCAAATTCCAATGGCTTTCTACGCTTGTCCGCGTAGGCTTTCTGACGGTCGCGTGCTGCCGCCATGCGTTGTCGTATCTGTGCAATCTTTTCTGTGGCGTCCACTACAATCTCTGGACCCGTGATCTGACTATCCCCCACCTCTGCCCAACAGAGAGGTGACCGGCATTTACGTCCGTACAATGCCTCGAATGGAGCGGCTTGAATGCTGGTGTGGTAACTGTTATTGTACGAAAACTCCACTAAAGGGAGGTACTTTTCCCAGCTGTTGCCGAAATCGATAACACACGCCCGAAGCATGTCTTCTAGAGTTTGAATCATGCGCTCAGACTGCCCATCCGTCTAAGGATGATATGCTGTGCTCATGTCTAAACGTGAGCCGAAAGATTTGTGTATCGCTTGCTATAGTTCTGACGTGAATCGTGCATCCCGATCCGAAATGATGGAGGTGGGCACCCCGTGCCTCGAAACAACTTCTTTAAGATAGATGTCTGCGAGAGTGGAGAACTTATCCGTTTCCTTTATAGCCAGGAAGTGTGCAGACTTGGTGAGTCGATCCACGATTACCCATATAGTGTCATTCCCACGCTGGGATCTAGGTAGGCCTGTAACGAAATCCATGGAAATTTCTTCCCATTTCCACTGAGGTATCCTGGGTTGCTGAAGTAGACCCGCTGGTTTCTGATATTCGACCTTGACTCTTGCACAGGTCACGCACTTGTCAACATAGGTGGCGATGTGGGCCTTCATGCTAGGCCACCAATAAGTAGTTCTGATGTCGTGGTACATTTTGTCCGACCCTGGATGTACCGAGTAGCGAGACTTGTGTGTTTCGTCCATCACAAGTTCTCGTAAACCGCCATAAAGTGGGACCCAAATACGCCCCGTTACATAGTATGCGCCGTCTTCCTTTTGTTCCATTCGTTGCCTTGAGCCGCGTAAAGCTTCAGCCTTTACGTTTCTGGTTTCAATGCTTCCACCTGAGCATCTCGTATTTGTGCAGGAAGATCAGACTGAATGGTGAGCTGTAGAGCTCGCACACGCCTAGGTAGAGTGTCTTTCCGACTGAGGGCGTCAGCCACGACATTGGCCTTGCCTGGATGGTACTTGATAGCGCATTCGTAATCGTTTAGTAGTTCAACCCATCTCCGTTGACGCATGTTCAAATCCTTTTGCTTAAGAATATGCTCGAGACTCCTGTGATCGGTGTAAATCGTGCACCTGGTACCGTACAGGTAGTGTCGCCATATCTTAAGCGCGAAAACAACAGCTCCCAGCTCTAAATCGTGCGTCGTGTAGTTCCGTTCATGAATCTTGAGTTGCCGCGAAGCTTAGGCAATAACTTTATCACGCTGCATCAATACACAACCAAGCCCCTGTATCGATGCGTCACAATAGACCACGAAATCGTCGATGCCCTCTGGCAATGAGAGAATAGGTGCACTGCAAAGCCTATCCTTCAAGTACTCAAAAGCGGTTTCCTGGGAATCTCCCCAATGGTAGGTGACACCCTTCTGTGTCAGCATAGTAAGCGGCTGCGCGATCTTGGA
The DNA here is from genome assembly GCF_002127325.2 of Helianthus annuus. Lineage (NCBI taxonomy): Eukaryota > Viridiplantae > Streptophyta > Magnoliopsida > Asterales > Asteraceae > Helianthus > Helianthus annuus. The sequence goes on along the minus strand of NC_035444.2, from coordinate 112,327,789 downwards.
GAAGTCTTTGATAAATCGTCTGTAATACCCCGCCAAACCTAAGAATTGGCGTATTTCCGTTGGTGTACGCGATGCAGGCCAGTTCCTGATCGAATCTACCTTGGATGGATCGACATGGATCCCATCCCTGTTCACCACATGGCCTAAGAAGTGGACTTCACGAAGCCAGAAGTCACATTTTGAAAATTTGGCGTACAGTTGTTCCTTTCGAAGAAGTTCCAAGATAAGACGTAAGTGCTGCTCGTGCTCCTCCTGACTCTTGGAGTAAATCAAAATGTCGTCGATGAAGACGATAACAAACTTATCAAGATATGGTTTGCACACCCTGTTCATAAGGTCCATGAAGACTGCAGGCGCGTTCGTAAGCCCGAATGGCATGACCAGAAACTCGTAATGACCATAACGAGTTCTGAAAGCGGTTTTGGAGACGTCCTCATCCCGGACTCTCAGCTGATGGTAACCTGACCTCAAGTCTATCTTGGAGTAATAACACGACCCTTGCAACTGGTCGAATAAGTCGTCAATGCGTGGAAGAGGATAACGGTTCTTCACTGTGACCTTGTTCAGTTCACGGAAATCAATTTCACATCCTGAAGGTGCCATCCTTCTTGTAGCTCCCCAAGGCGAAGAGATAGGTCGGATAAATCCCTTATCCAAGATTTCTTGTAGCTGCGTCGTTAGTTCTTCCGATTCTGGTGGAGCTAAGCGATACGGTGCTCGAGCTATGGGTGCTGCTTCCGGAGCTAGCTCGACTTGAAACTCGCCTTGGCGATGAGGTGGTAGACCAGGTAAATCTTCAGGAAACACCTGAGGAAAGTCGCGTACAACCGGATGGTCTTCCAACTTCTTTTCTTTCGTTGATACGTCAGTAACGAGAGCCAAAAATTGCGGTGTGACTCTTCCATAAACATTTCTGAGCCTTCAAGAAAGAGGTGATGCCAACCACAACACCACTCTTGTCGCCTTGAACTTCGAGAGGTTCTTGGCCAGAACGAGGAATGCGAACAATCTTTTCTTTGCATAGGATTTCTGCTTGCTGTTGCTGCTGGCGATTCCGATTTGCAGGTCGTGGACTCCTGAATCCTTAGCTTCTTGGCCCATCTTGAGACACCTCTAGGGATGTCCCTCGTTGCACTAACCACTATGGTGTCTGTTGCATTTGTTACACAGTGGGCGAATTTCCCGATATCCACCCTGCCCCTGACCACCAGAAGTTGGCTGACCCGGGCTCTGGTGATCACTATTCTTGCGCTGCTGCTGTTCTTGAGACTGAACGGTAGCGGAACCCTTGCTGGAATACTCATCCCATTTCCGCTTTTTGTCACTAGTAGTAGCGGGAGTAGCAGAAGTGATAGCGGTAGTAGTAGCGCTGATACAACTAGGCAGCCTGTTCCGTTCCACTGCCTGATCCGTGAGGTGATGAGCAAGACGCTGAATGTCTTGGTTATTGTCGAGGTTAGCCGATGCAGCATGGTTCTAAATCTCTGAGGCTAGACCCTGGAGGTACAATTCGATACGCTTGCTTGGAGGGTCCACCATGGTTGGACACAAGATGGCCAGTTCGTTTGGCCGTTTCGTATGAGCTTCCATTTCTGACCCCGTCATTTTCAAATGGTAAGGCTCCACTTCCAACTTGTGGATGTCATCACGCGTGCAGTATTCCCTTTTTATGCGTTCTTTGAATTCGTTCCAGGGGTGGCGTTAGCAGCTGCCAACCCTAGTATCTGTACTTGCGTGATCCACCAGGTTAGCGCGATTCCTTCCAAAGTACCAGTGGCGTACTCGACCCTGCGAGCCTCAGGGCATTCACACATCTCGAATACCAACTCGAGCTTCTCAACCCAATGGAGTAGTCCCACTGCTCCTTCTGTGCCACTGAATGTGCTTGGACGACAGTCCATGAAGTTCTTGAATGTGCAGACAGGTTGCTGTGCGTTCTGACCCGTTGCGCGAGAAAGATAGGTCAAGGTTAAGCGCGAGAGTTGGGTCACGAGAGTAGGATCTAACATCCTAGGACATGTTTGGAATGGCAGGTTATACCTCCTGCTTGTGCGGCTGCAAGCGCCGCAGCCACTTGTTCGTTAATGAGAGCCGTCAACTGGGCTTGAGTCATGTTCACACGTCCGGACATGATCTTTATAGTAAAGGTAGTGTAAGTAGGAATGGTTCGCGAGTAGGGCGATGACAGAAAAGTGTAGGCACATAAGTATTCTCATGCAATGACAAGTTGTGAGCAAGGTAATGTAAGCATACTACGAGCAAAGTTCTATGCAAATTCTAGCATGTAGGCAATAAACATAAACCTTATTACCTAGGAAGTTGAGTCTTGCACGTGGAGCGAGGCGTCGTTGTGGATCGTTGAGAGCACTGTTCTGGTTATAGTCTGGTTTTAATAAAAACGTTTTCCCACATTAAAACCTAGTTCTCTATAACCAATGGCTCTGATACCAATCTGTCACACCCCCAAAATCCACCTGCGGAGTATCACCGCTTGGGAGCGTGACCGACCAGGATCAAGCCACCAATCATATTGAACATGCATTTAATAAATGAAAACCATCCATTCAATACAAAAGGTGATCAAACAAATCATCGTTTCAAAATGTAGCGGAAGCATAGTAAATAAACCAGTAGTAGTTAACAGTTTTAAGTGTCATAATAGTTTAACAGAAAAGTCACGATCCTTGTCCACAACGACCCGCTTCTCCAGTGCAAGCTCCAAGTACCTAACGATCTGCAAGGCATGTAACAGAATGATCAACAAACTAGTTGAGCGAGTTCACAGAAAGTAAATGCGTAATAGTAAGTTCGTTTGTAACAGGTGGCTCTACTGGGCCGATTGTATGTTCTATTGGTGGTGGTGTTCCACGTTACTGGTGGTGGTGTTCCACGTTACTGGTGGTGGTGTTCCACGTTACTGGTGGTGGTGTTCCACGTTACTGGTGGTGGTGTTCCACGTTACTGGTGGTGGTGTTCCACGTTACTGGTGGTGGTGTTCCACGTTACTGGTGGTGGTGTTCCACGTTACTGGTGGTGGTGTTCCACGTTGTATAACCACTAGACTACTCGTAGCTATAGGTATCCTTCACAACCGAGGATAGTAAAGTGGTAGTCTAGTCATAGTGTCAATAGAGTATCTAATCAACCTTTCAATCCCATTCCCAACACCCCGGGAATCCCATGCCTTGGTAAGAGTGTGAACTCACCTTGGTTTGCTCGGTATGCTAAAGAAATACACACGCTCACAGTTAATCAATCACGACCTATAGTACGCGCATATGTATACAATCAGTTCGTGTTCGAAATACTTCACATGTCATTTACGTCACAAGTGTGTTTAAGTATTCATCGTCATGTAACAAATAGCATTTATTTCATGTACATACTTTATGCATCCCATGACGGGGTTCTTGGTCAAGTCTATTATGGTTATACAATATCACACTCAACAAGGTTATCAGGTTTAACAAGATCAGCATATATAACTAAGTTAACATACTTAACAAAATTATCACATTTAACTGTGTTACATACTTAACAGGGTTAACACATACAACTTGGTTAATGGGGTTAACTTAACTATGTTAATCAATTTAACATGACTTATTAACTAACCGAGTTACAATTAACAGAGCTAACCAAGTAACAAATTTTGACACACAAGATTCACAGTTACATAATTCCAATCGGAATCACTAAGGGCCGAAAACCAAAAGCTTGGGCCGAAATCAGTTTTGGGCGAAATCACAAGTGGGCCGAAAACAACATTGGGCCGAAAACAGTGGGGCCGAAATCCTTGGTTTGCGTAGACATTATATGGGCCGAAGATTAGTTGGGTCGAAATCATTCTGGGCGAAAACACTAATGGGCCGAATATACTGGTTTTCGTTACACATCAGGTGTGACGAAAACACTTGTGTTTTCGTCTAACCTTTCTGATTTCGATAGTTCCTGATTTCGTTAGTTTCAAACATCAACAATCATCAGTTACGTAACACAGATTCCAAATGATCATCTAATCGGTTACACCAAAAGTTCCAGAATTTATCACGCCATCAATCAGTCCGAGCAACTCATGGAAAATACTCAATTGTCATATCATCCAGTTATTACCGAATCAACGAATTGTAACCAAAGTTATCAGTATCCAATTCACATAAACAGCATTCATCACACACAGATTTTTACATTAGATCCTAAACACTCTTATCATACGGATCAATACAAATCATGCATTCATAATCATTATGTGCTACCCGATTATTCATGATATCAATAAGCAAGTGATTCCAATCAGATAAGTAATCGATTACAAACCTAAGCGGGAAAGTGGTACTTCCGTCGATGTATCAGACTCGGTTGATCAAGACTGCCGTATGGTTTCACAAGATGAACGAGAGAGAATGAGTGGTGATTAGGGTTTCTGGTTACCGAATTCGTATACTAAATAAAACAAGACCCTATATTTAATTGCTACTGGGCCAAGCCCAATTGGTTTTCGTTGGTCATATGTTGGACGAAAACACATAAGGTGTTTTCACCAACATGGTGTTTTCGTGGGTAAGGATGTTTGGCAAAGGATATTTTCGGCTAGAGCTCCATGTTTACTAATAAGTATACTACCCACATAACATACACTAGCAATACACAACTATATATCCACAGAGGCACGTATGTTGTACACAAATAAAACACATCATTCATAACATTATTAAACATAATACAAACGTGTTCCGTTGCGAAACAACTAGTCATGTAAACAAACAATCCAAACAATTACGTGTAATAAATGCGAATATGGAAATCGTGGAAATTCGAGTTGTCACATTATCCCCAACTTGAAAGAAATTTCGTCCCGAAATTTGGTACGCACTCACCGAGGAAGCTAGGTAAGTTACATCGTTCACTGGTTTTCCTGGGGTGTCACAGATAGGACCGTTAGGATCGTTCCTCAATTCCCGAGCTTAAATCTGGACCGTACATATGCACCCATGGTTTTGCAAAACCATGGGCACCTAAAAATGGCCCATAGATTGTTAGAAAACCATTTGCAAGTGGGAAAATCAGGTGGAACAGCTGTAAACAGCTAGAAAAATCAGTTTTGCAGGTCTGACAGTTTTAGGCGGGCCGTGTAAGATTCAATGGAGGCTTACGGGGGCGCCTGAGATCCACAGATCAGCAACAAGTTTCAGTAATTGCAGTTTTGGTCCCTGCATGCTTTTAAGGCCATTTTTGAGGCGTTTAAGGCCCGTTAAGCCATTTTCAAGGCTCTACAATGATGCCTAAGTATAGGGGACATGAAACATGCTCAAAAATATGTCGGATGTCGGTTCATTTGGCCGTACGGTTGCGTTATTCGGTTAATTACGACGGAAGTCATAACAGACTCAACGATCCAAATTACGTGATGAATGGATTTTTATCAAGCCAATCACTAAAACATAATATTTTAATGATTACATAAATTTTTGGATGTCCGGATGTATTCAGAACGTAAGTTATGTGCGAAAATGTAAACTTATGCACTTTTTGACGCTTTTAGTCCCTGAATGACCAAAAAGTTTATTTTAGCACACCGAACCTCAAAGCCTATTTCTAAGCTATGTGAATGATATTTAGGGTATGTTTAACTTATGGTCATGTTCTGGATTGTCCGTTCAGTACAAATCGGCATACTTTCGCAGTTTGTCAAATTTAGTCCCTGTAAGCGAATAAACTTGATTTCAGCACACCAAACCTTCCAAAACTTATTTCTAAGTTATGTAAAGTTTATTTAAGGTATGTTAAGCCTATTTCACTGTTCGAGAGTGTTTGTTACATTAGACTGGTTATGTTTACGCATCAGTGCGCGTATAATCTTCCAGAAAGCGATTTAGAGCCCGAAATCGAACAAGAATTGATATGTGCAAATGATACACATATTTATACAAATCCCAAGTATGAAATACAATATTTCATTGGTTTGGTATTTGTTTGACGGTTGAAGTGACACAGGTGTCACAGCCTCCCCTACTTCAGGAAATTTTGTCCCGAAATTTATTTAGAGGAAACTTGTGAGAACTTGAAACATGAAGTTGAAAAGATCAAACAACACTGGTTAGGGTTCTGAACTTCTAGTAACTTTAATAACATCATGCTTGCAATGTGAGAGGGACACTTATATACAAGTATATAAAGCGTTATTAGTGCGTCCACCGTACCTTCATTACATTGTTCACGTTTAGTTATTATTGCCACTATCGGTTCTTACACATGATAATCTTACTGGGTTCCTGTGCACTGAATTTCATAATTATGTACGCGTCCATAATTACGTAATTCATTGCATAGTCCGCACAGTTCATTTTATATTGTGTAGGGGAAAACCAAATGAACAAACTTGTGACGAGTGTGACTAGACCTCCATAGGATCCTTGAAACCAATAAATGATCTTTTTAAATAGACCACCAAGGAGTCTTTTCAGCTTATATCATCACATGCCATTCTTAACCAGATTCTGAATCAATCTTTTTTTACTAGACCACTCAAAGGGTCTCTTTTTGAATCATGGAATGGTACTATATAATCCAAGGGTCTTGACTATAACGTAGAAGCCCAATAAGGATTTAAGGTAGTACCTCTTTTAATACCCTACTACGAATCCCTCATATGAAGAAATGAAAGATTCTACGAGGATTTGGATAACGAGTATCCAGAGTATACAAAAACACAAAATGTATAAAAGAAAACACAAAATGCATAAACACATAATCACATAATTGTTTAACTTGATTTTAAATTTGTTATCATTTCGTTAATTTGTTCTGCTAACTGTGCACATGTATTTAAAGCACACCAGGTATCCAATCAGTGGATTTTGATTGGTGCTTTAAATATTTCCAAGAATCTAACTATAAAGATAGAAAGATTTTAAAAAGAAAATTTGATTTCGATTATTAGGAATCGAAATGTTCAAATTAAGGTACACAAGGAATCCAAATAAGGACTCCATTTTGAATGATAATCATCCATAAGGATCTAATTGTGAAGGTAATAAGATCTCATATGGATTTTAGAATTTGAAAAGCGGGAGGCGTTTCAAAACCTTGCACTAGACGTGCTTAAGTCAAAACATGAGGTAAAATGCTTATGAAGTTGAGGTGCTAGATATGCCAAGGCGTCATATGAAGCAGAATTTGAAGGTTAAGTCTATGTATGAGGAAAATATTTTTGAAAGCTATTGATGCGTGTGTAGTGTAATATATTTTTAATGTATAATTAAGCCCTTTTTACACCTTTAACCAAGTTTTAAATTTATAAAACACGATATTCACTAACACTAAACACACATATGGGCAAGTGCACCCATCGTGGACGTAGTATAGTGTTGGTAAGATACCGAGGTCGTCCAAGGACACAAGAGCTTTTAATACCGGTTTATCCTCAACGTCTAATCAAATCAAAAAGTGAGAAAAATGTTTTTTAAACTAAGAAAATAAAAACTAACTAAATGCTGAAAAATAAAAATAAAATAGAAACAGATAGACAAGATGAATCACTTGGATCCGACTCGTGTATTAGTATAACCTTTGATTATTTTCGCACTTTTGCACTTGTTTAAGAGATTATCTTAGTTATTGTAGTAGGCCCCTCTTTTGAAGGCGACGTTACCCTCAACCCAGTAGTTGTAGTTTGAGTCAGCAAGGATACAATCCTAAAGGGTTGGATTATTGGAAGATAATGAATTAAGTTATTAATGCAAATTATGGTAGGCCCCGCTTTTGGCGGTGACGTTACCCTCGGCTAAGTAGTCTGAGTCAGCAGGGATACAGTCCTAAATAGCCGGGTTATAGTATTAATAGTAGTTAACTTATGAGGGGGTCAAAGAGCTTGGATCCCCGCCATCCAATACCTATGGGCATTGAAGGAGATCCTACTAAATTTGACCCAGGTCCCAAGCAGGACCTCTAAACGCTGAACAAGGGCAAGACCCTTACCAAACCGTTCCCTTAACCCCCGACCAGGTAGCCAACATACCTCCATATAGACCGTGGAGATATGAATGGTGAAAATCTTTTATTTTATATAGACAGTAAAATAATGCCAAGACACCACGGACAAACGATAAGGAAAGATCACCTTCAACATAAGCAACTAGTTATTAAAGTCATTAATACAAAACCAAATAAAAAGTGCAAATGATTAAAAATAAAAAGTATTATACTAAACACTTGTCTTCACCAAGTGATGTAAGAGACTTAGGCAAACATGGCCTTGATTGTCAAGAACTCTTACTATCAATCTTGGATCCCGAGACGACTCACACACTCTACGATGGAAAATGGATGATTGTGGTGGATGATGGTGTTATGGTGGTGGTGGGTGGTGGATGAAGCGTGAGAGAGGTGGTGTGCCAAGGGATGAGATGGAATGAAACCAAGCACTCCTATTTATAGGCTGAACAGAAGGCTGGGCACGGCCCCGTGTCCGCTGGACACGCCCCCGTGCCCGTCTGACACTCTCTCTCCTCATTAATTGTAATTCGCAATTACAATTAATGCGGCTGCTGTACTTTCACCACGCCCCCGTGCTCACTGGACACGGCCCCGTGGTGGGCAATGGAAGCTTCTACAAGTTTGTCTTTTCTGCTGCTTCTTGGGCACGGCCCCGTGCTGGCTAGCACGGGGCGTGTTCAGGCTTCTGTTTTCTCTTCTTTGCTTTGGAAGATGCCGTTGAGGGTTCGGGCAGTCTACTTTTATTCCTTTTCTTGTATTTATGCTAGAATTAGTTGTCTTTTTGCTTCTTTTGTGAATTTGAGCTCATTTCGTCCTGAAAATACAAAAGGAAGACAAAAACACTCTTTTTCCAACATTAGTACTTAAAAAGGGTTAGTTTTATGCCTTAATTGATGTGATTTATATGTTGCATTTTACACACATCAAATACCCCCACACTTGAACTTTTGCTTGTCCTCAAGCAAAACTCTTTAAATGTGGCTTACACTCCCAAATGGAATGGGTAGAAGAGAAAGTTTTTTGGCTTGTCATAGAGTGTCGGGAATCCAAGATATTTTTAGGTTTTATTTTTATTTATTTACAATCTTATTCGTTATGATTTATTTAGAACGTTTCATAGGATAAATTACTTATTTGGGCATAATATGCCGTTTTAAAATTCCATTTATATACAAGTTCACATACCTCACGGGATAAATCACTCAACACTCGGCCGAAGGTGTATTTTTAGTGAATCACTCGAGAGCGGCATGGAACTTACGCCTTCCATAGGCTTGCCAAGCAATCAATCCTCCTCCTTTTTAACTTTATACCTTTGTAAATATCAAGAGGGCTTTTTGGGTGAAGGGTTAGGCTTGGGCTAAAGGTGGGTGGTTGGGTTAGTGGTTAGTGAAAGGGCGAAATGCGTAAAAAGCGTCGGTTTTCGTAACACACTTTGTTTTTAGTGACTTTTTATTTTGAAGTATTTCTCCAAACAAGCTTTTGTTTGTATAGCTTTGTTTGTTTTTAACTTCATCATCATATAATTTTTTTTTAGTCACATAAAAGAACGAGCTTGCGAAAAACCGAGCTTGTTACTAAAATAAAGGGTGAAAAATAAAAAGGGTTTTTGGTGGGTAAAAAATGGTTTTAGGGTGATGAAATGAAAGGTTTAGGCTTAAAGGGGAAGGGGATTTTGGGTAGGTGGTAAAAAAAATGAAAAATAATGGTGTAGAAAAAAAAATGGTTAGTCCTAATGCCTCCATCATTTACTTACTTGGGTTTAAGTTGGTAAGGACCGGGAATGAATCGTCGTGGCAAGTTCTAGAGTTGTAAGAACCAAGCGGCTATTCACACAAGAAACGAAAAATGAGCATTTAGTCTAAAGATGTAAATTTGAATGCCCAATAAAGGCTCAAAACTCACTTTTGTGGGAATGGGTTTTAAATGTGATCAAATATATATAATCGAATTTTAACTAGACTTGTTATGCCGTTTCATAATTTTCTTATGTTGGTTCTTGTTATCACGACGCTCTCGGTTGTAAATTTCATAAAAATATAACCTTATTAAGCTTGTGATTCCTAACTTAACTTTAGACAAGAAAAAATAAAAATTTTGAAAAAATTTGGGGTGTTTAGCGGTTCCAATAGAGTTTTGTGTAAGGCTTGTTGTTAGGACTTGCAAAATTTCAAAGTGTTAGTTTCCCCCCACACTTAAATTACACATTGTCCTCAATGTGTCCCAAAAAATAAATTTTTAGGTTGATTGGATGTGTAATGTGATGTTAAAAAGCAAAGATTTATGTTACTGGCAGCATGGACACGGCCCCGTGTCCACTGGACACGACCCCGTGGCGAACTGCCAGTATTGAAAACTTACAGAAGATGAACACGGGGGCATGCTGGTTAGACACGGCCCCGTGTCTGGCAAATAATTGCAGGTCAGTAACCAAACAGCAGGTCTGGGAGATGAACACGGGGGCGTGTCGGCTGGACACGTCCCCGTGTGGACAGTCTGTGGGCCTGAAAAACAGGTTTCGTCTCCCGGTTTCCCATTTTGGGCCTGTAAGTGCTAAGTTTTAGCACTCCAACCCTTGATTTGCACCTGTTTCATCATTCAATACCACACCAAGCAAACATAAAACATCCTAAATTACCAACGTTAATTGTCTCCAAGCATAAAGTGAAAATAAAACGGAAATAAAAAAAATAGTCAAAGAAAGTAAATTGTTCAACAAGCGGCACGCAGGCCATAAATTGTTCGATAGAGAAGGGTACTTAAACCTGTGGGCTCACCACCAACCTGCCCCTTGTTCCTCCAAACCTCTTACTCCATGTCTTCATCGCTATCGCCACCTCCACCTCCATGCCCCGCCATATACTCCCGGATGCTACCGATATCATCTTGTATATCGTTGATGTTGCGCTCAATAGCTCCGACCCGGTGGTATGTGTTGTTGGCGAGATTGTAGGCGTTCCTGGTACACATGAGGTTTTCCTGCAAAAGATCATGTAAACTTTGAAAGTGGAAAACCGCCTCCTTGTGAGGAGGATTGACCCTGATCGCCATGGGGTTGGTACTGGTAGTGGGGAGGTGGTGCATGAAGAACTAGAGCCTCCTGTGGGTTCCATGCATATCCTTGCGTTCTTTGAAAGCTCACTGTCCCGTCTTCCGCCTCATAAAGCAAGTTCATGGCCCGGAAAATGTGGTAGTCGACTCGTCCCGACCATGGACTTCTTTGAAAGGACCTTGGAATGTTCGTGAAATGCTTGAAAAGACAGTACACCCATCCCCCAAAGAAGATAGGTGTTGGAGCTCGAGCAAGGCGATTGAGATGCATGTTTCGCAACAGGATATATGGAACATCGAGAGGCTTTCGGTTGTGGATGTAGTGAAGGACAACCAAATCTTTCAACCCCACAACGCCACTACTGTCGTGACGCTGGTTCAGCGAGTAGGTAAGGAGCCTGTGGATGTAGCAGTATAGCGGGTCCCTCAGTTTGGTACTCTTAGTGCTGCTAGGGTTGTAGATTCCTTCGCCTATTTGAGCCCATGCAGCTTGACGTTCGGTCTCATCCAAGTCTCGTAATCCCCCAGTATTCTCCTCATTTCCCGATTCCTCTTCACCGTATAGCCCTATTATAGATCCAAACTGTGCCATGGAGATTGAGTACGTTGTCCCGCCACACCGAAATGTGACCCCCTCATTGTCAAACGGGTCACACCTTGAATTGAAAGCGAAAGTACTGTAAAACTCCATTGTGCATTGATGCACCGACCTAAGCCGAGTGTTCAATGCAACTGCTAGTGGCCCTGTCACGATGTTGTTGAATCGGTCTAGTTGGTTCACCATGGTTAACAAGTCCGTACATGCCCGCCTAGGGTACTCCTCGGGTCTTGTTTGGAGTATCTCATATCGCGCCCTAGCATCGAGTTCGCTTGTATTGAACCTTGTGAACTTTGACATCTGAAAGAATACACTAGAAGTTAGTACGAAACAAAGAGATTTGTAAAGAAACTGCAAACAGTGGGCTGGACACGACCCCGTGTTCAGCGGACACGGCCCCGTGTCCAGGCGTCTGCAACCCAAAAATTCATTTTTCGTCCCGGTTCCGAAATCCTGAAAATTTTTAGCCCAATAGCTGCGGTTTCCCCCAAAAATGAAACGCTAAGTGTCGTTTTTCCCAAAACAAACCGTTTACCCTTCCAATTTTGTCTTTTTCGGTTCAAAAACAAGGGTTTGGGGTTTTAGTGGGAAATCGAACGAATCTATCAACAATACATGTTTATTTACTTTCTACTACACTAATCTAAACTACTTCTAACAGATTGCATCAAAAATTTGAAGTTCGATCCGGATGAACACGAAGAACCCAAGATTTTTCCCCAATTTTTGATGTTTTAACTACATGCAAGTAACTAATCTAACTACTAAAGATGATAGAATCATACCTTGATGTTGTTAAACGTGGTAGTGACGTCGGAAATCTGCGGAAAATCGCCTGGAACCAGAGCGTTTTCGGCAATACGGGGCGTGTGGAATGAGGTAACTGTTATGAAAAGAGGGTTTTATCCCGACAGTTGCCTCGACACGGCCCCGTGTCCAGCGGACACGGCCCCGTGCCGAGCAAAAATTAATTTTTTTTTGTGTTCGTGTGCATGCCCCGTGCCAAAAATGGTTAGAAGACTTACCGGTTTTTGACGTACACTTGCCTGTTCGTAACATGTCGGGTACGAGTTTATTCGTTAACCGTTTGAAGTGAGATCTCCTCTTCCTCATCCTCAATGGATCCTCGGTAGAGTTTTAGCCGTTGGCCATTGACTTTAAATGGTATCCCATTTCGAGTTTTAATTTCTACTGCACCGTGCGGAAAAACGTGGGTGACGGAAAAAGGTCCTGACCACCTAGATTTTAGTTTACCAGGAAATAATCGAAGTCGTGAATTAAACAATAGAACTTGATCTCCTACCCGAAATTCATTAGACTTAATATATTTATCATGTAAATTTTTCATTCTTTCCTTATAAATTTCGGAGTTAGAATATGCATAATTCCTTAGTTCGTCTAATTCATTCATTTGACAAAATCGATTTTTACCGGCAGTTTCTAAGTCTAAGTTTACATTTTTTATTGCCCAGTAGGCTCTGTGAGCTATTTCTACCGGCAAGTGACAACTTTTTCCATAGACGAGCTTATATGGGGTTGTGCCTATAGTGGTTTTATAAGCAGTTCGAAAGGCCCATAAAGCATCGTCTAATTTGTCGGCCCATTCCTTTTTATTTAGTCCTACGGTTTTTTCAAGTATTCGTTTTAAACCTCGATTAGTCACTTCGGCTTGCCCATTTGTTTGAGGGTGATACGCTGTTGAGACCCGGTGATAGACCCCATACCTTGTTAATATTTTTTCGAGTTGATGATTGCAAAAATGGGTACCTCTATCACTTATCAAAGCTTTTGGTGTCCCGAAGCAAGAAAACAGTTTTTTCAAAAATTTTACCACTACTCTTCCATCATTTGTTGGAAGAGCTTCGGCCTCCGCCCATTTAGACAAATAATCGACTGCCACAAGTATATATTTGTTTCCTTTTGATGGCGGGAAAGGTCCCATGAAATCGAGTCCCCACACATCAAAGATTTCACAAACGAGAATGCCATTTTGAGGCATTTCGTTTTTGGAAGAAATATTACCTGATCTTTGGCATGCATCACATGTCTTTACAAGGTTTTGTGCATCTTTGTAAATGGTTGGCCAATAAAACCCTGAATCAAATACCTTTGTGCGTTACTTGCAGCACCATGATGTCCTCCGTATGGACCTTCATGACAATGACGGAGAATTCTTCGTGCTTCATTACCATGGACACACCTTTGGATGAGCTGGTCGGCACATATTCTGAAAAGATAGGGGTCTTCCCAAAAGTAATGCCTTACATCAGCAAAGAATTTCTTTCTTTGATGATGCAGCCATCCTTTGGTGACTATACCGCTAGCTAGGTAATTAGCATAGTCGGCATACCATGGCTCTTGTCTACTCTCCATCATCTCCAAGGATTCTGTGGGAAATTTCTCGTTGATTTGCTCGTCCCTGGTCGTTTCCAAAGCTGGGTCTTCTAGGTGCGAGAGATGATCTGCAGCAGTGTTTTCTGCTCCTCTTTTGTCCTTGATTTCGATATCGAATTCTTGGAGGAGTAGAATCCATCTGATCAAACGGGGTTTTGCGTCCTGTTTCTTGAAGAGGTACCTGATGGCTGCATGGTCTGTATAGACTACAGTTTTAGAAAGAACAAGGTAAGAACGGAATTTATCAAAAGCAAACACCACTGCTAGTAATTCTTTTTCTGTAGTTGTATAATTTTCTTGTGCATCATTAAGAGTTTTACTAGCATAATAGATTGGGTGGAAATGCTTTTCTTTTCTTTGTCCCAAGACTGCTCCAACAGCAAAGTCACTTGCATCACACATGATTTCGAAAGGAAATTTCCAATCGGGCGCTATCATGATGGGTGCATTGACTAGCGTTTCTTTGAGGGTTAGAAATGCTTTATTGCATTCCTTGTCAAAGATGAAGGGTGCATCTTTTTCAAGTAATTTTGTTAGAGGTCTTGAAATTTTTGAAAAGTCCTTGATAAACCTTCTATAAAATCCGGCATGTCCTAAGAAACTTCTGATTGCTCTTACGGAGGTTGGTGGAGGTAATCGAGAAATAGTTTCTATTTTTGCTCCATCAACTTCCATTCATTCGCTTGAGATTTTGTGACCGAGTACTATTCCCTCTGTTACCATGAAATGGCATTTTTCCCAGTTAAGGGCGAGGTTAGTTTCCTCACATCGGGATAGCATTCGTTCAAGATTATCGAGGCATTGGTCATATGAATCTCCAAAGATGGAAAAGTCGTCCATGAAGACTTCCATTGTCTTTTCTATCATATCATGGAAAATGGCTACCATACAACGTTGGAATGTTGCAGGTGCATTACATAGACCGAATGGCATGCGTCGATATGCGAAAGTTCCGTAGGGACATGTGAAAGTTGTTTTCTCTTGGTCTTCTGGTGCTATCGGTATTTGAAAGTAACCTGAAAAACCATCTAAGAAACAATAAAATTTATGACCGGATAGTCGTTCTAACATTTGATCAATAAAAGGTAAAGGAAAGTGGTCTTTCCTTGTTGCTTCATTCAATTGCCTATAATCTATACAAACTCTCCATCCTGTGACGGTTCTTGTTGGTATTAATTCATTTTTCTCATTAGTTATTACCGTCATACCTCCTTTCTTGGGACTACTTGGACGGGACTTACCCACGGACTATCAGAGATAGGGTAGATTAGTCCGGCGTCAAGCAGCTTGATGACTTCATTTTTAACCACTTCTTGAACATTGGGGTTCACTTTTCGTTGTGGTTGAATTACTGTTTTGTAGTCATCATTCATTAAAATTTTGTGCGTGCACATGGAAGGGCTTATTCCTTTAATATCTACAAGCTTCCAAGCGATCGCGTTTTTGTGTTTTTTAAGTAGATTAACTAATTTCTCTTTTTCTATGTTACTTAATTTAGAAGAAATAATTACAGGTAAACTACCATCTTTGCCTAGAAAAGCATATTCCAAACCTTTAGGAAGTTCTTTGAGCTCAATGGGTGGGTCTTTAGAAGACACCTTATTTTGTGGCTCATCTATATTAAGAACGTAAAAGGTTTGTTCTATGGCTATCTCTTCTTCGACAAAGTGGTCATCTTCTTTAGTTGTATCGGGTGGCTCAGCTTCATCTTCAATTAGGGGGTCATTATTGCCAAAAGGATATTTCATTGAACGCTCAAGATCTATACTCCTTTTGAATGCCCCTAACTGAAGAGGTAGATTGTTGAATTTCCGGTTTTTCAAAGCTTTATGAGTTTGTACAAAAGGTTTTCCCAAGACTAGAGGGGCGTCATCAAGGATGACGAAGTCGGTTGGGATTACCATTTGAGTTGTGTGAACCAAAACATCTTCAACTACACCGATTGATCTTATCACTTTTCGATCGGATAGAAAAATGGGTATTTGAAGTGGAGTAAAGTCACTAATACTTAATTTTTAAAAAATGTAGTTAGGCATTATGTTAACACAAAGATCTTTATCAATGGTGATATTACTAATAAATGAATTTTGAAAGAAACATGGAACCAGTGTAATGTTAATTTCAAAAGGGTCTTCTTTTATTAGCGAAGTTTGATCACTACTTAACTTAACACTCACTATTTCTTTGATTTTAGCACTAGTGTTTAACTCTTTTAAAAACTTGGCATGAGGGGTTACTAAACAATGATTTTAGAAAGTAGGTGACAAGAGATTAATTTCTTCAAAATTAGACTCTTCATGAATTTTAACATTATCGGACTCACCTTTTTCGTTGTTTAACTCATGTGTCGGTTTTTCACTTTCTTGTCCTTCCATTTTTACATTTTCAACTATCTCTACGTTATTATTACAAGTTAATTCTTCTCTTGCGCGGGATTCCTCTTCCCTTGCGCGAGATTCTTTCATGTAACGTTCGATAGTTTTAATGTGTTCTAATATCCTATTGGTCACTTCGGTGAGAGAAAAAGAATTTGGATCCTCAAAGCTTGAATCCGGTTGTTCGATCCTTGGCTCCTCATAGTACTCATATGAAGTAGGTGGCTCACACCATTGTTCTTCATTGTAAGTATATGATGGATAAGGGTCGAAACTTTGTTCTTCATAGTACTCATATGAGGTGGGTTGTTCACGCCATGGTTCCTCATAATAAGAGTATGAAGGTGGTGGCTCATATCTTGAGTCTTCAAAGTATGAGTGTGAATGCTCATACCTTGGTTCATCAAGATATGAGTATGAGGGAGGAGGTTCATACCTTTGGTCTTCATAGGATGTATATGAAGTTGATGGCTCGTACCTGGGCTCCTCATAGTAGGTGTATGAATTGGATGGTTGATATGAGTTATTATATTGAACCGAGCGTGTGTTACGACAATTAGTGCAATAATTACCCCTATAATCATCCTCATCATAGGTGTAGTTGTAGCCTCTTGAGTATTGATCCATAAGAATCACTCAACAGACCACAACTGAGTCTCGGGACCAGAAAACAAAAATAAAGACGGAAACAGAAGCTGGACACGGCCCCTTGTTGGGTGAACACGGCCCCTTGGTCAGGGTCTGTATCTGGGCGTTTTAATTAAAGTTACTGGTCACGTTGAGCACGAGGGCGTGTTCAGCGAGCACGGCCCCGTGGTCAGACTCTGTATCTGGGTATCTAACAAAAAATGTGCAGCACGGGGGCGTGTTCAGCAAGCACGGCCCCGTGTTCAGGCTACTGTAAATGCAAACTAAACTAAAATGTAGAAAAATGTGCGCGCGTTTTGAAAAGGTTTTGAAAAACTGATTTGGCCGTCGATTTTAAGCTTTCTTAAAATCCTTGTGTCCCCGGCAACGGCGCCAAAAACTTGATGCGTGTGTAGTGTAATATATTTTTAATGTATAATTAAGCCCTTTTTACACCTTTAACCAAGTTTTAAATTTATAAAACACGATATTCACTAACACTAAACACACATATGGGCAAGTGCACCCATCGTGGACGTAGTATAGTGTTGGTAAGATACTGAGGTCGTCCAAGGACACAAGAGCTTTTAATACCGGTTTATCCTCAACGTCTAATCAAATCAAAAAGTGAGAAAAATGTTTTTTAAACTAAGAAAATAAAAACTAACTAAATGCTGAAAATTAAAAATAAAATAAAAACAGATAGACAAGATGAATCACTTGGATCCGACTCGTGTATTAGTATAACCTTTGATTATTTTCGCACTTTTGCACTTGTTTAAGAGATTATCTTAGTTATTGTAGTAGGCCCCTCTTTTGAAGGCGACGTTACCCTCAACCCAGTAGTTTAAGTCAGCAAGGATACAATCCTAAGGGGTTGGATTATTGGAAGATAATGAATTAAGTTATTAATGTAAATTATGGTAGGCCCCGCTTTTGGCGGTGACGTTACCCTCGGCTAAGTAGTCTGAGTTAGCAGGGATACAATCCTAAATAGCAGGGTTATAGTATTAATAGTAGTTAACTTATGAGGGGGTCAAAGAGTTTGGATCCCCGCTATCCAATACCTATGGGCATTGAAGGAGATCCTACTAAATTTGACCCAGGTCCCAAGCAGGACCTCTAAACGCTGAACAAGGGCAAGACCCTTACCAAACCGTTCCCTTAACCCCCCCGACCAGGTAGCCAACATACCTCCATATAGACCGTGGAGATATGAATGGTGAAAATCTTTTATTTTATATAGACAGTAAAATAATGCCAAGACACCACGGACAAACGATAAGGAAAGATCACCTTCAACATAAGCAACTAGTTATTAAAGTCATTAATACAAAACCAAATAAAAAGTGCAAATGATTAAAAATAAAAAGTATTATACTAAACACTTGTCTTCACCAAGTGATGTAAGAGACTTAGGCAAACATGGCCTTGATTGTCAAGAACTCTTACTATCAATCTTGGATCCTGAGACGACTCACACACTCTACGATGGACAATGGATGATGGTGGTGGATGATGGTGTTATGGTGGTGGTGGGTGGTGGATGAAGTGTAAGAGAGGTGGTGTGCCAAGGGATGAGATGGAATGAAACCAAGCACTCCTATTTATAGGCTGAATAGAAGGCTGGGTACGGCCCCGTGTCCGCTGGACACGCGCCCGTGCCCGTCTGACACTCTCTCTCCTCATTAATTGTAATTCGCAATTACAATTAATGCGCCTGCTGTACTTTCACCACGCCCCCGTGCTCACTGGACACGGCCCCGTGGTGGGCAGTGGAAGCTTCTACAAGTTTGTCTTTTCTGCTGCTTCTTGGGCACGGCCCCGTGCTGGCTGAGCACGGGGCGTGTTCAGGCTTCTGTTTCTCTTCTTTGCTTTGGAGGATGCCGTTGAGGGTTCGGGCAGTCTACTTTTATTCCTTTTCTTGTATTTATGCTAGAATTAGTTGTCTTTTTGCTTCTTTTGTGAATTTGAGCTCATTTCGTCCTGAAAATACAAAAGGAAGACAAAAACACTCTTTTTCCAACATTAGTACTTAAAAAGGGTTAGTTTTATGCCTTAATTGATGTGATTTATATGTTGCATTTTACACACATCACTATGCATAGGGTTCTTTTTGAAATGGGTTCAATGTTTTTGAAATCTTACATAATACTTTTGAAATCATAAAGTAGGTGTATTAGATAAGTATATTCATGAAGGTTGTTTTTGAAACATAGACAGTGATTTTGAAAACATGCATTTGATTATATTACATAAAATTGTTTTCAAACTATATGAAATATTTTGAAATCATGAGGGTTGTTTTTGAAAACTCATAGTATGTATATTGTTATGAAATCAAAATGAAATGATATGGGTATGAGACTGAAAAATACCTTAGTTTTCTAACCAAGGATTTAAAGGCTCAGATGCGTAAAAAGCACGATTACACATAATGTCATTTTATTTCCTGTACTTCGTTTCTCAGAATGAAATGAGTACTTAGAAATTTTCAAGGAAATCATGAGCAAACACAAGAATGGGAGATTCACAAGAGTAGTTTGTAAGGAACATAGTTCCTTAATGTAGGTATTATAGAGAAATGCCATACACCCATGTAACTACATTTGTACATTAGAATTTGCAAACAACAATTTATTTATAAACTAAACTGATAGTTTCACATTACAAGAAAAACAGAGAAAACAAAAGCATAAGACTAAAACATCAATATCTTATACTCAGCCATATGCTTATCCGTGCGTCAGACTTGCATTGACAATCTCTGATTACTTGTTGCTGAAATAGCTCGTCTCACCATAGTTGTACCAAGTACCAGACGGTAAACGACCTTGAGCATGGTTGACTTGGGGTTGGTTTGGACCACCTTGGATTGGGTTGAATTGACAAGCATTTGCTAGGTGACCGATTCATCCACATAATGCACACAGACGACACTGCAGGTAAGCTCGGTGAGGTGCATTACACTTGTTGCACATCAATGCAGTACCGGCATAAGGTTTCCTGGTAGGAGGTTGAGCAGTAGCAATCTTTGCAACAACTTTGTTTCGAATAGCAAAGCGGCATATGCCAACCAAATGTCCCCATCGTCCACAGTGGGTACATTTGAAGCAGGGTATGAGATTTGAATAATGACGGTTGTATCGATTGCACCATGGGGCAGCTCCCAAGTACGGCTTCCTAGCTGGTGGTGTTGCCACTTGGCTAGGTCCTGATGTGCGTGAAGTGTGTTATATTTTTAGGTATATATTTTAAGCCCTTTTTACACTTTTAGCCAAGTTTTAAATTTATAAAACACGATATTTACTAACACTAAACACACATATGGGCAAGTGCACCCATCGTGGACGTAGTATAGTGTTGGTAAGATACCGAGGTCATCCAAGGACAAAAGAGCTTTTAGTACCGGTTTATCCTCAACGTCTAATCAAATCAAAATGTTAGAGAAAAGATTTTTAAACTAAGAAAAATAAAACTAACTAAAATGCTGAAAAATAAAATAAAAATAAAAACAGATAGACAAGATGAATCACTTGGATCCGACTCATGTATAGTGTAACCTTTGATTATTTTCGCACTTTTGCACTTGTTTAAGAGATTATCTTAGTTATTGTAGTAGGCCCCTCTTTTGAAGGTGACGTTACCCTCAACCCAGTAGTTTGAGTCAGCAAGGATACAATCCTAAAGTGTCGAATTATTGAAAGATAACTAATTAAGTTATTAATGCATAATGTGGTAGGCCCCTCTTTTGAAGGCGACGTTACCCTCGGCTAAGTAGTCTGAGTCAGCAGGGATACAGTCCTAAGTAGCCGGGTTAAAGTTTTAATAGTAGTTTAACTTATGAGGGGATCAAAGAGTTTGGACCCCCGGCATCCAATACCTTTGGGTATTGAAGGAGGTCCTACTAAATTTGACCCAGGTCCTTTACAGGATCTATACACTGAACAATGGCAAGACTCTTACCAAACCGTTCCCTTAACCCCCGACCAGGTAGCCAACATACCTCCATATAGACCGTGGAGATATGAATGGTGAAAATCTTTTATTTTATATAGACAGTAAAATAATGCCATGACACCAGGGACAAACGATAAGGAAGAATCACCTTCAACATAAGAAACTAGTAATTAAAGTCATTAATACAAAACCAATTAAAAAGTGCAAAAGATTAAAAATAAAAAGTATTACAATAAACACTTGTCTTCACCAAGTGATGTAAGAGACTTAGGCAAACATGGCCTTTGATTGTCAAGAACTCTTACGATCAATCTTGGATCCCGAGATGACTCACACACTCTATGATGGACAATGGATGATAGTGGTGGATGATGGTGTTGTGATGGTGGTGGGTGGTGGGTGAAGTGTGAGAGAGGTGGTGTGCCAAGGGATGAGTTGCAAGAACTCCAAGCACTCCTATTTATAGGCTGAACAGAAGCCTGGGCACGGTCCCGTGTCCACTGGGCACGGCCCCGTATCCATCCGACTCTCTCTCTTCATTAATTGTAATTCGCAATTACAATAAATGCGCCTGTAGGAAGTTGACCACGGCCCCGTGTCCACTGAGCACGGCCCAGTGGTGGGCGATGGAAGCTTCTACAGGTTTGTCTTTTGCGCCAAGGCTGACCATGACCCCGTGCTCACTGGGCACGCCCCGTGTTGAGCTGGACACGCCCCATGTTGAGCTGGACATGCCCCGTGTTGAGCTGGGCACAGCCCCATGCTCAGCTGGGCACAGCCCCATGCTCAGCTTTCTTCTTGTTTTTGCTTTTGGGAGATGCTGTCGAGGAGTCGGGCATGCCACGTTTCTTCCTTTTCTTTATATTTATGTTGGATTTGGTTGCATTTTTCCTTCTTTTGTTCGTTTAAGCTCTTTTAACCCTGAAAATACAAAAGGAAGACAAAAGCACACTTTTTCCAACATTAGTACTTAAAAAGGGGTAGTTTTATGCCACATTTGATGTAATTTATATGTTGCATTTTGTGCACATCAAATACCCCCACACTTAAATCTTTGCTTATCCTCAAGCAAAACTCTTTAATTTGTGGCTTACACTCCCAAATGGAATGGGTAGAAGAGAAGATTTTAGGCTTGTCTTGAGTGTCGGGAATCCAAGATCTTTATTGGGTTTTATTTTTATACTATTTACAATCCTATTCATTATGATTTATATAGAACGTTTCATAAGAGAAATTACTTATGTGGGCATAACATGCCTTTTTAAAATTTCATTTATATACAAGTTCACATACCTCACGGGAGATCACTCAACACTTGGCCGAAGATGTATTTTTGTGAAACACTCGAGACCGGCATGGAACTTACTTCTACCATATGCTTGCCAAGCAATCAATCCTCCTCCTTTTTAACTATAAACCTTTGTAAATATCAAGAGGACTTTTGGGGTGAAGGGTTAGGCTTGGGCTAAAGGTAGGTGGTTGGGTTAGTGGTTAGTAAAAGGGCGAAAATCGTAAAAAAAACATCTGTTTTCGTAAGACTTGATATTTTTCAAAACTTTTTTTTTGATGAAGTATTTCCTTCAAACAAAGTTATTTTTGATAAACTTGTTTGTTTATTTCTTTGACTTCATCTCTCTTTTTTTTCTTTTTTTTTCTTTTTTTTCTCTTTTTTTTCAAGTCCTACTAGAAACCGAGCTTTGTTACTAAAATAAGGGGTTTAAAATGAAAAAGGGTTTAGGTGGGTAAAGGGTGTTTGGTTTGGGTTTAGAAATGAAAAGGTTTAGGCTCAAAGGGGTTAACTAGGGGGATTTTTAGGTAGGTGGTAAAAAAAACAATGGTGTAGAAATAAAAGGGGTTAGTCCTAATGCCTCCTTCATTTACTTACTCGGGCTTAAGTTGGTAAGGACCGGGAATGTATCGTCGTAGCAAGTTCTAGAGTCGTAAGAACCAAGCGGCTATTCACACAAGAAACGAAAAAATGAGCATTTAGTTTAAAGATATGTATTTGTATGCTCAATAAGGCTCAAAACTCACTTTTTGTGGGAATGGGTTTTTTTGTGATCAAGTATATATAATCAAATTTTAACTAGATTTGTTATGCCGTTTCATAATTTCCTCATGTTAGTTCTTTTTATCATGACGCTATCGGTTGTAAATTTGTAAAAGTATAACCTTTTTAGAATTTTGAAATTCCCAACTTAAACCTAGACAAGTAAAAAAATGAAAAATTTTTGAAAAAAATTTGGGGTGATTAGCGGTTCCAATAGAGTTTTGTGTAAGGCTTATAATTAGGACTTGCAAGATTCAAGGTTTTAGCATCCCCCCACACTTAAATTACACATTGTCCTCAATGTGTCCCAAAAATAAGTTTTTCGGTTGATTAAAATGTGTAAAAGTGGGTTAAAAACAAGATTTTATGTTACTGGGTAGCTGAACACGGGGTGGTGTTGGCTGAGCACGACCCTGTGTCCAGACTGCCAGTACCAAAAGTAAACAGAAGGCTGGGCACGGGGGCGTGTTCAATGAGCACGGCCCCATGTCCAGGTACCTGAACTGGGCATTTCTGCAGATTTTTGGGCACGAGGGCGTGTTGGGTTGAGCACGACCCCGTGCTGAACTTGCTGTAATGAAGAAAAATTGTCGAGAGGCTCTGTTTTTGTGCATGGGGTGTTGGTTCAAGCTTCCCTTAGTATCCTTCACCATCCCGAGTGTGTTTTATTCCTGTAAATTAAAACTAAACTAGAAAGCATAAAAGTTAAACTAATCTAAAACTAAGGATAGTTCCGCGGAATGCCTCCGTGGTGCGCTACGTTTATAAGGGTCCTTGGCTAGACCCTCCTTATCGGGTGGTTCTGGCTCATCTTCAATTAGGGGGTCATTATTGCCAAAAGGATATTTCATTGAGCGCTCAAGATCTATGCTCCATTTGAATGCCTCTAATTGAAGAGGTAGATTGTTGAACTTCCGGTTTTTCAACGCTTCATGAGTTTTTACAAAAGGTCGTCCCAACACTAGAGGAGCGTCATCGAGGATGACAAAGTCGGTTGGGATTACCATTTGATTTGTTTGAACCAAGACATCCTCCACTACACCGATTGATTTTATTACTTTCCAATCGGATAGAAAAATGGGTATTTGAAGTGGAGAAAAATCACTAATACTTAATTTTTCGAAAATGTAGTTAGGCATTATGTTAACACAAAGATCTTTATCAATGGTGATATTACTAATAAAGGAATTTTGAAAGAAACATGGAACCGGTGTAATGTTAATTTCAAAAGGGTCTTCTTTTATTAGCGAAGTTTGATCATTAGCTAACTTAACACTTACCATTTCTTCAGTTTTAGTGTTAGTGTTTAACTCATTTAAAAACTTAGCATGAGTTGGTACTAAACAATGATTTTCGAAAGAAGGTGACAAGAGATTAATTTCTTCAAAATTAGACTCTTCTTGAATTTTAACGTTATCGACCTCACCTTTTTCGTTGTTTAGCTCATGTGTCGGTTTTTCACTTATTTGTTCTTCCATTTTTAACTCTTCAACTATCGTTTTTTTATTTAATTCTTCTCTTGCGCGGGACTCCTCTTCCCTTGCGCGAGATTCTTTTATGCAACGTTCGATAGTTTTAATGTGTTCTAATATCCTATCGGTCACTTCGGTGATAGAGAAAGGATCGGGATCCTCAAAGCTTGAATCCGGTTGTTCGATCCTTGGTTCCTCATAGTACTCATATGAAGTAGATGGTTCATGCCATTGTTCTTCATTGTAAGTATATGATGGATAAGGGTCGTAATTTTGTTCTTCATAGTACTCATATGAGGTGGGTTGTTCATTCCATGGTTCCTCATAATAAGTATATGAAGGTGGTGGTTCATATCTTGATTCCTCAAGGTATGAGTATGAAGGTTCATACCATGGTTCATCAAAATATGAGTATGAGGGAGAAGGTTCATACCTTTGGTCTTCATAGGATGTGTATGAAGTCGATGGCTCGTACCTGGGCTCCACATAATAGTTGTATGAAGTGGATGGTTGAAATAAGTTACAATATTGTACCGAGTGTGGGTTACCACAATTAGTGCAATAGTCTCTTATGTAATCATCCTCCTCATAGGTGTAGTTGTAGCCTCCTGAGTATTGATCCATAGGGATCACTCAACAGACCACAACTGAGTCTCGGGACAAGAAAACAAGAATAAAGACGGAAACAGAGGTTGGACACGGCCCCGTGTTCGGTGGACACGGCCCCGTGTTCAGGGTCTGTATCTGGGCGTCTTAATAAAAGTTATTTGTCTCGTTGAGCACGGGGGCGTGTTCAGTGAGCACGACCCCGTGTTCAGACTCTGTATCTGGGCGTTTAATGAAAAATATGCAGCACGGCCCCGTGTTCAGTGAACACGGCCCCGTGTTCAAGCTACTGTAAATGCAAACTAAACTAAAATGCAGAAAAATGTGCGCGCGGTTTAAAAAGGTTTTGAAAACAGATTAGGCCGTTGATTTTAAGCTTTCTTAAAATCCTTGTGTCCCCGGAAACGGCGCCAAAAACTTGATGTGCGTGAAGTGTGTTATATTTTTAGGTATATATTTTAAGCCCTTTTTACACTTTTAGCCAAGTTTTAAATTTATAAAACACGATATTTACTAAAACTAAACACACATATGGGCAAATGCACCCATCGTGGACGTAGTATAGTGTTGGTAAGATACCGAGGTCGTCCAAGGACACGAGAGCTTTTAGTATCGGTTTATCCTCAACGTCTAATCAAATCAAAATGTTAGAGAAAAGATTTTTAAACTAAGAAAAATAAAACTAACTAAAATGCTGAAAGATAAAATAAAAATAAAAACAGATAGACAAGATGAATCACTTGGATCCGACTCGTGTGTAGTGTAACCTTTGATTATTTTCGCACTTTTGCACTTGTTTAAGAGATTATCTTAGTTATTGTAGTAGGCCCCTCTTTTGAAGGTGACGTTACCCTCAACCCAGTAGTTTGAGTCAGCAAGGATACAATCCTAAAGGGTCGGATTATTGAAAGATAACTAGGTTAATGCCCGCGCGATGCGCGGCTTCATCCAAAACCGTATTATTTACTTTGAAATATAATATTTTGTACAAAGGCATAAAAAACTATTAAAATCAATATATAATCTCATATTGTATAACAGGTCTGTAAAATTTAGTAATATGTAGTCTTGTACTATTGCATAAAAAAATTCTGTTGATCAATATACACCGGTAGAGTAAAAAAGAAATTATCAAAATATGAAACAAATGTTAAAAAATGTGAATGTAATATATGGATAAAAAAACAACATTAGATGAAAAAAATAATATCATCCAAACACTTGCTAGTTGCTTGAAAATCTTGACAATTTGACAATTTGAAGTCATTCGGCGGCTTCTTCTTGGTACCTAATATAACCAAAATTAACCAAACACATAATGAATATAGTGATATAAAAGAATTGAATTTATTATTGTAAAACATCTATGAAATGAAAGGTAAATGAATAAAAAAAATTAAATGTTGCAAAAACTTACATATCATTTTCCAGAAAATGGCAGCTGAAACCTACATTAAAATTAAGATGGCTACACAACTTATTTAGTCCTGAAAGTTAAAAGAAATAATAAAAAGAAATAATAAAACGGAAAACTTTAATATTCAAGAGCAAGTAATCAATTCAAAATAACAATAAATCAAACCTAAAAGTTGCAGCATAATATAACCAACGCGACCGAGCACAACCCAGGTGATCACTTGTACACATCAACCATCAACTTGAATAATCAAATCATATACCCGAGCCGACTCAAATGACCAGTTGTCCTCATCAACCATCAATCCGAAAGTTCCATAGTGATATATAACCAACCACACCAGGATAACCAGTTGTATCAATTAAGCATCAAACAATCAATCTTGCCCCGTTTAGTACAAACAATTCTTAACAGAATAATCCAAACATATAAAATAGATGACAAAAATAATATACCTTCTTTAGTCTTTTTGAAAAACTTCATAATCTAGCAAATCATGTGAATTAGTCAAGGTATAAAGTAAAACATCTAATGTGATCAAAATTGAACAGATCAATTTTCAAAATCAAAATAAACCTAATTGAATCTTAATGTAACAACACATACAAGGTCATTCAATACATTTCAAATGACACAGGTTCATGTAATAATCCGTTTTGTTATGAGGCAAAAATTAAAATGCAAATGGACTTGTTTTAACAATTTAATTCACTCAGAAGTATTCATATCTCCATCCAACTCTCTATTTCTTGTATATTCAATATCACAAAGATACAACTCTCTCTTTCTTCTATATTCATGGTGAAGTTGCAAAACATTTATATTGTCAGACTGTCAGACTCAGATTATGAAAAAAGATGACAACACCATGGCTGCAAGAGAGGTTGCATGAACAACTGCCATCCTACAACCTTGCCATACCATAATGCTATCTTCATTCAATTTTTACTCAGATCTACAAAATCATCATAGCCTTATGTTCAAAGTTCAATGCACTTTGAATTAATTTTTATTCAACTTCACAGTCAACACTAAATGGTTTGCTTAAGTATTTCAAATGATTTCAAAATGTCAAACCTCAGTTATTCAGCCAGACGTCTGCTTCATCATAGTTTTAGTCTCAGGTGAGAAGCATCTCATCAACATCATTGACTAAATATCCCTTAGGTGTCATCGATCTAATTATCATCAACCAAACATCGATTACACCCAACGCCGCCTAGAACAACCGCAAACGACAGCCAGCAACGATTAGATCATCTTGCAACAACACGGCAGCTCTAGCCATCATAGCCTCAGATGACAAAAACATCTGTCCTGATCAAAACTAAATATATCAATTTTCAAAACAGTATTTCAGATGAATAAATCCTAATTGAATATTGATGTACCAACACATACAGGGTCAGTCAACACAGTTGAGATGATACAGGTTCAGGTAACAAAAAGAAACCCTCTGTTGTAGAAGCAACCAGTGAAAGAGTTTTCATGGAGTTTTTAAGAGGGGTCGGTGACATTGTCGAGGAGTGTAAGGAAATGCTATCACTTAGCATTTCCTGACACTCCTCGACAACATCACCGACGCCTACATGTTTCAAGCAAAACACTCTCACTGGTCGCTTCTTCAACAAAGGGTTTCTCCTTATTACCTTGAACATGTATCATCTAAACTGTCTTTGACACATCCTTTGTGTCTTCCTCTCTTCATTAATAACTAAAAATATGACACGTAGGCAAATAGAGGTCATCCTGTAATCTCCTTTAATAGATAGTATAGATTCTGAAAACACCACATATAATCAAAATACAAGAATTAGATGTATAATTTCTAAAATTAAGCAAATTACTAAAAAAATGTAATAAAATTATATAAAACGAATCAAGGCAAAAAGGCACTAAATAGACACATTCAGCCCTAATTCAACATATCAGTCATTCAAAATATTCAAAACCAACTATAGATGATTGAAGTCAAAAAAAGATTTATAAGTGAATAAATTGAATGAATTAAATGAATATATATATATGCAAATTTCGTTTAATAATTTTTTTCAAGTTGAAATATCAGTTGAGAATTATAAAAATATGTTACCTAAGTTAAGAAATTAGTATTTTTAGAAATGAATTGACATTTCTAAAAAAAATGTCAAAAACATTAGGCACTAACTTTTTCTTATACCTAAAAGGAATGCATGAAAAACAATACAAAATGAAATACCACCATAAAAAATTACAAAATCTTATACATCAAATTTAATATTAAAAACGTAAACTCAAACTATAAAACAGTTGAAAATTCAGGTTTTTGACCAACCAAAGAAAAGTAAAAAATTCCATATAATTTAGCATACGGTTGTTTAGTTTTTTTGGTAATATATTTGTAGTTAATTTAGGATTTTTTTTACTAAACTTAATTGATTAAATACAAAATATTATATGTCAGAAACGATTTTAAGAAATTTACATATATAACTTTGAAAATTTGTTTTTAGTTTACAAATTTATATAAAACAACCTTAATAATGTTCATTAAAATAAAAAAAACCAATTTGATATAAATAAATAATTAAACTGTATGGCAAAAAATATTTCAATTATTTCAATGTACAAACCTTATTTTATTTCCTTTATCAATTTTTATTTCACTAACCGAACCTTTTTTATGTATAAAATAGCAACATATTTAAAATAAAATTTCCAATTGTAGATATTCAATGAAGCTTAGGAAAACTCTAAATTGATTAAAATGAAACGGTTTTATTAAAAAATTAATTATAGTCAGTTATACAATTTAACAAAGGAAACAAAATAATATTAAATTTTTATTTTACATAAATCTTTAAAAAACTGACGGTTTATTATAATAATATTTAATAAAATAATAGAGTTGGCACTAATCAAACGATGTACTTAAATGATGTTTAATATGATAAATACTTTACTTGTTTCCTAAAATAACATACATAGAATTTTGAATCACTAACTATTTCAGAAAAACATAGAATATTAACCACAAAAATGTAGCAAAACAAATAACATTAACGTCTACCAATCTATAGTCAAATATGTTCAACAACTAAGTTCTTCGGCCACACATAAACGGCCCAAAAAAACTGTCAGCAACTTCTACCATCACATATGTTTAACGTAACAACCACACTAAAAACCTACCATTAAATGTATACTAACGACCACACCTTGAAAATAGTACCAAAACATACCATGAACCTTCACCGAGTCAATTATAAAGCAACATACCTTTACTTTTAACAAATACCATCCGAAATGAAGAACCGTATACCAACCGTTTGTCTCTAACAAACTCCCTCATACCAGTCACATTAAATCGCGGACAGCCTTGCGAAAACTCCTTACCAATAGCTACATCCCATGTTCGACCAGCGCTGTCCTTAATGATTAAATCCATCTTTCGATCTAAACCATGAGTTTGAGCCCACTTCTTCTTCAGACGCTACATATGAGAATATAATAAATGTTAATAATAAATACCATTAAAACTGTTTTTCCTACAACTAATGATTTAAACTGGATTCACTTAACATACATTAATGGTATGAAGAAGTAAATAATACAAACATACGTAATGATTGTCAACAACAAAAGTAACAGTTACTTCGTCATCAACACTCTGTTCAAATACAGGTCCAGCAACCGCATCAGGTGCCTCATCATCAGACACTTCAATTACGCCATCAGTTGGTTCTTTTTTGATAACAGAAAGTTCAGGCGGGTAAGTTAGAAGGGCAGGCTTACAACAAAAAACACTCAATTCAAACGTCTTACGATCAATCATTTCAAATACCAACAGATGATCATCAATTATCGACATCTCTTCCTTGATCCGACTCCAACCTATGGTGATATAAATGTTATGGTCTAAAATTTTCATCTTCACAACCCATTTATGGTTTCCAGCAGAACGAATCAAAACCGGATCAGAAGGACACATATTCAGCATAGAGTGATGAACAAACAACCTGTTCACGATCTTCTCAAAGAATAAAACAGTATCAGGATCAATGCTATAGCCGAAATCGAAAAAAACGAATTAACGCAAAAAAAAAATTTAAAAACGTAATACTTCAATTACCATGCAGTCTTCTCGGTCTTTAAGATCATTTTTAGGTTTGTGGTAGAAGTAGTTAGATGGTGCTAGAGAAATGTCTTGCTAAAAGTGGAATAGGCAGAACAAAGATAAAGCTTCTTCATACTGACAAACAACCCACGAATCCTGTGACATCTGTGCCTCCAAGACCATCGAACAAATACCAAATCAATGAAATATTGTATTTTATACTTGGAAATTGTATAAATATGTGTATCGTTTGCACATATCAATTCTCGTTCGATTTCAAGCTCTAAATAGCTTTCTGGAAAGTTATACGCAAACTGGTGTGTAAACGCAGTCTGTTTAACGCGCCAAACACTCTGGGATAGTGAAATAAGCTTATCATACCTTAAATTACCTTCACATAACTTAGAAATAAGTTTTGGTTGGTTTGGTGTGTCGAAAACAAGTTTATTCAATCGCAAGGACTATTTGTGTCAAACTGCGAAACTATACCAATTCGTATGATGTTGGATAGTCCGGAACTTGATCATAAGCTATACATACCATAAATAACCTAAACATAGCTTAGAAATAAGCTTTGAGTGGTTCGGTGTGTAAAAACATGCTTATTTGATATTTCAGGGACTAAAAGTGTCAAAAACGACGTAAGTTTGCATTTTCGCGCATATGTTACGTTCTGGCCACATCTGGGCATCCAAAAATTTGTGTAATCATTAAAATATTATATTTTAGTGATTGGAATGATAAAATTCCATTCATCGCTCAATTTGGATCGTTTTTGCGTTCGTTACGACTTCCGTCGTAATTAACCGAACACCACAACCGTACGACCAAACGAACCGACATCCGAGATATTTTTGAGCATGTTTTGAGTTCCCAATACTTTAACTTCATTTAGAGCCTTGAAATGAGGTTAACAGGGCTTAAACGTGTCAAAAATGGGCCGAAACGCAAGTTTCTAAGCTGCAGGGACCAATTTTGACAATCTGCCAAAGTTGGCCAGGCGGCCCGCGTAAGCCTTGGCCATATCTTACGCGGGGCACGTGGGCCTGTCAGACAGAAACAATGAATCTGGTCATTTTGCACGATTTTGATGGTTTTGATGGGTGGTTTTCATTACTAGGAGCTGGTTTGTGTGGGGAACAAGTCCCCCAATCAGTCTATGACATTTGTATGGCCTGGATCATGCCCTCCTCTTCAAGGAATGACCCTAACGGTTTGCGAAAAACTATATACAGGCCATCAATTTCACTTGTTTCTTTGCTCATTCACTCTTCTCTTCTCTACCATCTGATTTGGAAGGCTCCCTCAAGTGTAAGGAGCTCTCTAAGTCTGATTGGGAACTTGGTTTTCTTGTAGAAAAGATAGCAAGGACCCATTGTGAGCATTTTTTCATTCTTTTTATTGTTTTCCTAGCTTGGAAGTCAAATATAGTTTGACTTTCAGCTTTGACCATGAGTTGGTCAACGAGAAGTTCGTTTGAACTTCGCAACGTGAGCGTAATCACGTTGGTTATAGTCCTTAGTGACTATACCAATTGATTACCACGTTGACTAGGTGTATTGTGTGACAACTCGAAATCTAGAACCTTTCGTTGTAACTTGCTTGTATGTTATGTGATTAGTTGGCCGATTGAACTTAATGATAAACGTGAACCTTTTTACATGATATGTGCTTGTTATGTGTGCATTGTATATATTTATATGTATTATAAGTGAACCGAGAACCCGACACGAAACAACAAGGAACCCGACTCGAGACCATGAGGTCTCGAGTGAATAGTAATCGGTTTTGGGCCTTGGGCCGAGAACCTTTGGCCGGTTGGGCCTTTGGGCCGTGAACCCCCACTCGAAACCCACTAAGGGTGCACCATTTGGAACTTGACTATAAATACACCACCCCTAGTTACTTGTTACCACATTGTTGAACATTAGAACACACACACACTTCTATCTTCTCTCCCACTAGAACTCTAGCACACAAACACATCTCCAAGACTCTCGGATCCACTCGGTTGACACAAGAAACTCTCGGATTTGGACTTCGGATCGGCACACACACACACATCACCAACCGGTTAGTATTTTTATGGTTAATTTTTGTTGTGTTTGTGCTTGAATGGATGTATGCATAAGATGATGTCTATAGTTAGAGATTACATGATGTTCTTGATGTTTATGATGATTCTAATATGCACCATGTTGATAACCGGTTAACATATATTATATGGCAAGATGTGATATGTTGTGTCTAAATGAAGTTTGAACCACTTATGTTGATGAACATGAAATCGGGTTACATATGTCATGAAATCGGACTTGTATGAAAACCGGGTTATGTGTTATGCTTAGTGTTTTGATGCTTGTTCATAGTGTTGATTGAATAAGTGGTTAAAATGTTATGAACTTGATGAAGATGGGTTTGAATATTTGAAGAACACTTTGAATGATAGTTGAAGATTGAAAACCCTTGTGATTTTGATCCACATTTGACTAATAGCCTGATTAGGAAATATGTTAGTGAAATTCTATTGGTCATTTCCGGATTTGGGCCTGATTATATTGTACTATTTGGCTGATTACACCTGCATCAACACGTGAACGTGAAAATGACAGCTTACCGACTCGCAATCACCTGGTTGCGACTCGCAACCACAGCGTGATGACTCGAGACCACGCGGTTGCGACTCGCAACCATAACAGGACAAGCCGAAACCACAGGTTACGAGTCCCGTTGCGACTCGAGACCTTAGCATGATGAACCGAGACTACGGTTGCGACACCGGTTGCGACTCGCAACCATCCATGATCAACACACAGCATGACTCGAGACCATGCTTGCGAGTCCGGTTGCGACTCGAGACCACACTTTTGGGCCTTAGTTAATGGGCCAGACTGATGGGCTTCTGTGTTAACTGCTTTTACGTGTTTGGGCCTAAGTAGTTGGGCTGAACTTGTGAACCGTATGTGCTACTGTTGACTGTTAACTATTACTGCTAAACGTGCTTGTCAAACGTGTTGAACATTTGTGCACTACTTGGTTCGAATCTGATTATACGTGATATCCGTGTTAGGACGTTATTGACTACTTGCGACTTGATTGACTTTCTGTGTTTGACTGCCGAGCAAACCAAGGTGAGTTCACACCCTTACAAAGCATGGGATTCCCTGGGTTGGGAACGGGGTTAAGGAACGTGGATTCCTCGTCTACCTTGGGTAGGACGTCAGTGGTTCAGGAATGTAATTCCTCGTCCGGATGGACGGATAAACGTACTAGACTAAAACTCTATCACGAAGTCCCTCCTTTTTGTATCGACTAATCGCCGGGCCAATGGCGAGCGGGTCATTAGTTAGATAGCGCTATTTAGGTCTGACAAGCCTCACACCGTGCCGCAGAGGACGGGCGTGAACTAATGGATCTGGGGCACGTCAATGATGATAGACATTGATGTTTTCAGGGCACATAAACATGACTACAGTCAGCAATCGATACGGTAACGAGTCTAGTATACACATGGGGTAGCCCCCACGGCTGGAGAGCCAGATGATGTACATGGGGTAGCCCCCACGGCCGGAGTGCCGGAGTAACTGGGAATGAACTGGTCACGTTTTTAAAACTATGGGGTAACCCCCACGGCAGGATGCCAGATAAAGTAAACTGTTTTCGAAACAACTAAAACGAACGCCCACCCGTGAACTCACTCAACTAGTTGTTGACTCGTTACTACATGCTTTGCAGGACCATAGGTACTCAGCTGGAGCTTGCATGGAGGAGGATCGTTGTGGGACAGGAATTGCTACAAGACTATGTTTAACTTGAAATTTTTGGAACTTATGTTATAACTTTAAACTTATGCTTCCGCTTGCAACCTAAACTTATATGTTTTGAAACACCAATCGTGATGGTTAAACTTTTATAACTATTTACCTGCTTGTTCAGTATGATTGGTGGCTGGATCCTGGTCAGTCACGCCTCCATGCGGTAGTACTCCGCAGGTGGGATTTTTGGGGGTGTGACAGATTGGTATCAGAGCCATTGGTTATAGTGAACTTGGTTTTAATAAAGGAGAAACGATTTTGTTAAAACCAGACTATAACCGGTTTAGTGCTCAACGGTCCACAACGACACTTCGCTCCTCATGCAAGGCTCGACGTTCTAGGTAATATGATGTATGTATATTGCCTACTTGTTAGTTGCGTAGTACATTGCTCATGGTATGCTTGACTAGTATAACTACTGTTGTTTGAACACATGCGTACTTACTCTGTCCTACTATCGTGCTTTCGCGAACTTCTCTCACACGTATTGCTTTTATTATGAAGAAACATGTCTGGACGCGTTAACATGACACAAGCCCAGTTGACGGCTTTGATCAACGAGCGAGTTGCCGCAGCGCTCGCAGCTGCACACGCAGGAGGTATATCCTGCAGCCCGAAATTGTTCTAGGATCATTTGGATCCTACTCTCGTGAACCAACCTTTGTGTTAAACTCTGTCTTTTCTTCCACCTACCTTAGGTCAGTATGCTCAGGCACCGGTGTGCACTTTTAAGACCTTTATGGACTGTCGACCCACGACTTTTAGCGGCACTGAAGGAGCAGTAGGTCTCCTACACTGGTTTGAGAAACTGGAGTCTGTGTTCGAAATGTGTGAATGCCCTGAAGCGCGCAGGGTGAAGTATGCTACTGGTACTCTCGAGGGTTTGGCTCTCACGTGGTGGAATGCTCAAGTGCAGATGTTAGGGTTGGTTGCTGCCAACGCCACCCCATGGGAAAACTTCAAGGAAATGATCAGGGAGGAATACTGCAGTCGTGACGACATTCACAAACTGGAAGATGAGTTCTACAATCTTAAGATGTCGGGATCAGAAATTGAGGCATACACTAAGAGATCGCATGAGCTAGCCTTGTTGTGTCCTACTATGGTGGATCCTCCGTATAAGCGAATTGAACTCTATCTCAAGGGCTTGGTGCCAGAGATCCAAAGTCATGTGACTTCAGCGAGGTTGACTACTATCCAGCAGGTTGTACAGTTGGCTCACCGTCTCACTGACCAAGCGGTGGAGCAGAACAAGTTACCGAAGCGTATAGGTGCTGCAACTACTTCTGGTGCTTCTAGTGGGGATAAACGAAAATGGGATGGAACTTCAAGCAGGGGTTCAACTACAGTGCAAACTCAGTCTCAGCAGAGAAAGACGGACGATCACAAGAGCCCCAGTCAGCAGTCGTCTAGTGGTCAAAGTCATGGTGGATACAAGGGGAATCACCCCAAGTGCAATCGTTGTAGCCTACACCACAGTGGGCCATGCACCAGGGGCAACTGTCATCGATGCAACAAGCCTGGCCATGTTGCAAAGGATTGCAGGAGCGCATATCCTGCCAATCAGAATCGTCAGCAACCTCAGCAGAACCAGCGACAGCAGCAGGGTAACAACAAAGGGTGCTTTCAGTGTGGAGCTGAAGGTCATTTCAAGAAGGATTGTCCCCAACTAAACCAGAACAACAACAATCAGGGGAATGGTAACAATGGGAACAACAACAACAATGGTGCTAGGGGACGTGTGTTCGTGATTGGTCAAGGTGAAGCGAGGAATGATCCCAACGTGGTGACGGGTAAGTTCCTTCTCGACGACTTTTATGTTACAGTCTTATTTGATTCGGGTGCCGATACTAGCTATGTGTCACTAGAAGTTAGTAAGATGCTTAAGCGTATTCCTACACCCCTGAGCGACAAGCACACCGTAGAGCTAGCTAATGGTAAAAGTTTGGAAGCCTCACACGTAGTCAAGGGTTGCCAGCTTACTCTCGCTAACCAGACCTTCTCTATTGATCTTATACCTATTGTCTTGGGTAGTTTCGACGTTGTCATTGGGATGGATTGGTTATCCCAACACCGAGCAGAGATTCTTTGTAACGAGAAGATCGTTCGTATTCCTGGTTTAGGTGGTGAACCTCTCATGATTCGTGGCGACAAGAGAAGTGCTGTTGAGAACATTATCTCTCTTCTTAAGGCCCAGAAATGCTTACGAAAGGGCCACACTGCGATTTTGGCTTTAGTTACTGGTACCACAGAGAAGGAGAAGAAGCTAGAAGATTTTCCCGTTGTACGCGACTATCCTGAGGTATTCCCTGAGGAATTACCTGGTCTTCCGCCCCATCGCCAAGTCGAGTTTCAGATTGATCTAGCTCCTGGAGCCGCGCCTGTAGCCCGTGCACCTTATCGTTTAGCGCCATCAGAATTGGAAGAACTCTCCACGCAACTACAAGAACTCTTGGATAAGGGTTTTATTCGTCCTAGCTCATCGCCTTGGGGAGCTCCAGTACTATTTGTGAAGAAGAAGGATGGTACCTTCAGAATGTGTGTCGACTATCGCGAACTCAACAAGGTGACTGTGAAGAATCGTTATCCTCTACCGCGCATTGACGACTTGTTCGACCAGTTGCAGGGGTCGAGTTACTACTCAAAGATCGATCTGAGATCGGGATATCACCAGCTGAGAGTTCGGGAAGAGGATGTCTCTAAGACGGCCTTTAGGACTCGATATGGACACTATGAGTTTTTGGTCATGCCGTTTGGGCTGACGAACGCACCGGCAGTTTTTATGGATTTGATGAATCGAGTGTGCAAACCGTACCTGGACAAGTTTGTTATAGTCTTCATCGACGACATCCTGATCTATTCTAAGAGCAAAGAAGAGCACGAACAACATCTACGACTTATTTTGGAACTCCTTCGGAAGGAACAGCTTTACGCAAAATTCTCGAAATGCGACTTCTGGCTTCGTGAAGTCCATTTCCTAGGGCATGTGGTGAACAAGGATGGGATTCACGTTGATCCATCCAAAGTGAAATCAATTAAGAACTGGCCTGCACCTCGTACACCAAAGGAAATTCGCCAATTTTTGGGATTGGCAGGTTACTACCGGAGATTCATTAAGGATTTTTCTAAGATCGCGCAGCCCCTGACCTTGCTAACGCAGAAAGGCGTTGTTTATCATTGGGGAAATGCACAAGAGTTAGCTTTTCAGCATCTAAAGGATAGACTTTGTAGTGCACCTATCCTTTCACTGCCA
The DNA here is from genome assembly GCF_002127325.2 of Helianthus annuus. NCBI lineage: Eukaryota > Viridiplantae > Streptophyta > Magnoliopsida > Asterales > Asteraceae > Helianthus > Helianthus annuus. The sequence continues at coordinate 112,290,080 of NC_035444.2, read as the reverse complement.
GAGGGCACAGAAGATTTTGTGGTTTACTGTGATGCATCAATTCAAGGTCTTGGTTGTGTATTGATGCAACGAGATAAAGTCATAGCCTACGCCTCACGACAACTCAAAGTTCATGAGAAGAACTACACGACACATGATTTAGAGCTGGGAGCTGTTGTTTTCGCACTTAAACTATGGCGGCATTACCTGTACGGAACCAAGTGCGCCATCTACACCGACCACAGAAGTTTAGAACACATATTCAAGCAGAAGGAACTGAATATGCGGCAGCGACGATGGGTCGAGCTGCTGAATGACTACGAGTGCTCTATCAGGTATCACCCGGGCAAGGCCAACGTAGTGGCGGACGCCCTCAGTCGAAAGGACACTACGCCTAAGCGTGTAAGAGCTTTACAACTCACGATCCATTCTAGTCTACCTTCGCAAATACGAGCTGCTCAGATAGAAGCACTGAAACCAGAAAACATTAGAGCTGAAGCTCTACGCGGGTCAAGGCAACGTTTAGAACAGAAGGAAGATGGTGCTTATTATGTAACAGGACGCATTTGGGTCCCGCACTATGGCGACTTACGAGAACTTGTGATGGATGAAGCGCACAAATCTCGCTACTCGGTACACCCTGGTTCGGACAAGATGTACCACGATATCAAAACTACGTATTGGTGGCCTAGCATGAAGGCCCACATAGCAACGTATGTCAGCAAGTGTTTGACTTGTGCGCGAGTCAAGACGGAATATCAGAAACCTTCAGGCCTACTTCAGCAACCAGAGATACCACAATGGAAATGGGAGCAAATTTCCATGGATTTCGTTACTGGCCTACCTAGATCACAGCGCGGAAACGATACTATCTGGGTGATCGTGGATCGACTCACAAAATCCGCACACTTTTTGGCAATCAAGGAAACGGATAAGTTCTCCACTCTGGCGGAGATATACCTCAAGGAAGTTGTTTCGAGGCACGGGGTGCCCACCTCTATTATCTCTGATCGAGATGCACGTTTTACTTCGGAACTGTGGCAGGCAATGCACAAGTCTTTTGGCTCACGTTTAGATATGAGCACAGCGTATCACCCACAAACGGACGGGCAGTCCGAGCGAACTATTCAGACATTAGAAGACATGCTTCGCGCTTGTGTAATCGACTTTGGCAACAGCTGGGAAAGGCATCTGCCACTCGTAGAATTCTCGTACAATAATAGCTACCACACCAGCATTAAAGCTGCTCCGTTTGAGGCATTGTACGGACGTAAATGCCGGTCACCCCTCTGTTGGGCAGAGGTGGGGGATAGTCAGATCACTGGTCCAGAACATGTGGTAGACACTACTGAGCGGATTGCTCAAATACGACAACGCATGGCGGCCGCTCGTGACCGTCAGAAAGCCTACGCCGATAAGGGCAGGAAACCACTTGAGCTCCAGGTTGGGGAGCGGGTATTACTCAAAGTTTCACCCTGGAAGGGTGTGGTTCGTTTTGGTAAACGAGGCAAACTCAACCCACGATACGTTGGACCTTTTGAAATCATCGAGAAAATAGGCAAGGTGGCCTACAGACTGAAATTACCAGCAGAACTCGGTGCAGTTCACAACGTTTTTCATGTGTCAAATCTGAAGAAGTGTCTGTCAGATGAGACGCACGTAGTTCCTCTGAAGGAACTCACGATCGACGAACAGTTGAAATTCGTCGAAGAACCTGTCGAGATCACGGACCGGGATGTTAAGGTCCTCAAGAGCACTAGAATACCTCTTGTTCGAGTTCGTTGGAACTCACGTCGCGGCCCAGAGTTTACCTGGGAGCGCGAAGATCGGATGAAACAAAAGTATCCCCAACTGTTTGAGAACAGTACAAACGCTACTGAGGCTGAAGCTACGGAATTTCGGGACGAAATTCCAGATCAACGGGGGGTGGATGTGACACCCCAGGAAAACCGGGAAAACCTTACAACTTGACTAGCTTCCTCAGTGAGTGCTATCAAATTTCGGGACGAAATTTCTTTCAACTTGGGGATGATGTGACAACTCGAAATCTAGAACCTTTCGTTGTAACTTGCTTGTATGTTATGTGATTAGTTGGCCGATTGAACTTAATGATAAACGTGAACCTTTTTACATGATATGTGCTTGTTATGTGTGCATTGTATATATTTATATGTATTATAAGTGAACCGAGAACCCGACACGAAACAACAAGGAACCCGACTCGAGACCATGAGGTCTCGAGTGAATAGTAATCGGTTTTGGGCCTTGGGCCGAGAACCTTTGGCCGGTTGGGCCTTTGGGCCGTGAACCCCCACTCGAAACCCACTAAGGGTGCACCATTTGGAACTTGACTATAAATACACCACCCCTAGTTACTTGTTACCACTTTGTTGAACATTAGAACACACACACACTTCTATCTTCTCTCCCACTAGAACTCTAGCACACAAACACATCTCCAAGACTCTCGGATCCACTCGGTTGACACAAGAAACTCTCGGATTTGGACTTCGGATCGGCACACACACACACATCACCAACCGGTTAGTATTTTTATGGTTAATTTTTGTTGTGTTTGTGCTTGAATGGATGTATGCATAAGATGATGTCTATAGTTAGAGATTACATGATGTTCTTGATGTTTATGATGATTCTAATATGCACCATGTTGATAACCGGTTAACATATATTATATGGCAAGATGTGATATGTTGTGTCTAAATGAAGTTTGAACCACTTATGTTGATGAACATGAAATCGGGTTACATATGTCATGAAATCGGACTTGTATGAAAACCGGGTTATGTGTTATGCTTAGTGTTTTGATGCTTGTTCATAGTGTTGATTGAATAAGTGGTTAAAATGTTATGAACTTGATGAAGATGGGTTTGAATATTTGAAGAACACTTTGAATGATAGTTGAAGATTGAAAACCCTTGTGATTTTGATCCACATTTGACTAATAGCCTGATTAGGAAATATGTTAGTGAAATTCTATTGGTCATTTCCGGATTTGGGCCTGATTATATTGTACTATTTGGCTGATTACACCTGCATCAACACGTGAACGTGAAAATGACAGCTTACCGACTCGCAATCACCTGGTTGCGACTCGCAACCACAGCGTGATGACTCGAGACCACGCGGTTGCGACTCGCAACCATAACAGGACAAGCCGAAACCACAGGTTACGAGTCCCGTTGCGACTCGAGACCTTAGCATGATGAACCGAGACTACGGTTGCGACACCGGTTGCGACTCGCAACCATCCATGATCAACACACAGCATGACTCGAGACCATGCTTGCGAGTCCGGTTGCGACTCGAGACCACACTTTTGGGCCTTAGTTAATGGGCCAGACTGATGGGCTTCTGTGTTAACTGCTTTTACGTGTTTGGGCCTAAGTAGTTGGGCTGAACTTGTGAACCGTATGTGCTACTGTTGACTGTTAACTATTACTGCTAAACGTGCTTGTCAAACGTGTTGAACATTTGTGCACTACTTGGTTCGAATCTGATTATACGTGATATCCGTGTTAGGACGTTATTGACTACTTGCGACTTGATTGACTTTCTGTGTTTGACTGCCGAGCAAACCAAGGTGAGTTCACACCCTTACAAAGCATGGGATTCCCTGGGTTGGGAACGGGGTTAAGGAACGTGGATTCCTCGTCTACCTTGGGTAGGACGTCAGTGGTTCAGGAATGTAATTCCTCGTCCGGATGGACGGATAAACGTACTAGACTAAAACTCTATCACGAAGTCCCTCCTTTTTGTATCGACTAATCGCCGGGCCAATGGCGAGCGGGTCATTAGTTAGATAGCGCTATTTAGGTCTGACAAGCCTCACACCGTGCCGCAGAGGACGGGCGTGAACTAATGGATCTGGGGCACGTCAATGATGATAGACATTGATGTTTTCAGGGCACATAAACATGACTACAGTCAGCAATCGATACGGTAACGAGTCTAGTATACACATGGGGTAGCCCCCACGGCTGGAGAGCCAGATGATGTACATGGGGTAGCCCCCACGGCCGGAGTGCCGGAGTAACTGGGAATGAACTGGTCACGTTTTTAAAACTATGGGGTAACCCCCACGGCAGGATGCCAGATAAAGTAAACTGTTTTCGAAACAACTAAAACGAACGCCCACCCGTGAACTCACTCAACTAGTTGTTGACTCGTTACTACATGCTTTGCAGGACCATAGGTACTCAGCTGGAGCTTGCATGGAGGAGGATCGTTGTGGGACAGGAATTGCTACAAGACTATGTTTAACTTGAAATTTTTGGAACTTATGTTATAACTTTAAACTTATGCTTCCGCTTGCAACCTAAACTTATATGTTTTGAAACACCAATCGTGATGGTTAAACTTTTATAACTATTTACCTGCTTGTTCAGTATGATTGGTGGCTGGATCCTGGTCAGTCACGCCTCCATGCGGTAGTACTCCGCAGGTGGGATTTTTGGGGGTGTGACATATTGACGAGTCAAAGTTTCGGTCAAAATGCATTTTAGCACGCATTTTGCAACGTGACTACGATTAGGTATCAAAACACTTTGTTTTGATACCAAATCAGTAGGTTAAACATGCTTTGACATGTTTAACTCGTCACTAATAGTTAGTGCTTGTTTAGAGTCGTAAGTCGAGCGGTATAAACCGCTGCTTAGACTTTCGAACTCGACCCGTTTAGTCGATCTTTAGGATCTGACCAAGCATGGTTAGTGACCATAGTTGCATAGGGAATAACCTTCCGAGGTTATACCTTATGGTCACCGAGTTTAAGTAGTTGTATGATAGGTAGATTATATGCCTTAGGTAAATTACCAAAATGTCCTTTTCATGGATAATTGGACTTTAAGCATATGTAACCTAAATTTTGTCACCTAAACTGATTATGCAACCTATTTAAACATGTTTAGGCATATAATACTTGTCATAGGACTAGTTAGACGTCTCGAACACGCGTTTGCGCGCACGACGCGTTAAAGTGGCGTAAGCTACCTTAATGGGCAACGATGGGTCGAAAGCACTAGGTTAGGTTCCGATTTAGAATGTAGGCTTTGTTAAACCATATCACATGAGTTCCTACACTCATTTGGTTTACAAGACCTCATTCTTTCCGATCTTCCGATTTAGGCGTCTGTTGTCTGACTAGCGATCCGATACTAGGTACCACTTGATTCCTTGATTGCCCGAGCATTGATAGTTCACAAAATCAGGGATACCCTACAATCTCAAGTGAGTACATAGTTCCCCTATTTTATTGTTTTCAATTGTTTTGGGGTGATTCATATGTACAAAACGAATTTCAAGGTTTAAATGAGGATTTCAAAAACGATGGTTTATACTAAACTAATAACGATTTCAATAAGGTGAACAAGACTTGTTGGTTGTATTTACATAACAAATGACATTCATTAGCTCTGATCAAGCTGACCAGTATTAGGTTATGGTACCATAGGATCTGACAAATCCCGTTATCAGACTACACCCATTGTTATGTGTGGGGGTTATGTAGGTAATAACCGAATCTGTTATTGTTAACTTACCCTTTGGTGGTTTGTTAATGCGAGAAACGAGTTAGACGAGTCACAAAGGTTTGAATGTTGTTAGCAAGACGACCAAAAGTAGTTTCACTATTAAAACGAATACGATTTTGAGACGAGTCAAACGATTTGAGACGACTCCAACGAGATAAACGATTTGGATAAACGATTGGTTTTGGGTAGTGATTAGATAGTGGGACGAGTGTAGTATGATAGAATCATGGTAGATACGCCGCTGGAACATCTTATATATAAGTGCTTCTATCATAATACATTGCGTGTCATTATTTAGTTCACTGGTGAAGCTATTTTGAAACAATGTCACACAACGAGGTTTTTGAAACAATATAACCCTTACGAGTTTTACTAACGAGTTTTCACGAGATGTTTACAAGTTTTTATTCTAAAGCAAATATTTTTGGGTTAGGAGTCATGGCTACGAGATTTCTTATACTATAACCATCTTGATTTGAGTTGGTTAAACTATGTTGCAATACACTTTTCAAAACGAGGTTTGTATTTTGACTCTTGTAGTCTAACGAGGTACTGCAACATATAAACAAGCCATGAATCAGATACTCCCACAAAACCTATGTACTCGCCAACATTTCTTTGCTGACTTTACTTTTTACATATGTTTCAGGTGGTTTTGCTTGATGTTGCTTGCTAGGAAGCTTGTGTCACATAGGACGTGGATGAGGCCTTAGTGATTTAAAAACAATTATAAACAATATGTAGTTTGTTTGTTTTGATTTAAAGCCAATGTACATTACATAATAATTCAATAAAACAAAACATTTGGTTACCATGGTTGTGAAACAATAATTCTGTTGCAACACTCCCCGACGTTTCCGCCACGGTTTGTTGTTTTAACGTGGTCGGGGTGTGACAGAAAAGTTGGTATCAGAGCCAGTGGTTATAGGGAATTAGGTTATTAGCATTGCTTTGACCTAGACTATAACTTTAGGACCCTAACACAAGTTTACTTGTGTATAGAATTTTTAAAACAATACCGTCACCTATCCTTAGGTGATAACCACAACGAGAACACAATAACGAATCCGCTTCGAAAATTAATCATCTATCCTTGGATGATTGATTTCTAGGTTTTGAACCCTTTGTTATATGGTTTTGAACCCTTCCGGTTTGATCCATTTTGGCTTAAGCGCCTTCTGAATTTTCTAAATCTCGTCAAAGTTTGGGTCTAAATAATGTGAACACGTGCAAACTGGAAGAGTGAATGCCTGTACCCTGAGTTTTCTGTCTAAGGCTAGAGTGTTCGTACAAATCCGCATTATCGGACCAGTCACTCTTACCTGGGAACTCTTGGGGTGAGTGTTCACTTATAGGAGAGCATGTCTTCGCGATACATTATACTGACCCATTTACTTTGATTGGTCACTGCGTGTCGTTTGTTTGTTCGAGGTAACGAACAAATGATCGCCTTCCTTGTGTTGTGTCGATATTTTCAATGCCTCTTTTGTTTTCCCAACTGTCAACCTCACTCGTTTCCCATGTTTCCTTTTTAGACAATGCCTCCACGACGCAATACTCAAACTGATGCTCGAACTTATACTGCTGAGGAAGTCGCAGCCCTTGTCTCTCAACAAATGGCTGCTGTGCTTCCAGGCATTGTGACCCAAATCCACGAGTTATACAACAACAACAACAATAATAACAACAATAATGCTCAGTGTAATTTCAAGAATTTCAATTCTGCGAAGCCGCTTAAGTTTTCTGGGTCACAAGGAGCAACCGCGCTCCTGCAATGGTTGTAAGTCCCCTTGATGTATATGGATCTTCACAGAATCGTCTTTCCAATCAAGAGTGCGGAATCCTCTTGATCAGAATATAACAGAAACAAGTAGATGAACAGAAACAGCAATTTAATCAAACCGGTTTTTATTGATTATCTATCAATACTGATTACAATCAATCAAAACCCTAACCAATCACTCAATATCGTCCAAGCAATCACTCTCACTAAATTCTGTCTCTCAAAATTCTGTTCTGGCTGATTAACTGATTAACCTAAACCTTAAAGCCTAACCTTGTTTATATAACACAAGGTTTACGAGTTAGACTAGGGTTTACTACTTGGGCAAGCCCAATTCGTTCCCTAGACCCAAACTGGGTTTAGTTTAGCCCAAACTCTATTATTTCACTATTACAAAGCTAAACCAGCTAACCGTTTATCGTTTAACTAATTACAAGATATCCAAAGACCAAATCTAAGCTGTTGTCACAAATATGCACCAACAAACTCCCCCTTGACAATAACTTCATAAAAACTTTGTCTTCGGTCTTCTTGCAATCTTCAAGTAGTCTTGCACTGTCTTTGGTCTTTGGATAGCTTCAGCTTCAATAGCTTCTGTCAGCAACAGACTCCCCCTAAGCTGATGCATCCAATCACCAAATCTTCAACACGTTAGCGTTTGAGTAAACTCCAGTTTAGCATTTGAATAGCAGTCTTCAAACTCTTCAATCTTGTCTGCAATATAGAAAGGAGGTTCTACCGTGCATCCAATCAAACTCTCATCTTCACACTTTACCGCAACTTCTCAGCAACAAACTGCTTCAATCTGTATACTATAAAACAAACATCTCGAGAAACCATAAGAATTTTTCAACATAAGTTAAATAAATTATTATTTTTGAAGAGATAGTTAAACTGTATCACAGATTAAGCATTTTCAACTTATCATCACCAACACGCAAAACTTTTGTTCAACACAGAAGAACCTGCCTGATTGAAAATTTTGAACTCACTTTCTAACACCGTCTCCCCCTATCAGTAACAATTCCTCCAAGAATAACAGTTTTTCGTACGTTAAGAATTTTAAACAGAAAAAGACACTATTTTTGGATTTTTATATTTTCTGAAAGCAAGTAAATACAAAAGCAATAAACACTCTATTTTTGTGAGAATCACTGGTAAGAAGATCATATCAGCACAATCAAACTGTTTCACACAATTAGATAGTTCTTTATTCAATTTTTAGTGAAAAGCACTTCAAGACGGTTACTAGTATGTTTGTCCACCTAAACAAAATGCATGAACATTTCAAGTACCATTACCATATGATACGTTAAGGTAATTTTATTATACTGAAATACGAGTGTGTCCCACTTCAGGATATACCCCCGCGATCAAGGTATGCACAAAGATTCATCGTAGTAGGTGAGTATACTGATGTCATTCTTTAAGATATCCTGAACTTGCCTAGGTCTGCATATAATCTGTTTTATCATGTTTTAATTTCTTAACAATGAACACCCAAATAAATACTAATCAAATCCTAGAAATATAAACAACACACTCTATCATGCAAGTATCTTCCCTACCACATATTTCACAAGTCCAATCCAGAGTTCTGAAATCTTAACTGGGAATAGGTTGAGAAGAGAACATAATAGATCTTTAGCAGAGATGGTATAATATACAGATCAAATGAGATTTTCTCAGTTTGATATAGGTTTCTTGGGTTTCTTTTGGGCACTTGAGGGCCTCTTTCGGGTGTATTAGATCTATAGCGCGACAACGTACAACTAGGTCAGCATGTATCTGGATGCAACAGAAGCTGTCGTTGCCTAGCACCTCCAGGTCAGCATATATCTGGATGCAGCAGAGGAGGTACACGACTTTTTTCAGAGAAGATTTCAGAATCAGATCAAAATTGTGTGTATCGGGACAACATACAGACATTCAAATAGAAATGAGCTAATTCCAAGTGACTTTCTTTCCTGGGGTCATGTACAAATTTTAGTTCTAAACAGAAAGACAACCAAGATATCCCCAGATGAAATAACAGTATAAAGACCCAAAACTTCAGATTTTGGCAATCTATCAACGCAAGAATTAAGGTCATTAAACCATACACCACTGATGCGTTCCCCACCCATATTCAGTTCATATATGTTTATATCACATTGGTAAGTTGATTATTTCATGCTTTTTGCCTACTGGTACATCATATGATGAAGCTGCTATCACACTTAAGCAATTTTGGTTCAACTTCAGTGTGACAGTCTAACTTGCCGATGTACTATCATTTCTTCTTTTTCACACAGTGATATCTCATTTTTAATTTTCTATTTTTTTATGTTTTTGATTTTTCAATTTTTTTTTATGTTTTTGATTTTTAAGAAAAGCAGTAAACTATTTACAAAAATTCTTATGAAAAACCAGTTATTCAGGATTCCTCATCCCGTTGAGTTCGACTAAATGTTCAAAGCGAGCCCTGTCAAATGCTTTAGTATAAAGATCTGCCAGGTTATCTTCGGTGTCGACTCGATGTAAGTCAATTAGTCTCTTTTCAGCACAATCCCGTATAAAATGATGACGTATGTCAATATGTTTTGTGCGACTGTGGTTCATGGGATTATTAGTTATTGAAATAGTGGCATTATTGTCTATCATAATAGGAGTACTAGTGAAATCCAAACCGTAATCGCGCATCTGCTGTTGAATCCAGAGAACCTGAGAGCAGCAGCTTCCAGCAGCAATATATTCAGCTTCACACGTAGAGGTAGACACACAAGATTGCTTCTTGCATTGCCAAGACACAATCCTGCCTCCTAAGAACTGACAACCACCTGTTGTAGACTTTCTGTTCGACTTGCATCCTCCAATGTCTGAGTCAGTGTAAGCAACAAACGTCAAATCACTATCAGCTGGATACCACAACCCAAGTTTAGGTTTCCCCTTCAAGTAACGAAGAATCCGCTTCACTGCTTTCATGTGTGACTCTTTTGGATTAGCCTGATATCTGGCACACAAGCATACGGCAAACATGATGTCTGGTCTTGAAGCAGTCATGTACATTAGAGAACCAATCATTGCCCTGTATTGAGTAGGATCAACGTCTTCAGTACTTTCATGATCTGGGCGAAGATTGTGATTTTCACATATGGGTGTGTTGGAAGTAGAGCAATCATTCATTTTGAACCGACTCAAAATGTCATACACATACTTTGTTTGATGAATAAACATCCCATCCTCCTTCTGTTCAACTTGTAATCCTAGAAAGTAAGACAGCTCACCCATAGCACTCATTTCGAACTTGCTCTTCATCACCTGCTCGAACTCTTTACACATGCTTTCATCAGATGACCCAAAGATGACGTCATCCACGTACACCTGTACCAGCAGAAAATCTTCCTTCTTCCTCTTGATGAATAGTGTACTGTCAATCTGACCTCTTTCAAAACCATTCTTGATCAGAGGTGTAGACAATGTCTCGTACCATGCCCTGGGAGCTTGATGTAACCCATACACAGCCTTATCAAGTTTGTACACTCGATCAGGATAATCTGGATCAACGAACCCATCTGGTTGTGAGACATACACCACTTCTTGGACTTTCCCATAAAGAAACGCACTCTTCACATCTAGTTGGTAAACTTTGAAGCCCTTGAAAGTTGCGAAAGCCAGAAACAAACGAATTGCCTCTAACCTTGCCACTGGTGCAAACACTTCATTGTAATCTATCCCTTCTTGCTGATTGAAACCTTTGACCACCAATCGAGCCTTGTTTCGCGTGACTATACCTCTTTCATCCTTCTTGCACCTAAATACCCATTTAGTGCCAATCTCTCTTTCACCTTTAGGAAGATCAACCAACTCCCAAACCTTCAACTTAGCAAACTGGGCCAATTCCTCTTGCATAGCTTCAACCCATGAATTGTCTTTAAGAGCCATATGAATGTTCTTCGGCTCCTCTTGGGAAATAAAGCAACTATACAAGCACTCGTTCACAATCCCAGTCTTCTCAATCGACACAAATAAACCAGTATTCGCTGCTATGCTTCTTCTCGTCTGAACATCTGCAGTAGGATCTCTAAGTATCTTGTCAACTGGATGATCCCTATTTGCTCGTGTAGTAGCAACTGCATCGACTACTAGATTGTCACCCAGGTTTGATCCAACCTCCCCCTGAATGTTCTGATTTGCAAACGGATTAATGAAATCCTCCCCCTGATTGGGTTCGGGTTCACTATCACTTGAATCAGTATCAGCAGCAGCATGGGAAGTTTCTGGAGCATCTGTCATGTCAACATTTGATCTAGGCATGAACTCGCCTTCATCATCTCCATTTATCACTGTTTGAATCAGCTGAGACTCATCTGCATTGGAAAACTCAGGAATATTAAATGATTTAAAAACACTTTCATAATCATATAATATAGCAGGTCCACTCGTTGATTGTTGAGGTTTGTAAGAAGTAATTCCACATTAAACACAACCTCAATTTTACCAGTTTTTAGATTAAAACCCTTTTATTCGGTGTGCCAGGCACGTAACCTAGAAAGTAGCCATCGTCAGCCACCTCACCGAATTTTTGTTTATCTTTATTACGCATAATGGTGTAGGGTAATCCAAATGCTTCAAAGCCTTCTAAGTTTGGTTTCTTGTTAAACATCAACTCATGATAAGTTTTGTTAAAACGTTTAACAGTTAAAACTTTGTTTAGGACATAGCAAGCTGTATTCACAGCTTCTCCCCAGAAAAGAACTGGTAGCTTAGAATCTGAAAGCATTGTCCTAGCGGCTTCAATCAACGTCCTGTTTTTCCGCTCAGCTACTCCATTCTGTTGAGGCGTATAAGGAGCAGAATATTGATGTTCAATTCCCTTGCGAAGACAGTAGAGATCCAGAATACGATTCTTGAACTCCGTGCCATTATCACTCCTTATCCTCTTGATCTTTGCATCATGGACGTTTTCCAATTTTGTAAAAAGATCTATCAACATTTCTGCCGTCTCATCTTTTGTACCTAAAAAGAAAACCCATGAATAACGTGAGTAGTCATCAGTGATAACAAGACAATAGTACTTTCCACCTATGCTCCTCACGTTCACTAGACCGAATAAATCCATGTGAAGTAATTCGTAAGGGGCATCTATGGAATTTACTGTTTTTGATTTGTGAGGTTTCTTATGTTGTTTTCCCTTTTGACATGGAAGACATTTGTCTTCCACTTGAAACCTCTGCATTGGAACCCCTTTCACTAGCTCATTTTTAACAAGATAGTTCATTTTTTGATAGTGAATATGGGCCATGCATCTGTGCCACAACATCGATTCAGCTTCAGATGCTTTTGATAGTAAACACGCCACCACTGCAGTTGGATCCTTAGCACCCATGTCCATGACATAAGTGTCATTTCTCCTTGGCGCTCTGTTGGTGCACTTGTGTCTGTACTTTGTCTGTATTTTGTCACGATACAAAACGATGTCTTTTGTTAGTCTGGGTTACGTCTTAGGTTCGTTAATATGTGTGTTTGATGTAAGTTTGACCAAGTCAACCATCCTCCTGGTTTGACTTGGCCAAACAGTTAGAACATGGTTGTAACATGTTTTGTGTCGAAGGATGAGTCATCGAAGGATTGTTTAGATCCTTCGATGATCGAAGGTTTGTTTAGATCCTTCGATGAGCTCGAAAGATAAACCTTCGATGGATATTGATGGACCTCGAAGGATATCATCCTTCGAGGTGTATATGTGGATCCTTCGATAGGTTTCAGATCGATAGATGATCCTTCGATCAGTCTATCTGATCCTTCGACCAGACGAGCTGTGTTGGGTATATATACCCATGTAATGTGTTCACTTCATTAGGCAGAAAAAGTGTGAGTGAACTTAGTCTTGTAGAGAGCATATTTTCAGTTTGGTCAAGGGCTGTAACCGTGTCCACTGAAATACAAGAGAAAACTTTGATATCTCGTGTGTCTACCTTTCTCTTTGTAGCTTGTGTTCTCATATAAACTACCGGTTTGCATTCTAGCTTGGATTCTGCACTTGCTAGTGTGTTAAACATAACAAGGATAAGGTTTAACCTCAACCTCCGAGGGACCTACACGTGGTATCAGAGCCGTGGCTCTTTTCCTTGTTAAAAACCGAGTTTATACAAGACTTTGGAGTGTTTGGACAAAAACTCACATGGTTTAGCACCCGTTTCTAGTGTTTTTCTCGCATTTCTAGACGTAAAAACGTGTTCTGAACTAACCGGGTGTGTTAAAGGACGGGTTGGGTAACTTAAAAACTTGTTTTTTAGAAGTTTGGTAATTTCCGGCCAAATTCCGGCTTACTCCGGTGACCGGTTTTTCTGGATAAGAACCTTCCTTTTTAAGTAATATTTTATTGTGTCAAATCTGTTTTGGTAAAAGGTATGGTTTGAACATACCTTCTGCCGAAAGCTTTCTACCAACCCATCACCTTTTCACCAACCTGTCACTTTTTGTCAACTGTGTCAGTACAGATCGAAGGATATCCTTCGAAGTCGAAAGATCATCTTTCGATTAAAGGAAGTTTGATAGATAATCATCCTTCGAACATCCTTCGAAGTCTGTGACTTATCCTTCGATCCAAGGAATCTTTTCGAAGGATATATTTTTTCGATCTACAGTTCTTATTCGAAAGATAAGGATCCTTCGTTTGGAGAATCTTTCGAAATCATTGTTCAAAATTCAACAGTGATCTTTCGAACACTGTTGATCCTTCGAACAAGTATTGATCCATCGATCCTAGTCTGTTTAAGTTTAACAAGTTTGTGTTTTTCAGGTCTTTCGATCAGGGATCCTTCGGCTGGTTGTTTTCATTCGAGACATTAACATAGTTTGTGAAAATTAAATTTTTAAAAAGGGAAAACTTGTTTTTCAAATTTTAAATCAATTTTCACTTAATATATTAATTTTTATAAAATGGGAACAAACGGTCAGTGGGATCCAACCGCATGGACTACAACAACTTTGACTCCACAATCATCAGCTACGAAATCTGCGTCAGATTTTGACAAAACTGCATGGATGCGGGCTATTGCCCCACCTCAAGCTGCAATAATAACTGCAAATCAATGGGCATTGGTCACAAATCAAAGCAGCAGCATTCAAGCAATGATGTAGAACGACAGTGAAACTGGTACAAGCACAAAACCGCCAAAGCAAAATCACATCAATGATTGGGGATGGTGGAAAGAAAGGCTGAGAACTTATGTTCAGGGGCAAGGTCAAGATCTATGGATGTGTTTCTTCACTGCATTTGACAATGATTTGGAAGTTGCAGGATCTAATCCAACGACTTACAGCACTATGTCGGATGATGATAAGAAGAAATATGAGTTAGAAAAGAGAGCATTCATGATTCTCACACAAGCTCTTCACAGAGACATTTACCACCAGTTTGTTTACTGCACGACTACTAAAAGCTTGTGGGATATACTCACGTTACGATGTGAAGGAAATGCTCAATCTAGAAAGATCAAGCAAGAATTACTGAAGAAAGAGTTTGAAGGATTCACGTGTATGGAGAATGAGACTTTGGCAGAGTTTTCTACAAGGTTCCATCACTTATTGAGTGAGATGTTTGCTTTTAGAGTCATTGCCACTCCACAAGAAATGGTGCAGAGATTCGCTGATAGCTTACCAGCAAAGTGGAGCAGTTTTCTTGAAATTCTCAAACAAAATGGTGTTCTAGACACAATCACCGTTTATGAGTTAATTCAAAAATTGGAGAACAAGGATGTAGAAGAAAAGCTTAAAGCAAAAAGAACACTAACTCCTCAAAATCCAGAGATGTACTATGGGATTGCAGGAGGTATCAGTGGAGAAACACCAGCCTCTCAACACGCGAAGCTTCAAACAGCTTTCATCTCAAACACCGGACTTTCCACAACAAATCAGTTTGATCCTTCAGCATACACGAAGATGTATTCAAGACCAGATTCTTCTTCTCAACAACAGTATGTGCAACCGACAGCTCAGCAATTCACACCACCGCCTTTCTTAGACCCAAGCAGAGCTCAGCAGCAACAACCGCAACAGCAAGGGTTTTATGGAAGCTCTTCAAACTTTCAAGCCACTTCCAATCTGAACACAATCAGATTAGACACTTCCAACTTTTCCAAAGTCACTGTCGAAATAGCCAAGGAGCATATGGAGATGTTGAATACCTTGGTTAGTGCTTATTGTGGATTAGTCGCAGGTCAGATTGGGAATATCAATCTAACCAATGAAGATTATCAGCAAGTGGATAGAGAAGAGTTTGAAATGATGGATATCAAATGGGCTCTTGCTAGTGCAATTCAAAGAGCAAAGGAGTTTATGGAAAGGACGGGGAGAACCAACTTGGAAAGCAACAACAACACTAAGTATGGTTTTGATAAGAATGCTGTCACTTGCTTCAATTGTGGTGAAAAGGGTCACTTCAAGCGGGAGTGTCAGAAGCCACCTAAGCAAGGAAATCAGAATCCCTTCAGGAATCAAGGACAGCCACAACAGCAACTGAACAACAATTCTGTCAGATCAATAGTTCCCGTTAGAGGAAATGCATCTGGATCCACAAATACTAATCCCCACAGAGGATTGGTTATTCAAGCTGATGAAATCTACAACTGAAACCTTCAGCTTGGAAAAGGAGGAAATGGTGGAACAGCATGTTATGCTAAAGTGGTTGAGAAGGTAGTAGAACCCGTGTCTGCTGGTGAATCTTCAGAAGATGAAGATAGTTCGGGTTATAGTGGGAGCATGGATGGGGAATCACTTGATGCTGGTGATTTATCAAGTGATGCTTTAGATTTGGAAGTTGATGAGCTTTTGGCTGAAGCTGAAGCATTATGCAAGAGGAGATCTATTCTCTGCCAGAAATCTGCTGGAACTTCCGAGAAGCTTGCTCAGTTCTTCTCTGAAGATGGATCTTTTTCTTTTCATACAGCCTTTATGGCTCACGTAGAAGGTCAGACTTCTCAGGTATGTGATACTAAGTCTGACTCTATTTCTGTTCCTAATGAATGTGCAAAGTGTTTAAAATATGCTGAAAAGGAAAGTCAGTTTGAAATCACACACAAACACAATCAAGAATTGATTGTAGATCTTTCTAAAGCAACCGAAGCTAACTTGTTTTTAACCAGAAATGAAAAGGAATTTAAAGAAACAATTACGTCATTAAGAAATGATGTTTCAGAATTACAAAAGGCTGTTTTGCGAAAACAACATGCTAACAATAATCTTATTGACACAATTGAAAAGCAAATGGTAGAGTTAGCAACAACTCGATGTGAATGTGAGACAATTAAGCAGAAACTGGAAAGCTATTCCAATTCCCGCTATGTATTGGATCACATCATTGACGTTCAAAGGAAAAAGGGGGATGCAAAATGTATTAGATTCAAATCATGTCCTCCCCCAATGAATCACAATTACTCCAAATTGCCTGATGACGAGGATATGCCCCGTTTTGAACCTACTGTGCCACTCGGTCTAGATGACTTTGCAGCAGGCCTCGGGTTCACAACTGGTACATCATCCTCGGGTCAATCAGAATCTGAGAATGTGACAGATTCATCGTGTGTTAAGGAACAGAGTCCTCCCATTGTTGAGGATGCTGATTCTTCGGACGATGAATCTGAAGAAATTGTGAAACCACAGTCTAACTCGGTTACAACAGATATTCCAATCGAGAATCACATCCTGTGTGATCCACCAGTGAAACCGAGTAAGACTGAAATGTCAAAAGCAATGGAGTCCCTTGTATCTAACCTTGAAGGGAATAATTTGTTGTACACGCTCAAAGGAGATAGCAAAATCTACTCTAACAAATATTTTCCAATTAAAAATGTAAATCAAGATTTAATTGAGCAAATTTTTGAAGGATGCACTGATAAGTTTTTGGGGAACAAAAGTGGCAAAGTTACCGTCACTCAATGTGATCCAATTCCGTGTGAACAAATTAGAAAACAATATGGAAACCAAAAACTACCAATTGAGCGAAAACAACAAGTCAACTCCGGAAAGGGTAAGGTACAGGGAAAGAAGGCTCAGAGCAAGAATGTTCAAGCACCTAAAGTTCAGCAGCCTAAGACTGAACAACCAAAGGTTCAACAACCTAAAGTTGAACAGTCTAAGGCTACTCAACCTAAGGCTGCACAACCTAAAATTCAACAATCAAAGGTTGAGCAACCTAAGGTTCAACAACAAAAGGTGCAAAACAAAAGAGCTCCTGTTAAGAAACGAGAACCGAAAATGAACTTTGTTGGATCCATGGGTTCAGACAAACTTGAAACATTTCAGGATAAATCTAACGTTGATTTTGTAAAACAAGTTAGAATTTTAAAACGAAATGATCAGAATAATTACACCCAACACACCAACGGATGTGATTTAGGTCCAAGCACGTCTAGATCACAAAGTTCATTGTCTGGTTCTCCGTCTGGTCATCAACATGTTTCTCCGAAGTTTGTAGAGCGGAGAACATGTTTTGAATGTGGCACAGTTGGGCATATTGTAAGATATTGTCCACACGTGCAAAAGCTGAAGTCAAAAACGAGCGCTCCCCAAGAAATCTATTACCAAAAACGATCAGTTTCCCCGAAACAAGATCCACGTGTCTTGAAAGAAAGGGAAAAGAAGTTAAAGCAAAAGAATCAAAAGGTAATTGAAAAGGCCTTAAAATCAGAGGTCAAAGAAGAAAAACCTGTACAAGCAAAACCTAAAACTGTAAAACCAGTAAATGCTAAAACAATAAATTCAAATACTGGTAAAAGACAAACAGCTTGGAAGCAAAAGCAGGTAATTCAATCAGGGGGAGCACCACAGGTTCTTTTTCCTAATCATCAAGTGATTGAAATCACTTTCCTTGATGATCAAGGACGACCCAAGTCCACAAAGGCTTGGGTCCCCCTCTCAAACTGATAAGTTAGTTGCATGTGCAGGCGGCTCTAGGAGGAACTATTAATAGTCATTGGATTGTTGATAGTGGGGCTTCCAGGCACATGACGGGGACTATCGTCTTCTTTTCGATGTGTGAAGTATAAGAGGAGGATATGTCGCGTTTGCTGGAGACAAAGGAGGGTATATCACCGGCGAGGGAATGATCTCAAATGGAGTTGTGAGTTTCGACAAAATCAATTATGTGCAACAGTTGGATCACAATCTCCTGAGTGTTTTTCAGATCTACGACAAGAAGTTCACCGTGCATTTTGATGATGCCGGTTGTTATGTGCTGAAGCCAGGATTCAAGATTCCCGAAGAATGGATTCTCTTATCAGCACCAAGAGTTAATGATTTGTATGTCCTCGATATGAGCCAAGCAATAACTAAGTCCAAACAAGTTACTTGCTTTATTTCAAAAGCCACTGAAAAGGAGACGATCTCTTGGCACAGATGGATGGGTCATATTCACCTCAGAAAAATGAATCACCTTGTCAAAAACAATCTGGTGAGAGGTGTCAATGTGAAGAATTTTCAACTTCAAGATGTCTGTGTGCCGTGTCAGAAAGGGAAGCAGATCAAGAAATCACATCCATTGAAGAAGGTTAACACTGTAAACATGCCACTCGAACGTCTGCATATGGACCTTTTCGGCCCAGTCAAACACAAGAGTGTGCACGGGGAAGTTTTCTGCTTGGTAGTCACTGATGACTATTCAAGATTTTCATGGGTTGCTTTCATGGTCCACAAGAGCGAGACTCCAGAAATTCTAAAGAATTTGATCACCTTGTTGGAAAATCTTTATAATCTAATGGTGAGGCGAATTCGAAGCGACAACGGAACCGAGTTCAAAAACAGGGTTATGGATGAATTTTGCACTACAAAAGGAATCCTTCATGAATACAGCTCTCGGTACACGCCACAACAAAACGGAGTCGCAGAAAGAAAGAACAGAACCTTAATTGAGACTGCAAGAACCATGTTGGTTGAGTCTCAGCTTCCAGTTCGATTCTGGACTGAAGCTGTTGCCTCGGCTTGCTACACGTTAAACAGGGTTCTCACAGTGAAAAGACATGGCAAAACGTGTTTCGAACTCCTACACAAGAAGACTCCTGACTTGGAATATCTAGAACCTTTTGGTGCACCATGTACCATGATTGAGCCTGACGGGAAGTTTGGTGCCAAAGCTATCGAAGGTTACTTCCTTGGGTATGCTACTCCTAATCTGCGAGTATGGAACCTGACTACCAAAAAGATTGAAGAGTGGGGTGAAGTAAAAGTTCAAAGATATTCTAATCCACCGAAGCCTTCTGGAGATCCATGGATGTTCGATTATGATGGTCTTTTTGACTCATTCAATCTGCCGACATTTGATGATGACTATGCAATTGCTCAAATGTTGTCTGAAAGCGAGAATGCGACTGGCTCTCAGTTAGTTCACCCAATCATTGTTGACTCACAAGCATCTTCTTCTGTCAACAATCTCGTTTCAAATGAGGTGCTTAATGATGCTGTCGAATACAATTTGTCATCGGAAGATGAGGAGTATGTTGATGCAAATGATGGTGAAGCACTGCGTCCGGTTCAAGGTACTTCAGAAGCAACGGATCCAGTGTCTGCACCAATTGTCCAAGAAGAAAATGCATCATCTTCTACAACTCAACAGCTTCAGAATGATATCGGGAATTTAAATATCAATAACTTGAGGACCAATGTTGAAATTCCTCTAGTTCCTGAAACCCGAATTCATAACATTCATCCTCAGCAGAATATTATAGGTGATGTTCTCAGTGGTGTAAGGACAAGGAATCAAATCAGAAATAACGAAAATGCTGGCTTGTATGCTGAGATACGAGAATCGGGACAACAAAATGATTGGTCTTTCGCCTGCTATGTTAGCCAAGAAGAGCCTAGATCTTGGAAGGAGGCATTGAAAGATGATTCCTGGGTGGAAGCCATGCAAGAAGAACTTCAGCAGTTCGAGAAGTTGGGCGTATGGAAATTGGTTGATAGGCCCGACCACTACAAGAAGATCGGAACTTGTTGGGTGTTTAAGTGCAAGAAGGACGACCGTGGGATTGTTGTCCGAAACAAAGCAAGGTTAGTTGTTCAAGGCTTCAGTCAGATAGAAGGTATTGACTACAATGAAGTGTATGCACCTGTTGCACGTCTGGAGGCTATTAGAATCTTTCTAGCCTACGCATCCTTCAAGAAATTCAAGGTGTACCAGATGGATGTTAAAAGTGCATTTCTTCACGCAGTAGTCGAAGAGGAAGTATATGTCGAGCAACCACCGGGGTTTGAAGATCCATTACATCCTGACAGAGTTTTACTACTTAACAAGGCGCTATATGGTCTTCATCAAGCACCCCGAGCCTGGTATGAGACACTGTCTACCTACCTGCTGAACAACGGGTTTAGACGGGGTTTGATCGATTGTACCCTCTTCATCAAGGAAAAAGGTGAAGATCTTCTGTTGGTACAGGCATACGTCGATGACATTATCTTTGGTTCTACCGATGATAAGTTATGCAAGGAATTTGAGAAGGTGATGCAAGATCGATTTGAGATGAGTGCGATGGGTGAAATGACGTTCTTCTTGGGTTTGCAAGTTAATCAGTCCGAATCTGGAATTTTTATCCATCAAACCAAGTACGTCGGAGACATCTTGAGCCGGTTCCAAATGTCTGATTCGAAGGCAATTTCTACTCCTCTTCCGCAGAATCACGGGATTACTCCGGATGAAAAAGGGGAAGCTGTGGACACTTCACTTTATCGTGCTATGATTGGATCTTTAATGTATCTCACCGCATCAAGACCCGACATTATGTATCCAACGTGCCTTCTCGCCAGATACCAAGCAAATCCGAAGGTCTCTCACTATGCTGCTGTCAAAAGGATTTTTCGTTATCTGAAGGGTTGCCCTGACACCGGGTTATGGTACCCTAAGGATGATAACTTCGATCTCAAGGCTTACAGTGATTCTGATTTCGGCGGCTGCAAGAAAGATGGCAAATCAACTACAGCAGGATGTCAGTTCTCAGGCAATCGCCTAGTCACTTGGCAGTGCAAGAAGCAGACATGTGTGGCTACGTCTACATGTGAAGCGGAATACATTGCTGCGTCTAGTTGCTGCTCCCAGGTTCTATGGATCCAACAACAGATGCGGGACTACGGTTTTGAATTCCTAACTACTTCTATTTACGTTGATAATTCTGCTGCATTACAGATCACTAGAAATCCTGTACAGCACTCAAAAACGAAGCACATCGATATTAAATATCACTTCATACGTGATTGCTTTGAAAAGAGACTTATCGATGTGGTTCACATTCATACCGATCACCAACGTGCCGACCTTTTTACCAAAGCATTTGACAAATCAAGATTTGACTTTTTATTATTGGTAAACGGCATTAAGGTCAAGCAAGAGTAAACCAACATCGGAAAATCATTTATGTAAATACCTTTGTGTTTTAAATTTGTCTTAGTTTATTGATTTTAGGGGGAGTAAATCCAAAAATCTGAAAATTCAAAAACATCGAAAAAATTCAAAAAAAAAAAAAACACAAAAACTATAGAAAAACAAAAATGAGTTTCCTGGCGAGCAAAAGAGAAAATTATATTACATCAGTGGTCTATCCAAACCTCTTTAAACCTTAAATGAAAAACGATAAGCAGCTCTATATAAGATGTATCGGTAGGCTCACAATCATTTTAAAGTGTGCCGGGTGATATAAATCTTAAATCGACTGAAGACCAGGTGGGAACCATTCATTGGCATATGGTCTTAGTACCGAAATTTCGTTTGAGAGATTGCCGAGGTTCTGATATTCGGTGTTTATGCTGCTTATCATCTGGGTATCATGGTTGTATCTTTTACCGAAAAATAACGGGGACGCAAGTCTAGATCTTCCATGATACTATACATACGTGTACATACTGCATTCGACCTCAATAAGTGATAAACAATCACATGTCCAAACAAATAAGTGATAAAATATTACATTTTTCCGGGAGTCAAGTTCGTCTCTCTGCTGTACGGAAGTACTGACCTGTTCACGGACTTGCTCCTGTGCCCTCATGCATATGAAAATCAAGTTCCTCATCAATAAGTGATTCTATCACATAGGGCTTGTTTTCAAATCAAAATAAGTGAGAATCTCACATCATATACGGTCAAACAGATGATAATCGGTATACTCACCGGTAAGATGAATCCTCGTGCATACCTTGGTACGGGAATGTGTCGTGATGTGGATGAACACCGGTCGGTAAGTATAAATCATACCTCAACGTATCCCCTCGCCATGATTACATCTGATAAGTTGAGCTTATGTGGACAACAATGCCGATAATTGTTATAGGATGCTTATCTTAATGTTAACTAACTGAACAAAGAGAGTGTTTTGGCTTGACCGTGCACTGATATGATTCTCTTACCCTCGAAACTCGCAAAAAGAATGTATGTATATATTTATTTACTGCTTTCAGTCTTTACATTTGAAAAATTCAAAAATACCAAAAAGATTTTAGGTGTGTTTTAATATAGACTTTATAAAAGCCAAAAAGATTTTATTTCTATTTTATTTTCGATCGTACGATGTTGGAACTCGAGTCTTCGTTGCCTGAAACCTGAACGAAAACTGAATTGACTAAATCTTCATAAACGGTCGAAATTTGCAAGTTTTGAAAGTTAGAATCTAAAACTGACAAATTTACTAAACTTTCAAACTGTCGGACGGTGTTTGATTGTGACATGGTCATTCGTGTGTCATTTGTTTATATAAACTATATTCCAAGCAGTTGTTCTCATTACGCGTTTAGATTTCTTGCATGTGCAGATTCTAAAGGCAAGGAGAACATGGTTGATGACAAGCTTCGGAATGAAGACACGATGTGAAGGTCCTCAAAAGATGAAAATGATCGAGTTGCCGTTGACCATCATCAACACCACAAGGATCTCAAGCTATAAGGATCAAGTCTTTCACGAGCATAACTCAAGGGGGAGCTTATGTTATGTGACAACCCGAATTTCCAAGATTCTATTCCGCATTTATTGCGCGTTCATGTATTGACTAGTCGTTTATTTGCACAATTGATTGCCATGGAATTATATATGTTTTGATTGCTTGATTGTGCATGGTTGTTCGTTATTTGTGAACTTGATAAATATATGAACTTGGTGGTGAAATTATGAAATTGTTATGAGATGGTGTACTATTGCAAAATATAATACTTGAAGATGTAGAGGACAATTAGTGAAACTCTAGTCATACTTAACCCTAATCCCATTTCACTAATCACTTTCACAAAAACCAAAGCACGTACATTCACTTTCTCTAGCAATCATCATCACCAAATCATTGGCAAGACATCACAAGTTTGATTCCTCTTCTTCTCTAGGATTAACACAAGGTAATTGTTAATGATTGTTTATTGATTGATGGATTGTTATCAATGCATGATTCTTGTAATTCTTGCAAACCCTAGTTCTTCATTTAACGTTTTGCGATTCTGGATTTGATTATGTTGATAATGATATTGAGTAGTTGTTTAATCGATTGCCTGGTAATAAGAAATGCATGATTAGTTGAGTAATTGGTTTGATGCTAGTCTGACACAATGAAATTAGGGTTTTCACGCTTGCTTGAACAATAGAAAACGTAACTGATGTGATGCAAAGATCGAACGATTGAATTGTTTCTCTGACTTATGTGAAGCCATGTAATTGTTTGAGTTTCATATAAATTATAGTCCGAGGTTTTGGAAGTTGTAGTGGTCCGAGTTTGTAGATACAAGGGCCCGAGTTTGTGTAACAAGCATGAAGTCCGAGTTTCTTAAATGAAATCATGGCCGAGTTTCTTAAATGAAAACATGTCTGAGTTTATTAAATGAAATCATGGCCCGAGTTATGTATAAGCTCATGGGTCCGAGTTTAATCTATGATCTCTAGGTCCGACTTTCTTGAAGGGTGGCATGCGTTCGAGTTTCTTAAATGAAAACGTGTCTGAGTTTATTAAATGAAAACATGGTTCGAGTTATGTATAAGCTCAGGGGTCCGAGTTTAAGAATGGAAACCCCCCACCACCCTAGTCCGACTTTAATCAAGGGAACTCTTGTCCGACCTTGATGGCAGTTGCCCGACTTTGTTTGGGGCTCAAGGTGGTCCGAGTTTGAGGGGGGGGGCTACCCCTCCTCCTGTCCGACTTTTAAATATGTAGCATAGATTTTCTGGTTCAAGCAAGGAGATACGATTTTGGTGTATGTTTGTGATTCAAATTTCATAAGGATAGTGATTGTCTGAATGTTAACTAGGAAGTTTCGCATGAATGTTTGATGGTGCAATGAAATAGTCCGATTGTTTGTTATACGCATGATCTGATTATTACTTAAACATTAGCCTAATTAACTCTCTTAGTTAGTAAACTATATTAGAGTGTAATCCGGTTAATCACGTTAATTCCGTTATGATTACAAGGGTGATTATCACAGCTAGACATATAACATTTCTATTATGCGAATCCTGTTAACCTGTTCTTCCTATCAAGCATGAAATGTATGAAGATGATTAATTGGTTGCAATGTCTGATGTTAACTGTTACACACGCTACGTGATGAACTTTGCTTGCGAAACCATACAAACATGAACTGACTGTGAACACGTGTATACTCTAGGCTTTGATTAATTACTTGTGAGTGCATAATCTAGCATACCGAGCAAACCAAGGTGAGTTCACACCCTTACTAAGGCATGGGATTCCCAAGGGCTTGGGAATGGGATTAAAGGAATGAGATTGACTAGATACACTGTTACTAGACTACCATACCACTGTCCTCGGTTGTGCAGGACACATACTATGCTATTCACTGTCCTCGGTTGTGCAGGACACATACTTACAATCTACGTAGACTTATACTTACTACTATCCTCGGTTGTGAAGGATACCTATACTTATTACTATCCTCGGATGTGAAGGATACTTATACTTACTACTATCCTCGGTTGTGAAGGATACCTATACTTATTACTATCCTCGGATGTTAAGGATACTTATACTTATTACTATCCTCGGATGTGAAGGATACTTATGCTTATTACTATCCTCAGTTGTGAAGGATACCTATGGTTACGAGTAGTCTAGTGGTTATACAACATGGGAAGCCCCCACCAATAAAACGTACTAACGGCCCAGTAGAGCCACCTGTTACAAACGAACTTACTATTGCGCATTTACTTTCTGTGAACTCGCTCAACTAGTTGTTGATCCTTTGTTACATGCCTTGCAGGTCGTTAGATATATGGAGCTTGCACATGGAGGAGCGGGTCGTTGTGGGCTTAGATCGTGATTATCTTATTAAACACTTATGACATTTCGTACTTAATTATGTTGGGTTTTGATTATACGCTTCCGCTAAACAATGATAACTTACTTATGTTTTGGAAATACCTTTCATATCGATTTGGTTTGGATTATATTGCAATTACTTTTACTTTATACAATGTTCTATATGATTGGTGGCTTGATCCTGGTCAGTCACGCTCCCAAGCGGTGATACTCCGCAGGTGGATTTTGGGGGTGTGACAGATTGGTATCAGAGCCATTGGTTATAGAGAACTAGGTTTTAATATGGGAAAACGTTTTTATTAAAACCAGACTATAACCAGAACAGTGCTCTCAACGATCCACAACGACGCTTCGCTCCACGTGCAAGACTCAACATCCTAGGTAATAAGGTTTATGTTTATTGCCTACATGCTAGAATTACATAGAACTTTGCTCGTAGTATGCTTAGATTTCTTTGCTCACTACTTGTTGTTGCTTGAAACACCTGTGTGCTCACTCTCTTCTGTCATCGCACTATTCGCGAACCTCTCTCACTCATGTTCTCCTTGATATCAAGATCATGAGTGGACGCGTTAACCTAACTCAAGCCCAGTTGGCGGCTTCGATCCCTGAACAAGTTACAGTAGCACTCGCAGCTGCCCAGGCAGGAGGTGTAACCTGCCATCACCACTTACTCTAGGATCTTTAGATTCTACTCTCGTAAACCAACACTCGTGCTCAAGAATGTTTACTCTTACGCACACGGCAGGTCAACACGCTCAGCCACCTGTCTGCACATTCAAGAACTTCATGGACTGTCGACCAAGCACGTTCAGTGGCACGGAAGGAGCAGTGGGACTACTCCATTGGTTTGAGAAGCTCGAGTCAGTTTTCAAAATGTGTGAATGCCCTAAGGCTCGCAGGGTGAAGTACGCCACTGGCACTCTCGAAGGAATAGCGCTAACTTGGTGGAACGCGCAAGTACAGATTCTAGGGTTGGCAGCTGCTAACGCCACACCTTGGGAAGAATTCAAGGAACTGATCAAAGGAGAATACTGCACACGCGATGACATCCACAAGTTGGAAGTGGAGCTTTATCATTTGAAGATGACGGGGTCAAAGATTGAAGCTTATACGAAACGGTCGAACGAACTGGCCATCTTGTGTCCAACCATGGTGGACCCACCGATCAAGCGTATCGAATTGTACCTCAAGGGTCTAGCCTCGGAGATTCAAAGTTATGTGACATCGGCCAACCTTGTTACTACCCAGGATGTTACTCATCTTGCTCATCGCCTTACAGATCAGGCAGTGGAACAGAACAAGCTGCCTAGACGCATTGGTGCTACTACTACTTCTGCTATTCCTAGTGACAACAAGAGAAGGTGGGATGGAACCTTCAGCAAGGGTTCAACTTCAGTTCAGTCTCATGCACGGCAGCGAAAGATCGATGACTATCAGAGCACTGGTCAGCAATCGTCTGGTAGTCAAGGGTTGTAACCTCGTCTTAGTTGGTCAGACACTCTCCATCAACCTCATTCCCTAGTCTTGGGTAGTTTCGACATCGTCATTGGGATGGATTGGTTATCCCAACAGCAAACGGAGATCCTATGCAAATAGCAAGATTGTTTGTATTCCCCGTTCTGGTCAAGAACCTCTCGAAGTTCAGGACGACAAGAGTGGTGCTGTGGTTGGCATCATCTCTTTCTTGAAGGCACAGGAATGTTTACAAAAGGGGCACGCTGCTATTCTGGCATTAGATACAGATGCATCGACGAAAGAGAAGAGAATAGGAGATATTCCAGTTGTACGCGAAATTTCCTCAGGTGTTTCCTGAAGATTTACCTGGTCTACCGCCTCGTCGACAGGTCGAATTTCAAATCGAGCTCGCTCCAGGAGCAGCACCCATAGCTCGAGTACCGTATCGTTAGCTCCAACTGAACTGGAAGAACTGTCAAAGCAACTACAAGAGCTCCTGGATAAGGTCTTCATTCGTCCAAGCTCTTCGCCTTGGGGAGCTCCAGTGTTATTTGTGAAAAAGAAGGATGGCATCTTCAGGATGTGAAATTGATTACCGTGAACTGAACAAGGTGACAGTGAAGAACCGCTACCCTCTGCCGCGAATTGACGACTTATTCGACCAGTTGCAAGGGTCGTGTTACTACTCCAAGATAGACTTGAGGTCAGGTTACCATCAGCTGAGAGTCCGGGATGAGGACGTCTCCAAGACAGCATTCAGAACTCGCTACGGTCACTACGAGTTTCTTGTCATGCCGTTCGGGTTAGCGAACGCACCTGCCGTATTTATGGATCTAATGAACAGGGTATGCAAGCCCTACTTAGACAAATTTGTGATAGTGTTTATTGACTACATCTTGATCTACTCCAAGAGTCAGGAGGAGCACGAGCAGCACTTACGTCTTATCTTGGAACCTCTACGAAAGGAACAACTGTACGTCAAGTTTTCAAAATGTGACTGCTGGCTTCGTGAAGTCCACTTCTTAGGCCATGTGGTGAACAGGGATGGGATCCATGTCGATCCATCCAAGGTAGATTCGATCAGGAACTGGCCTGCACCGCGTACACCAACGGAAATACGCCAATTCTTGGGTTTGGCGGGGTATTACAGACGATTCATCAAAGACTTCTCCAAGATCGCACAGCCGCTTACTATGTTGACACAGAATGGTGTTACCTATCGTTGGGGTAACACACAAGAAACGGCTTTTCAGTACCTGAAGGATAGATTATGCAGCGCACCTATTCTCTCATTGCCAGAGGGCACAGATGATTTTGTCGTCTATTGTGACGCATCGATACAGGGGCTTGGTTGTGTATTGATGCAGCGGGATAAAGTTATTGCCTACGCCTCTCGTCAACTCAAGGTTCATGAACGGAACTACACGACGCACGATTTAGAGCTGGGAGCTGTTGTTTTCGCGCTTAAGATATGGCGACACTACCTGTACGGTACCAAGTGCACAATTTACACCGATCACAGGAGTCTCGAGCATATCTTCAAGCAGAAGGAATTGAATATGCGTCAACGACGATGGGTCGAACTGCTTAATGATTACGAATGCGCCATCAAGTACCATCCAGGCAAGGCCAATGTTGTGGCTGACGCTCTCAGTCGAAAAGACACTCTACCTAGGCGTGTATGAGCCTTACAGCTCACCATTCAGTCTGATATTCCTGCACAAATACGAGATGCTCAGGTGGAAGCATTGAAACCAGAAAACGTAAAGGCTGAAGCTTTACGCGGTTCAAGGCTACGAATGGAACAAAAGGAAGACGGCGCCTACTATGTAAGGGGGCGTATTTGGGTCCCACTTTATGGCGGTTTACGAGAGCTTGTGATGGACGAAGCACACAAGTCTCGCTACTCAGTACACCCAGGGTCGGATAAAATGTACCACGATATCAAAACAACATACTGGTGGCCAAGTATGAAAGCCCACATCGCCACCTATGTTGGCAAGTGCTTGACCTGTGCAAGAGTCAAGGTTGAATATCAGAAACCCGCAGGCCTACTTCAACAGCCTAAGATACCTCAATGGAAATGGGAAGAAATTTCCATGGATTTCGTTACAGGCCTACCTAGATCTCAGCGTGGGAACGATACAATATGGGTAATCGTGGATCGACTCACCAAGTCTGCACACTTCCTAGCTATAAGGGAAACGGATAAGTTCTCCACTCTCGCAGACATCTATCTTAAAGAAGTTGTTTCGAGGCACGGGGTGCCCACCTCCATCATTTCGGATCGGGATGCACGATTCACGTCAGAGCTATGGCAAGCGATGCACAAAGCGTTTGGCTCTCGTTTAGACATGAGCACAGCATATCACCCTCAGACGGATGGGCAGTCTGAGCGCACGATTCAAACTCTAGAAGACATGCTTCGAGCGTGTGTTATCGATTTCAGCAACGGCTGGGAAAAGCACCTCCCTTTAGTGGAGTTTTCATACAATAACAGTTACCACACCAGCATTCAAGCCGCTCCATTCGAAGCGTTGTACGGACGTAAATGCCGATCACCTCTCTGTTGGGCAGAGGTGGGGGATAGTCAGATTACGGGTCCAGAGATTGTAGTGGACGCCACAGAAAAGATTGCACAAATACGACCACGCATGGCGGCATCACGCGACCGTCAGAAAGCCTACGCGGATAAGCGTAAGAGGCCATTGGAATTTCAGGTCGGGGATCGGGTTTTACTTAAAGTCTCACCCTAGAAGGGTGTGGTTCGATTTGGTAAACGAGGCAAACTCAATCCACGGTATGTTGGATCGTTCGAAATCACTGAAAGAATAGGCCCAGTAGCCTACAGACTGAACCTACCAGCTGAACTCGGTGCAGTTCACAATGTATTTCACGTGTCGAATCTGAAGAAATGTCTATCAGATGAGACCCTCATAGTTCCTTTTAAGGAACTCACTATCGATGAGCGGTTGCAGTTCGTCGAGGAGCCAGTTGAAATCACGGACCGGGATGTGAAGGTCCTCAAACACAAGAGAATCCCTCTTGTTCGAGTTCGTTGGAACTCCCGACGTGACCCAGAGTACACCTGGGAACGCGAAGACCAAATGAAAGAAAATACCCCCAGTTATTCGAAACTAATGCAACTACTACTGAGGCTGAAGCTACTACTACGGAATTTCGGGACGAAATTCCAAATCAACGGGGGAATGATGTGACACCCCAGGAAAACCAGTGAACAATACAGCTTACCTAGCTTCCTCAGTGAGTGCGTACCAAATTTCGGGACGAAATTTCTTTTAAGTTGGGGATAATGTGACAACCCGAATTTCCAAGATTCTATTTCGCATTTATTGCACGTTCATGTATTGACTAGTCGTTTATTTGCACAATTGATTGCCATGGAATTATATATGTTTTGATTGCTTGATTGTGCATGGTTGTTCGTTATTTGTGAACTTGATAAATATATGAACTTGGTGGTGAAATTATGAAATTGTTATGAGATGGTGTACTATTGCAAAATATAATACTTGAAGATGTAGAGGACAACTAGTGAAACTCTAGTCATACTTAACCCTAATCCCATTTCACTAATCACTTTCACAAAAACCAAAGCACGTACATTCACTTTCTCTAGCAATCATCATCACCAAATCATTGGCAAGACATCACAAGTTTGATTCCTCTTCTTCTCTAGGATTAACACAAGGTAATTGTTAATGATTGTTTATTGATTGATGGATTGTTATCAATGCATGATTCTTGTAATTCTTGCAAACCCTAGTTCTTCATTTAACGTTTTGCGATTCTGGATTTGATTATGTTGATAATGATATTGAGTAGTTGTTTAATCGATTGCCTGGTAATAAGAAATGCATGATTAGTTGAGTAATTGGTTTGATGCTAGTCTGACACAATGAAATTAGGGTTTTCACGCTTGCTTGAACAATAGAAAACGTAACTGATGTGATGCAAAGATCGAACGATTGAATTGTTTCTCTGACTTATGTGAAGCCATGTAATTGTCTGAGTTTCATATAAATTATAGTCCGAGGTTTTGGAAGTTGTAGTGGTCCGAGTTTGTAGATACAAGGGCCCGAGTTTGTGTAACAAGCATGAAGTCCGAGTTTCTTAAATGAAATCATGGCCGAGTTTCTTAAATGAAAACATGTCTGAGTTTATTAAATGAAATCCTGGCCCGAGTTATGTATAAGCTCATGGGTCCGAGTTTAATCTATGATCTCTAGGTCCGACTTTCTTGAAGGGTGGGATGCGTCCGAGTTTCTTAAATGAAAACGTGTCTGAGTTTATTAAATGAAAACATGGTCCGAGTTATGTATAAGCTCAGGGGTCCGAGTTTAAGAATGGAAACCCCCCACCACCCTAGTCCGACTTTAATCAAGGGAACTCTTGTCCGACCTTGATGGTAGTTGCCCGACTTTGTTTGGGGCTCAAGGTGGTCCGAGTTTGAGGGGGGGGGGGCTACCCCTCCTCCTGTCCGACTTTTAAATATGTAGCATAGATTTTCTGGTTCAAGCAAGGAGATACGATTTTGGTGTATGTTTGTGATTCAAATTTCATAAGGATAGTGATTGTCTGAATGTTAACTAGGAAGTTTCGCATGAATGTTTGATGGTGCAATGAAATAGTCCGATTGTTTGTTATACGCATGATCTGATTATTACTTAAACATTAGCCTAATTAACTCTCTTAGTTAGTAAACTATATTAGAGTGTAATCCGGTTAATCACGTTAATTCCGTTATGATTACAAGGGTGATTATCACAGCTAGACATATAACATTTCTATTATGCGAATCCTGTTAACCTGTTCTTCCTATCAAGCATGAAATGTATGAAGATGATTAACTGGTTGCAATGTCTGATGTTAACTGTTACACACGCTACGTGATGAACTTTGCTTGCGAAACCATACAAACATGAACTGACTGTGAACACGTGTATACTCTAGGCTTTGATTAATTACTTGTGAGTGCATAATCTAGCATACCGAGCAAACCAAGGTGAGTTCACACCCTTACTAAGGCATGGGATTCCCAAGGGCTTGGGAATGGGATTAAAGGAATGAGATTGACTAGATACACTGTTACTAGACTACCATACCACTGTCCTCGGTTGTGCAGGACACATACTATGCTATTCACTGTCCTCGGTTGTGCAGGACACATACTTACAATCTACGTAGACTTATACTTACTACTATCCTCGGTTGTGAAGGATACCTATACTTATTACTATCCTCGGATGTGAAGGATACTTATACTTACTACTATCCTCGGTTGTGAAGGATACCTATACTTATTACTATCCTCGGATGTGAAGGATACTTATACTTATTACTATCCTTGGATGTGAAGGATACTTATGCTTATTACTATCCTCGGTTGTGAAGGATACCTATGGTTACGAGTAGTCTAGTGGTTATACAACATGGGAAGCCCCCACCAATAGAACGTACTAACGGCCCAGTAGAGCCACCTGTTACAAACGAACTTACTATTGCGCATTTACTTTCTGTGAACTCGCTCAACTAGTTGTTGATCCTTTGTTACATGCCTTGCAGGTCGTTAGATATATGAAGCTTGCACATGGAGGAGCGGGTCGTTGTGGGCTTAGATCGTGATTATCTTATTAAACACTTATGACATTTCGTACTTAATTATGTTGGGTTTTGATTATACGCTTCCGCTAAACAATGATAACTTACTTATGTTTTGGAAATACCTTTCATATGGATTTGGTTTGGATTATATTGCAATTACTTTTACTTTATACAATGTTCTATATGATTGGTGGCTTGATCCTGGTCAGTCACGCTCCCAAGCGGTGATACTCCGCAGGTGGATTTTGGGGGTGTGACATGTTAAGGGGGAGTTCGTCAACACACTTCCTACATGAAACAGGGAGTTTGTTGATACACTTTCTGCTTTCAGAGACGTGAAGACTTTGAAGATCCTTCGACATTGAAGACTTGAAAGGACGTCAGAGACTTGAAGACACGAAGATCGAGACAAAGCTACAGCCAAGGGGGAGTTTGTTGGTGCACTTGTGTCTGTACTTTGTCTGTATTTTGTCATGATACAAAACGATGTCTTTTGTTAGTCTGGGTTACGTCTTAGGTTCGTTAATATGTGTGTTTGATGTAAGTTTGACCAAGTCAACCATCCTCCTGGTTTGACTTGGCCAAACAGTTAGAACATGGTTGTAACATGTTTTGTGTCGAAGGATGAGTCATCGAAGGATTGTTTAGATCCTTCGATGATCGAAGGTTTGTTTAGATCCTTCGATGAGCTCGAAAGATAAACCTTCGATGGATATTGATGGACCTCGAAGGATATCATCCTTCGAGGTGTATATGTGGATCCTTCGATAGGTTTCAGATCGATAGTTGATCCTTCGATCAGTCTATCTGATCCTTCGACCAGACGAGCTATGTTGGGTATATATACCCATGTAATGTGTTCACTTCATTAGGCAGAAAAAGTGTGAGTGAACTTAGTCTTGTAGAGAGCATATTTTCAGTTTGGTCAACGGCTGTAACCGTGTCCACTGAAATACAAGAGAAAACTTTGATATCTCGTGTGTCTACCTTTCTCTTTGTAGCTTGTGTTCTCATATAAACTACCGGTTTGCATTCTAGCTTGGATTCCGCACTTGCTAGTGTGTTAAACATAACAAGGATAAGGTTTAACCTCAACCTCCGAGGGACCTACACGCTCGCATCACTATCCAATCGTCCGGTATCTCCAAACCTGGTTTCAACACTAATGCTTCATTCTTGGTAAAATGGACCGAGTGACCCTTGTCGCAGACTTGTGACACGCTCATTAGATTGTGTTTAAGCTGCTCAACATAGTTCACTTTGTCCAGTGTGATCTTCCCATTGGTCACCTTTCCTCGTCCAGTAATTCTACCACCTTTCGCACCCGCAAAATTCACTTGTCCACCATCATATTCTTCAAATTCAGTTAACTACCTCGCATCCCCCGTCATGTGCCTGGAGCAGCCACTATCAACATACCACAAGTTGATAATCCTCCTTAGCAGCTCCTACACACACCAATCAAAAATTAGGTAGATTGGGGGACCCAAGCCTTAATGGTCTTGGGTCGTCCAAATTCACCAACCACCGGAACATCCATCCAATATCCATTAGTCCTAACTGGAGTCTTGGATCGTAGACCTGTTGGAATTTGATTTTGATTTCCACTAGGTCTTTGGTCCTGAGGGTTCCAATGTGTGTTTGGACTATTTGACCTTTGAAAATTTTGATTTTGATTCCAAGAAGCATTATTATTGTAATTTCTAAAGCCATTGTTATAAAAATTTCGACCACCATTATTTTGGTATCGATTTTGATATTGACCTTGACTTCTGAAATTATTTGTATTTTGATTGTTCATTCTTGGTGAACTGCTTCTAGGTCTCTCAAATCTGCCTGGTGGAGATCTAGGCTGAAATCTAGGTTGATTTCTTTGAAAACGAGGAACTTGAGGAGTTCCTTTTTCAGCCTTATCCACACCAACAGCAACTTTCTCTGGTTGCTTAGGAGCAGATTTCTTTGGAGAGTTGGACTCTCTCTCCTGCTTATCACCGCTTTTCTCTGGTGACTTCTCTCTCTTCCTCTCATTCACCTGTGCTTCATTCTTTTTGTTAGGACAGCAGCTAGCTACATGTCCTTTGGTGTGACATTTGAAGCACGACATCCTTTTCGAAGACTTCTTATCTGAAGCCTTTGAACTAGATTCAGGCTTTGATGATGATGCTTTAGAAGAATCTGGTTCAGTTTGCTTAGTGTCAGAATTTTCTTTGTTCTTGTTTTTAGCAAACTCTACATTAGATTCATTTTCAATAACAGCAGTTTCGTTTTTCATGTCACTTCCTTGAACAAAAGTAATCTGTTTAACAACAGTTGGATTCTTATTCTTAGGATGTGAAGTTTTCTTTTTCAAAACCGGTTTACTGTTATCATTCTTCTTAGCATCATCATACGTAGACTCCTCACCTCGACTTGCTGTGGAACTACTTGGTGCTGTTGACATGAAATTGGTTAGGTCATCTTCATCAGGTAGGAATGAATAACCGTGACTAAGAGGAGGTGGGACTTCATTAAAGCCTTGGAATCCCACACTAGTCTTGTCATTACTCTTCTTTAACCCACCCATCATATGTTTCATAACAAAAGTAGAATCCCTGAATTGACCCAATTTCTTTTCAAGTTCAACAATTTTGAGTTGTGCATCTGACAACTCTTTGTTTTTATCAGAAATCTCTTTTGTTTTCTCAGCCATCATGTCATGAGCTAAGTCTATGACTTGAAGTTTTTCGTTTAGTTTGCAGGTTAAAGAATCAATTTCAGTTTCATAACCTTTTATTTTCTTCAAGTATAGAGATTCATTTCTTTTAGCGAAAAAATTTGATTCTTTAATGTTAGACATTTCGCTTACCAAACTTTGGTTGTGTGTGGACAACCTGTCAACCTCACCCTGTAGTTCATGGCATTTTAAACACACAGAATTGGTTTTTACCTCTCCTGTTTGTTTATCAAGGTTGGCCATTAGAGCCGCAAGCTGAGCTTCCATTCTCTTGTATTTAGCATCTTTTTCTTCAGCTTCTCTTTCATGGTCAGACTTTTGCTTTTCATCTTCAGCAGCAACTGCAGTCTGATCACCCATCTTTTCTTCAGCTTGATTCTCAACCTTCACCTCAGCATCAGCTTTCACTTCAGCATCTCCCTCAGTAGCTTTATCATCATCAATAGGCACTATCTCTGCCATGAATGCCTGAGTGGCATTCTCATTGTCTTCTAGATGAATGCTCCAGTCATACAAACCTTCTCGTGCTGTATGTGACAAACCGTATTTTTGAGATATAAACCAGTCAATTCTTTCGAGCATCTTAATTACATTTCCTTTACGTTCTGCGCAGCACATCGTACCACACCTGAACAAATATGTGTTTTACATATATATATATTGTCATACATTAGTCTATTTGTTTGTAATTGTTACTAATTATTAGATTATGGATTATAAAGAAAGGAAAAAAAAAAGAAAATTTAAATTAATTAAATTAAAATCGATATATATAATCACATTTGAATCTTTGCCATTTTGTTCCCTTGTGCGACAAACAGCCCCCAATCTGTTACTATTAATCATGGCCCAAAACTTCATGCCCCATCTCTTATTATTTTCGGCCCAGACCCACCCCTCAACCGCCATTCACCAATTACGTATAAGATTGCATGTACTGATTATCCTCACCCAAAAAAAAAACGAACACTAAGGCAATCGGCAGTAGTTTCCTTCACCATCACGCATACCACCTCTCGTCTCTCTCCCTCCCTCGGCAACCGGAGACCATCACCACTCCTCCGCCACACTCCTCCATCACCGATCGCCGGTAAGTCCCACAAATTCCGTTACTTCGTTTTCGAATGCGTTGTCTCGGTTCCGGTCCAACCTTGGTTTGGTTGATGCCATGATTGATTGATTACACGAAAATATGTGAGAGTATATGTATACTTGCTTGATGATCTGCATATGTATTATTCATTCTTGATGAAAATTATAGGAAAATACATGCTGACATATATATGAACTGTTCATGCTTGATGTTATACATGAAGGTATGAATGATTATTGTGTAGGTTGCATGTGTGTTTAGTTTGCATCTGTACATGTGTTCATGCTCAATGTTATTCATGCTCGAGTTCGTTTTAAGGTCATGAACACTGTACATGAATCATAATAGTACTTGTTTACGTATTTATGTATATATATGTATGTAACCGAAAAGAAATTCAGGGAGTGTGTGCGAGAACGAGTTCCGGTTCGACTTCGGTTCAAAAAAAAAACAGGAACTCGTGTACGATCTGGCATGTTAATTGATTAGATTTGCAAGGATGTGAGTTGCGAAACATGTCGGTGGGCTGTAAGTGATTATATAGGTGCATTACGGACACGAGATATGAATATTAAATGAACCGATATACATATATATGCTTTTGTTCATGTTTGATTGATAATAAAACTATGAAATAAATCTTATATGAATGAAGGTAGGAATGAAATATAAATCTGGGTATTATATGAACGAAGGTATGAATGTAGAAGATGGTTTTTAATGAAAATGTACAACTTGTATGCATAGGATCCTACTGGAATGCTATTTGATTTGAAGTGGTGAATTAAAAAGGTGTTTGTCTTATTTGATGCTAGGATGTTTTAGAATGTACAATAGGTTGAGCTTAAGATGCAAATCAGCTAGGCCTGTCACACACTCTTCAAAATGGTCGTACACTTATTATTATTCCAATCGCACATCTGAATCCCAAACGCACACTGTCTTGGGCCCATATTTTTGGGCTGCACAATTCAAGTGGCCAAATTCACAAGAATAATGGGCCGTACAAATCCTACTAATCGGCTTGTTAGTTATATCACATTTTAGATCACTACACACTTTTTATTATGGCACCTAACTATACGATTGGATCACATGCACTGTGTGGATTGTTAGAAATGTATACATGAATACATGAATATTTGATGAAGTGAGTATATGAATGTCATCATGCTGTGTGTTAATTTCTAGAGATACGCACCTGAATACATGAATAACTAATCTGATTAGACGTGGCATTTATAATAGGGCGTGATTGACCGAATTGCCTGAAAATTAAGATTACCTGCCGAGCAAACTAAGGTGAGTTCACACAAGCCAAGGCATGGGGTTCCCAGGGTGGGAATGGGGTTGGATGATTTATTCGTACATGCTCAGATGATGGAATTAAATGATATGGTCCTCATGGTGAGGAAGGGTAATTATAAGATACGACTAGACTAGTATGCTAATTGAACTGATCTTCGCACACATGCCGGGGTTGGCCGCGATATTATGACTAATCTTCGCACACATGCCTTGGAAAGGCCGCGAACTATACATACTAAAACTTCGCACACATGCCAGGGTGGCCGCGATACAAATATACATAGTCTAGAATACTTGGGGAAAACCTCCCCTAGTCATCGCACACATGCCTAGAGGGCCGCGATATGAACTAATACGATACATGACTAAACGAACGAACACAAGGCCTACTCTACTATTACTATTACTGAATTGTTTACTGTGAACTCGCTCAACTAGTTGTTGACTCTCTGCTGCATGCCTTGCAGGACCCTAGGTACTCATGGAGCTTGCACGAGGAGGCGTGGACGTTGTGGGACATGGACTGTTGAGTTCCATGTTAGACTTATGAACCTTTAACTTATGTTTTGGGTTTTAAACTTTATGCTTCCGCTGATAAATTTAACTTGGTTGAATTGTTTTGACACCAATTATATTGATTGGATTGGACTTTTATATACTTAATTTATATTGTTCAATATGATTGGTGGCTGGATCCTGGTCAGTCACGCCTCCATGCGGTGATACTCCGCGTGTGGATTTTGGGGGTGTGACACTGTAGAGATCAAGGCCTTTGAGCTAGAGTTGTTTGATGCATTCCTGTTGTTTGAAATCTGACTTGAGTTTTCTTGCTTTTGTTTCTGACATTCCCTAGCAAAATGCCCATAACTTTGACAATTAAAGCACCTTACTTTGGTCTTGTCGAAACCAACACTTCTCCCTACAAACTTCCTTCCTGTTCTGTTCATGAACCTTTTCACACGCCTAGAAATCATGGCCATTTGCCATTGCAAATCCATCTCCTCAAGATCATCAGGGTCAATCTGATCGTAGTCTTCATCTAAAGTAGTAGGATCAGAAATCTTTCCCTGAATGTAGTTTTCATAAGAAGCAACAAACGAAGCAAGTAGAGCCAGATGCTCTTCAGCTGACTTCACACTCATTGGCATGGACTTAGCACTACTACTCTGCTTAGAAGTTGATGTTTTCTTTGCTCCTAATGTTCCTCCTGAAGCAGCAACAAAACACACATCACCATCCTGATTCACCATAACCTGCTCATTTTCACATGATAAAAACGCAGTAGCAGAGTCGCTAGAAGCGTTGTGAGATGAAGAAGACGTAAGCCCATTGTAGACCGATGGATCTTGAACCTGACCATATCCAGTATCTTTCTTCTTCATGCTGAGCTCATAAGCTCTCAGCTTGCGAACAACCTCTTCAAGCTCTTTTGTCTCATAATCTGCTTCACCCTTGATCATGAGAGTGTAGATATCCCACTTGGTAGGCAAAGCATCTAGCAGCTTGTCATTCTTCTCTACGTCAGTATAGCAATCGATCTCATAATTTTCCATTTCTGACATCAGATGGTAGTAACGAGTGATGACGTCTTCAAGTGACTCATGCTTCATGTACTTGAAAACAGCAAACTGCTTCTTCAGTAGATCAATCTTGTTTTTCTTGACATCAGCATTTCCAGCGTATCTTTTCTCCAAAGCATCCCACATATCCTTTGAGTTAGTGTACTTCTTGAAGGTATGCTTGATGCTATCAGGTAGCGACATTTTGATTGCAGCCAAGGCTCTCTTTTCAGCCTCATACATCTTTTTGTCATTATCTTGCATGTTAACATAAGCTGTTCTTCGTGGTCTGCCCTCAAAGTCGTGTGTAGGGTTCGTGTACCCATCTTCGATACATATCCACATGCGCGTATCCTGATATTCAATGAAGGACTGAAAACGATCCTTCCATGTCAGATAGTTTTCCACCTTCATCATCTTAGGCGGTTTGTTGGTAGTGCCAACCTCATACTCCATCTTCAACAGCTCGTTCAAAGTAGACATGTTCGACATTTTAACGTTGCAGAGTGAGAAAACCGTACAAAATTTTTCCGAAAACAGTGGTTACCAAATTACACCGTTAGAATCGTCTCGAAAAGACGAATCCAATGATATATAATGTCAAAAACCGAAAATAGTGGTTACCAAGTTACACCGTTACAAATTTTTTTTGTCCTAAAAATCCAAGGAATCTAACGGCGCAAACGGTTCTGTCAAACGAGCTACGAATCAAATTCTATTTGCAAAACACTGAAAATTTTCCGACGCTTGCCAACTGAAATTCCACCCCTTAATTTCTCTCCTAATTTCGCTGAGTTCAGGGTCAATTTCGCTAGTTTTAGTTCGCAGATTAATTCGCTGTTAATTTCGCTTCAAATAATTTCGCCGAGTAACCAATTCGCTATTACGACGACCTGTAAAGTCGCCGCAAATCGTAATAATTTCGCTGTGGAAAATTATACGATTACCAAAGTCGCCTTTGGATTTAATTTCGCCGATGACCGAGTTATTAAGTTCCAAATTCGCCGGTGTGTTAATTTCACCGGTCAGTCAGCAAAATTAATCAAATTCGCCAGATCAGTAACTATGGAAACTTAATCTTTTCGAAAATTCTGATTATTTTCCTGATTCTCCTAACAACTTTCTTCAAAATCAAAACAAGCAAATCAGCAACTTAAAACCGAAAATTATGAAGAACTGATTGAATAAACACGAAGAACACGAAGAACAGTCTTTGAATCTTCAAGTCTATCAGCCGAAAACATTTCTAGAATCAACCGAATCTTTCCAGAAATCCTGCAAACCACCAAACAAACAAACCAGAATATCAAACAGCCAAAAAATTTCAAAAATTTTATCAAACCCACACAAAAATTTCGAAAATTTTATAAACCCTAATATTCAGGTTTACCAAAAAAAAACTCGAAATCACTCCCTGTTTCTGCAGCAAACAATTCTGAACCGAGCCTTCAAGAGCCTAACGCTCCGATACCAACTGTAAGTCCCCTTGATGTATATGGATCTTCACAGAATCGTCTTTCCAATCAAGAGTGCGGAATCCTCTTGATCAGAATATAACAGAAACAAGTAGATGAACAGAAACAGCAATTCAATCAAACCGGGTTTTTATTGATTATCTATCAATACTGATTACAATCAATCAAAACCCTAACCAATCACTCAATTTCGTCCAAGAATCACTCTCACGAAATTCTGTCTCTCAAAATTCTGTTCTGGCTGATTAACTGATTAACCTAAACCCTAAAGCCTAACCTTGTTTATATAACACAAGGTTTACAAGTTGGACTAGGGTTTACTACTTGGGCAAGCCCAATTCGTTCCCTAGACCCAAACTGGGTTTAGTTTAGCCCAAACTCTATTATTTCACTATTACAAAGCTAAACCCACTAACCGTTTATCGTTTAACTAATTACAAGATATCCAAAGACCAAATCTAAGCTGTTGTCACAAATATGCACCAACAATGGTTTGAGAGTATCAAGAGCACATTCAGACATGGCACTAGCACAGACTTAGGATGAGCTCCGAGCTCTCATGATGAGAGAGTTCTGTCCCCGACACGAGA
Organism: Helianthus annuus; assembly: GCF_002127325.2. Lineage (NCBI taxonomy): Eukaryota > Viridiplantae > Streptophyta > Magnoliopsida > Asterales > Asteraceae > Helianthus > Helianthus annuus. Next base: position 112,248,673 of record NC_035444.2, on the reverse strand, counting down.
TTCGAGTGTTGGAACGAGAATTTGACGATTTGAAACAAGTTGGGGGAGAACACCGTGCTTATATGGATCGTTTTGAAGAGCTTAGTTTGTTGTGTCCCACGATGGTTACCCCGTTGGATAAGGTAATCGAGAGGTATATCGATGGTTTACCTGACTCCATTCAGGACATCCTGACTGGCGTTAATCCTACTACCGTTTGTCAAGCGATCGCGTTGTCTGCTACCCTGACTGAATCTCAAGTCAGGAAGGGTAAACTCGCCCGCAAGGGTGATAAAAAGAAGTCAACCGATTCTGACAAGGGTAAGGGTGAGAAGCAGGATGAGGCTTCGAAGAAGTCAAGGAAGTGCAAGGCTTCCCAAAACTTTGCTGTCATCAATCAAACTGCTCAGAACCCTCAGAACCCACCGACTCAACCTCCTGCGAAGAAAGCATATGCTGGTACCGCACCTCACTGTACTCGATGTAATGGTCACCATGTTGCCCAACAGGCCTGTAAACAGTGTGCTACGTGTGGTAGATTTGGGCATTTGGCCAACATTTGTCGTTTTGGTCAAAATCAAGCTGCCCAGGTCCTAGCACAAGCTCAAGGGATTGCTGCAAGATTCCCACCTGGTTCGTGTTTCAATTGCGAAGAAATGGGTCATTTCCACAACAATTGCCCGAGATTGGTAAACGCGAATGCGAATGCGAATGTCAATCCGAATGTCAACGCAAACACGAATGTGAATCCCACTCGTGGGCGAGTGTTTAACATCAATGAGGCAATCGATGATGCGGCAATGAACAATTAGTATTTTATAATCCCTCTGGTTGTTATCTTTTAACATTTAAAGACAATGCGGTTGTTATATAAATAAAATTTGTGGTTTTATTTTAAACTACTGCAACTATATGAATGTTTGATGCAACTTTGTGATGTCAAGACATAGACAAACTACTTGTGTGATTCTGTCATTCCCATGATCACTTGTGATCTCCCCTAGAACCTTAAACGCTCGTTTCTTTTAAAAACCCACTGTTATTTAAGAAAAGGATTCATCCGTCCGAGCTTTCTCACCTTGGGGAGCTCCTGTCCTCTTTGTGAAAAGAAAGATGGATCTTTTCGAATAGGTATCTATTATCGTGAGCTTGATAAGCTTACAATCAAGAATCGATATTCCCTACCTCGAATCGATGATTTCATTGTCTTTTATGACGCACCGAATCTAGGCCTTGATTATGTTCTTATACGTTGAGGTAAAGACATAGCATATACGTCAAGACAATTAAAAGTTCACGAAAAGAACTATACAACTCATGATCTCGAATTGGGAGCTGCAGTCTTTGCTCTCATAACCTGGAGACACTATCTTTATGGCACGAAGTGTATGGTTTTCACAGACCACAAAAGTCTCCAGCATATTCTCAATCAGAAGGAGCTGAACTTGAGTTAAGCTCTTGAACGATTACGATTGCATGATTCGCTACCTTCCTGGTAAGGCGAATATCATAGCCAATGCACTTAGTCGAAAGGAACAAGTCAAGCTTCACTCTGTTCAAACTCTAATTGATATTCAATCACTTATCCTTCAAGCACAACGATCTTGTGAAAACGAAGGCTTTTTGATATGTGAGCTACCACTTCAATTCGAGCTTAAACTTGAAACAAAAGGGACGATGGGTTGCTCTATTTTAAAGATCCTCATGGATGATTCCCTGATTGGATTCTTGTACATCCTAATATGTACATTACAACTCAATAAGGACAAACCGAATTCCTATTAAGATCTTCCTATCTTCATAGTTAGACTCTTGGAAATATTTAAAGTGCCAAATGAAATCCACGGATTGGATTCCTGGCGTATTTTAAATACCCGGGTCCAAAGATAACAAATTAAAGGTCGAATTAATCAATTATGCGATTTTGTGATTATGTGTTTATGTGTTCTCCTTTGTGTTTTGTGCGATCTGATTTTTTTTTTTCGAAATCCTCATAGAATCTTCCATATCTTCATATGAGGGATTCATAGTAGGATATTCAAAGGTACTACCTTAAATCCTTAAGGGGCTTCTACGTGGTAGTTAAGACCCTTGGATTATATAAGTGCCATTTCATAATTCGAAAAAGACCCCTTGAGTGGTCTAGTTAAAGATTGATCCAACATCTGGTCAGGAATGACATGTGATATAGCTGGAAAGACTTCTAGCTAGTCTGTTTTAAAAGATCATTTATTGATCTAAAGGACTCAATGATGGTCTAGTCACACTCATCACAGGTTCGTTCATTTGGTTCTTCCCTACACATTATCAAATACACTGTGTAGACAATGCAAGGAATTACGTAATTATGGACGCGTACATAATTATGAAATTTAGTGCATGGAAACCACAGTAAGATTTATCATGTGTAAGAACTGATAGTGGCAACAATAACGGAATGTGAAGGATGTAATGGAGGTACGGTGGACGCACCAATGGCACTTCATATACTTGTATATAAGTGTCCCTCTTACATTGCAAGCATAATGTTATTAAATTTACTAGAAGTTCAGAACCCAACCAGTATTGTCTTATCTTTTCGACTTCATGTTTCAAGCTCTCACAAGTTTCCTCTGATTAAATTTCGGGACGAAATTTCTTGAAGTAGGGGAGACTGTGACATATGTGCCTCCAAGACCATCGAACAAATACCAAATCAATGAAATATTGTATTTTATACTTGGAAATTGTATAAATATGTGTATCGTTTGCACATATCAATTCTCGTTCGATTTCAAGCTCTAAATCGCTTTCTAGAAAGTTATACGCAAACTGGTGTGTAAACGCAGTCAGTTTAACACGACAAACACTCTGGGATAGTGAAATAAGCTTAACATACCTTAAATAACCATCACATAACTTAGAAATAAGTTTTGGTTGGTTTGGTGTGTCGAAAACAAGTTTGTTCAATCGCAAGGACTATTTGTGTCAAACTGCGAAACTATACCAATTCGTATGATGTTGGACAGTCCAGAACTTGATCATAAGCTAAACATACCATAAATAACCTAAACATAGCTTAGAAATAAGCTTTGAGTGGTTCGGTGTGTAAAACCATGCTTATTTGATATTTCAGGGACTAAAAGTGTCAAAACGACGTAAGTTTGCATTTTCGCGCATATCTTACGTTCTGGCCACATTTGGGCATCCAAAAATTTGTGTAACCATTAAAATATTATATTTTAGTGATTGGCATGATAAAATTCCATTCATCGCTCAATTTGGATCGTTTTTGCGTTCGTTACGACTTCCGTCGTAATTAACCGAACAACGCAACCGTACGACCAAACGAACCGACATCCGAGATATTTTTGAGCATGTTTTGAGTTCCCAATACTTTAACTTCATTTAGAGCCTTGAAATGAGGTTAACGGGGCTTAAACGTGTCAAAAATGGGCCGAAACGCAAGTTTCTAAGCTGCAGGGACCAATTTTGACAATCTGCCAAAGTTGGCCAAGCGGCACGCGTAAGCCTTGGCCATATCTTACGCGGGGCGCGTGGGCCTGTCAGACAGAAACAATGAATCTGGTCATTTTGCATGATTTTGATGGTTTTGATGGGTGGTTTTCATTACTAGGAGCTGGTTTGTGTGGGGAACAAGTCCCTCAATCAGTCTATGACACTTGTATGGCCTGGATCATGCCCTCCTCTCCAAGGAATGATCCTAACGGTTTGCGAAAAACTATATATAGGCCATCAATTTCACTTGTTTCTTTGCTCATTCACTCTTCTCTTGTCTACCATCTGATTTGGAAGGCTCCCTCAAGTGTAAGGAGCTCTCTAAGTCTGATTGGGAACTTGGTTTTCTTGTAGAAAATATAGCAAGGACCCATTGTGAGCATTCTTTCATTCTTTTTATTGTTTTCCTAGCTTGGAAGTCAAATATAGTTTGAATTTCAGCTTTGACCACGAGTTGGTCAACGAGAATTTCGTTTGAACTTCGCAACGTGAGCGTAATCACGTTGGTTATAGTCCTTAGTGACTATACCAATTGATTACCACTTTGACTAGGTGTAGTGACGAGTCAAAGTTTCGGTCAAAATGCGTTTTAGCACGCATTTTTCAACGGGACTACTATTAGGTATCAAAACACTTTGTTTTGATACCAAATCAGTAGGTTAAACATGCTTTGACATGTTTAACTCGTCACTAATCGTTAGTGCTTGTTTAGAGTCGTAAGTTGAGCGGTCTAAACCACCGCTTAGACTTTCGAACTCGACCCGTTTGGTCGATCTTTAGGATCCGACCAAGCATGGTTAGTGACCATAGTTGCATAGGGAATAACCATCCTGTCACACCCCCCAAAATCCACCTGCTGAGTATCACCGCTTGGGAGCGTGACTGACCAGGATCAAGCCACCAATCATATAGAACAACGTAAATAGTAAAAGTAATTAACATTTAACCAAACCAATCATAAATAATGTATGTAGTGTTGTCACACCCCGACCACGTAGAACATACAAAACGTGGCGGAAACGTCGGGGAGTGTTGTAACAGAATCAATTGTTTCAAATCCATGGCAAATGAAGTTTCGTTTTATAAATCCAACATGAAGGATTACATTGTCTAAACAAGAATCAAAGTCTACATAACATAAATTAACTAGTTCTTGTCTCGTTTTATGTCACTAAGGCACAAGTCCGCCTAAGTATGTCTTGATAAGTCCTATGCATCATCTCCTGAAAACACATGTGAAAATAGGTACGTCAGCATAAAAATGCCTGTGAGATACATTGGTTTTGTGAAAACGGAATTCATGACTTGAGTTTGAGAAAATGTTTAGTCATGAACCTCGTATTTTGCTTTGTCTTGTAAATCATTTGAAAAACGGTAAGATCAAATGATATGTATAAATAAGAGAACAATGCATGGTTAACTGAATAACCATGTAAAAAGAGTTTGTATAAGATTTGTTGTTTGTAAATCAATGTCTTGTGAAAAGCGTGTTATTTGTATAAAATGTTCTATGTTTCAAATTGAAATGATTCAAATAACGCTACGATATGTAATACCATACAAACACTTATATATAGGAAGTACCAGCGGCGTATCCACCATGCTTGTATCATATTACACATGCCTCGTTACTTAAATCACTTACTCAAACCAAACCATCAAGATGAAATGTTTAACAACGGTAGAAATGTTCATGTATAGTCAAATGTCTATTGTCGAATGTAATCCATGTCAACGGATACAACTGGTTTACACGGTTCAATGGTTACAGACGGTTCATGAAATTGAAGGGTTAAGACGGTTCACATGGTCAAATGGTTACAACGATTCAAAATGTAGTGTAATGTGTTCATATGCTGGATGAGCATATGCAATAGTAATGCAATGTGAAACAATGTACTACGTATGCACACAATGGGCGTACGTAGCATGAAATGTATTGTAGAGTACAACGGTTCAAAATGTAGTGTGATGTGTTCATATGCTGGATGAGCATATGCAACAGTAATGCAATGTGAAACAATGTACTACGTATGCACACAATGGGCGTACGTAGCATGAAATGTATTGTAGAGTACAACGGTTCAAAATGTAGTGTGATGTGTTCATATGCTGGATGAGCATATGCAACAGTAATGCAATGTGCAACAATGTACTAAGTATGCACACAATGGGCATACATAGCATGTAATGTAAAACAATGTACTAAGTACGCACACAATGGGCATACATAGCATGTGATGTAAAACGATGTACTAAGTACGCACACAATGGGCATACATAGCATGAACTCAATGAAATCATGTACTATATATGTACTATTGAACATAGCAAGTATATGATGTGAAAACAGGAAAGCATGAAAGTAACAGATAGGCACATGTGTTTCACCCCAAAACAGTTTAGAAAACAGTAAAAGAGGGGTTCAATGTACTCACATTGACTCCTCGAAAACATGTAAAAGATGGGGTTCAATGTACTCACCTGAGATTGCTTTGAGTTCCTTGTATAATAACCAGATAATGCTAAAGATCAAGGGATATCAAACGGCACCTAATAGGTAGCTATGTTAATATACCGGACCAAATCGGAAGGATCGGACAGTAAGCGGGTTCGAAAACCAAACGAGTATGGAGACTCGCGTAATATGGTTTAACAAAGCCTACATACTAAAATGAAACTTACCCTAAGTGCTTACGGTCCATCACGACCCGTTTAGGTAGCTTGTGCCACCTTACGCGTCGTTCGCGTAGAACGCGTCTGGAACGCCTAACATTGCGACCACAAGGTATAACCTCGGAAGGTTATAGCTATGGTCACCTAATATGTTTGGTCGGATCCTAAAGATCGACCAAATGGGTCGGGTTCGAAAGTATAAGCGATGGTTTAGATCGCTTACCTTACGACCCTATATAAGCACTAAACTAAAAGTGACGAGCTAAGCATGTTAGAACATGCTTAACTAAGTTTAGAAACAGGTTTGACATCAAAACAAACGGCTTTGATGCTCACGAGTAGTTTGGTTACAAAATATGCAAGAATGCACATTTTGGCCGAAACTACGACTCGTCACTGAGCCTAGATAACGTGGTGATCAGTAGGTATGGTCACTACGGACCATGACCATCGTGATCACGCTCACGTTATGAAGTTCCATGAACTTCGCATCGACCATAAGCTGGTCAATGCAGAAAGTCAACAAAACGTTGACTTTCGGACTCGAAAAGCGAATAAAAGAGCGAAAGAAGACTTACGGAGGGTCCCCGAGTGCAAATCAAGACCAAATAGCTCAGGTATGAAACAATGGTTTCGACTTAGAGCTTTAGATCTGATTTTGTGGGTTTTTACTCTAATGGGGGGGGGTATTTATAGGAAAGGTGGAACCGTTAGGATCGTTTTATCGAATATCGTGCTTTGATCTCGTGCGTACATGTGTCCAGGGGTTAAATTCAGTGAACTTGACCCTTGGCCCTTCATTTGGGTGAAAAGGCATCGCCCTTTGATCGAACGAAAGGCCAGATTCTGCATTAAATGCAAAATCTTCTGTCAGACATCCTCACGCGGCCCGCCTCATATTTGGGCAAAACTCACGCGGGCCGCCTGGCCCTCTCTGTCTGCACCACTTGCAGAATTTACACTTTTGGTCCCTGTTGCGTGTTTAAGCTATTTCCAGCCCTTCTAAGACCTGTAAAGCCATCTTTAAGGCCCTAAAATGATGCCTAAACATTGTGGACATGAAACATGCCCAAAAATATGTCGGATGTCGGTTCGTTTGGCCGTACGATCGCGATGTTCGCTTAATTACGACGGAATGCGCATAAGCGCGAAAGACGATCCAAATGACGCGACGAACGGATTTTTCTCATGCCCAACACTAAGGCATAATATAAGGATGCTTACATAAATTTTTGGATGTCCGGATGTATTCAGAACGTAAGTTATGCGCGAAAGTGCAAACTTGTGCACTTTTTGACACTTTTAGTCCCTGAATGATCCAAAAGTTTGTTTTAGCATACCAAACATCTCAATGCCTATTTCTAAGCTATGTAGAGGATATTTAGGGTATGTTTAACTTATCAACATGTTCCGGAATGTTCGTTACAGTTCAAATTGGCATACTTTCGCAGTTTGTCAAGTTTAGTCCCTGTAAGCGAATTAACTTGTTTTTGCTATACCCAAGCCTTCAAAACTTATTTCTAAGTTATGTAAAGGTTATTTAAGGTACGTTGAGTGTATGTTGATGTTTCCGGAGTATTTGTCGCAATAAACTGAGTACGTTTACGCACCAGTTTGCGTATAATGCTCCAGAAAGCGATATAGAGTTTGAAATTGAACAATAATTGATATGTGCAAAACATACACATATTTATACAAGATCCCAAGTATGAAATACAATATTTCATCGGCTTGGTATTTGTTTGATGGTCGCGGTGACACAGGTGTCACAGTCTCCCCTACTTTAGGAAATTTCGTCCCGAAATTTATTCGTAGGAGTCTATTTGTGAATTTGCCAAATAACCACCAATGATATGTAAGGCAATATCTTGTCATTTCCTTAACGGTCATTCTTCCGAAACGAAAATGAACAGACGGGTCATTTTCAATGGTTGCTTCATCAGAATTGGAAATGAAGGATTACACAACGGATATTCATTTCCTCAACGGATAATCTTCAGAAACGAACATGAACAAACGGGGTCATCTTCAACGGTTGCTTCCTCAGAGTTGGAAATGAAGTATTACACAACGGATATTCATTTCCTCAACGGATAATCTTCAGAAACGAAAATGAACAAGCGGGGTCATCTTCAACGGTTGCTTCCTCAGAGTTGGAAATGAAGGATTACACAACGGATATTCATTTCCTCAACGGATAATTCTTCAGAAACGAAAATGAACAAACGGGGTCATCTTCAACGGTTGCTTCCTCAGAGTTGGAAATGAAGTATTACACAACGGATATTCATTTCCTCAACGGATAATCTTCAGAAACGAAAATGAACTAACGGAGTCATCTTCAACGGGTATTCTTCAGATTTGGAAATGAAGGATAAACGGATATTCATTTCCTCAACGGATAAATGTTCAGAACGAAAATGAACAAACGGAATCATTTTCCTCGACGGGTATTCTTCAGATTTGGAAATGAAGGATAAACGGATATTCATTTCCTCAACGGATATTCTTCAAAGTGAAAAATGAATAGCTAGTTCATTTTTCCTCAACGGATGCTTCATCAGAATTGGAAATGAATAGGGTTAACTCTAGACACATGACAGAACTTGCTGTGATTTCTGTGCACTAAATTCCATAATTATGTATGCATCCATAATTACGTAATCCCTTGCACAGTCCGCACAGTTTGTTTTGTAATGTTTTGGGGAAGGATATCAAACTTGTGACGAGGGTGACTAGACTTCCATCGGTTCCTTTTAATTAGATCGACAGGGGATCCTCTTGGTTAGGCCACCAAGGAGTCCTTTCAGCTACATCATCACATGATATCCCTAACCAGATTTTTGGATGAATCTGTTTAGCTAGACCACTCTAGGGGTCTAATTATGAAGTAGTACTTTATAATCGAGGGACTTAACTATAACATAGAAGTCCATTGAGGATTTTAAGTAATACCTTTGGGCATCCTACTATGAATCTCTTGTACACGGATATGTAAGATTCTACGAAGATTTGGATAACATAATTTGGATCATACAACAACACATAAGGAAACACATAAGCACATGGTCACATAATTGTTTAATTTGATCATAATTTGTTATTAACTTGTTATCGATTGAATACGGATATGGAAACCTGTCGACGGATCTCAAGGTTCACTGGAATCTATCTGAGAAGATAGAAAGATCTCCCAAAATTCGATTTTTTTGATTACAAGGAATCACCACATTCGAATGAAGGTATACAACAATTAAAGACTTACGGGAAATTCCTAGGTACCCTATTAAGGATTTATAGTGGTACCTTGGGTATTCGTCTTGTGTTGTAACCTGCGCCTTGTACTTCGTTTCCCTAGAATAAACGGGTACTTAGGAATTCCGTGGAAGACGCAAGCGATTATAGAATGGGAGAATTTTGGGGGTAGTTTGTTCTTCAAGGAATACGGTTCCTTGATTGTCGGTATTGCAAGGGATATGTCGTTTGTACATGCAACCATAGAAATACATTGCAATGTAAATGAAAGATTTATTTATAAACAACGATATCAACTGTTCCTTGGATCTTGACAACAAAAGAAACTTAATACATAAGACATGATTATTTCTAAACGATGTTGTCTTCTAGTTAGTCGGGTGATCATCCTTGTGCTGGATTTGCATTAGCAAGCTTTGGGCAATTTCTTCGGAAATGACCCATCTCGCCACAGTTGAGACAAGAACCTGGTAGGAAACGACCTTGAGCGGGATTGTTGCCAGCTTGGTTTGGTGCAGCTGCAGCTGGGCAAATTCTTGTTGTATGGCCTATGAGTCCACAAGTTTGGCATTTGCGGCACTGTACATTAGCGTGATGATGGAGGCTACATTGGTGGCATAAGGGTGCAGTTCCATTGTATGGTTTTCTAGCAGGGGGTTGAGCTGGTTGGTTGGGGACGGCTTGACCATTGTGAGCGACTACGGCGAAGTTCTGAGAAGCCTTTCACTTCCTTGACTTCTTAGGAGATTCAGTCTGTTCATCCATGGTCTTTGATTCCTCGATTGGGTTCGATTCCCCGGCCGATTTCTTGTCACCTTTTCGAAAAAGTTTATGCTTTCTGATCTGCGATTCAGTCAAGGTTGCAGATAGCTCAATGGCCTGACGGAGTGTGGTAGGGTTGCTACCAGTGACAATGTCTTGTACCGAGTCAGGCAGGCCGTCGATGTACCTTTCGATAGCCTTGTCGAGTGGGGCGACCATAGTCGGGCAAAGTAGACTCAACTCCTCAAACCTATCAGTATATGCCCTGTGTTCGCCACTATCTTGTTTCAAATCATCAAACTCCTTCTCCAACGCTCGTTGTTCATGACGAGGACAAAACTCTCTCATCATAAGTGCTCTCAGTTCAGCCCATGTTTGTGCTAGAGCAACATCTGCACCACGGTCTCTCATTACCCCGTTCCACCATGTAAGAGCCCTCTTCTGAAACACACTCGAAGAAAACTCGACCTTGCGATTTTCCGGACACTGCACGTGGCGAAAGGTATTCTCGATGCTCTCGAACCATTGGAGAAGCCCAGTTGCTCCCTCAGAACCACTAAACTTGAGTGGTTTAGCCGAGTTAAAGTTCTTGAAACTGCATGTACCATTGTTGTTGTTGTTGGCTTGGTTCCATTGAGCAAAGAGATTTGGGAATTGAGCAGCCATCTGCTGCACAATAATTTCTGCCAGCTCGGCAGTTGCTATCTGGTGTTCGCGTCGAGGAGGCATTCTAAAAGAGGAAAACATGAAAGGAAACAAATAAAATGGTATTGGGTAAGAATAGGATGTTACAATCACTGACCATAATCACGGTTGATGGTCACTTGTTTGAATCATGAAGCAAACAAACAACACCAGGGCTGAATCAAAGCAAATAGATCCTCATAGTGTATCGCGAAGACATGCTCGCCTATAAGTGGACACTCACCCCAAGAGTTCCCAGGTAAGAGTGACTGGTCCGATTATGCGGATTTGTACGAACACTCTAACCTTAGACAGAAAACCCAGGGTACAGGCATTCACCCTTCCAGTTCGCACGTGTTCACACTATTTAGGACCCAAAACTTTAACGGGAGTTTTGAAAATTCAAAGGGGTTCAAAACCTTATAACAAAGGGTTCAAAACCTTACAATAGAGGGTTCAAAACCTAGTAATCAATCATCCTAGAACAGATGATTAGCTTTCAAGGCGGTTTTGAAATTTATGTTCTTGTTGTGGTCGTCGCCTAAGGGTAGGTGACGGTATTGTTTTGTGACTAAACGCAAGTAAACTCGCGTTAGGTTCCTAGGAAGGTTATAGACTAGGTCAAAGCATTACTAATAACCTAATTCCCTATAACCATTGGCTCTGATACCATCTTTTCTGTCACACCCCGACCACGTAGAACATACAAAACGTGGCGGAAACGTCGGGGAGTGTTGTAACAGAATTAATTGTTTCAAATCCATGGCAAATGAAGTTTCGTTTTATAAATCCAACATGAAGGATTACATTGTCTAAACAAGAATCAAAGTCTACATAACATAAATTAACTAGTTCTTGTCTCGTTTTATGTCACTAAGGCACAGGTCTGCCTAAGTATGTCTTGATAAGTCCTATGCATCATCTCCTGAAAACACATGTGAAAATAGGTACGTCAGCATAAAAATGCCTGTGAGATACATTCGTTTTGTGAAAACGGAATTCATGACTTGAGTTTGAGAAAATGTTTAGTCATGAACCTCGTATTTTGCTTTGTCTTGTAAATCATTTGAAAAACGGTAAGATCAAATGATATGTATAAATAAGAGAACAATGCATGGTTAACTGAATAACCATGTAAAAAGAGTTTGTATAAGATTTGTTGTTTGTAAATCAATGTCTTGTGAAAAGCGTGTTATTTGTATAAAATGTTCTATGTTTCAAATTGAAATGATTCAAATAACGCTACGATATGTAATACCATACAAACACTTATATATAGGAAGTACCAGCGGCGTATCCACCATGCTTGTATCATATTACACATGCCTCGTTACTTAAATCACTTACTCAAACCAAACCATCAAGATGAAATGTTTAACAACGGTAGAAATGTTCATGTATAGTCAAATGTCTATTGTCAAATGTAATCCATGTCAACGGATACAACTGGTTTACACGGTTCAATGGTTACAGACGGTTCATGAAATTGAAGGGTTAAGACGGTTCACATGGTCAAATGGTTACAACGATTCAAAATGTAGTGTAATGTGTTCATATGCTGGATGAGCATATGCAACAGTAATGCAATGTGAAACAATGTACTACGTATGCACACAATGGGCGTACGTAGCATGAAATGTATTGTAGAGTACAACGGTTCAAAATGTAGTGTGATGTGTTCATATGCTGGATGAGCATATGCAACAGTAATGCAATGTGAAACAATGTACTACGTATGCACACAATGGGCGTACGTAGCATGAAATGTATTGTAGAGTACAACGGTTCAAAATGTAGTGTGATGTGTTCATATGCTGGATGAGCATATGCAACAGTAATGCAATGTGCAACAATGTACTAAGTATGCACACAATGGGCATACATAGCATGTAATGCAAAACAATGTACTAAGTACGCACACAATGGGCATACATAGCATGTGATGTAAAACGATGTACTAAGTACGCACACAATGGGCATACATAGCATGAACTCAATGAAATCATGTACTATATATGTACTATTGAACATAGCAAGTATATGATGTGAAAACAGGAAAGCATGAAAGTAACAGATAGGCACATGTGTTTCACCCCAAAACAGTTTAGAAAACAGTAAAAGAGGGGTTCAATGTACTCACATTGACTCCTCGAAAACATGTAAAAGATGGGGTTCAATGTACTCACCTGAGATTGCTTTGAGTTCCTTGTATAATAACCAGATAATGCTAAAGATCAAGGGATATCAAACGGCACCTAATAGGTAGCTATGTTAATATACCGGACCAAATCGGAAGGATCGGACAGTACGCGGGTTCGAAAACCAAACGAGTATGGAGACTCGCGTAATATGGTTTAACAAAGCCTACATACTAAAATGAAACTTACCCTAAGTGCTTACGGTCCATCACGACCCGTTTAGGTAGCTTGTGCCACCTTATGCGTCGTTCGCGTAGAACGCGTCTGGAACGCCTAACATTGCGACCACAAGGTATAACCTCGGAAGGTTATAGCTATGGTCACCTAATATGTTTGGTCGGATCCTAAAGATCGACCAAATGGGTCGGGTTCGAAAGTATAAGCGATGGTTTAGATCGCTTACCTTACGACCCTATATAAGCACTAAACTAAAAGTGACGAGCTAAGCATGTTAGAACATGCTTAACTAAGTTTAGAAACAGGTTTGACATCAAAACAAACGGCTTTGATGCTCACGAGTAGTTTGGTTACAAAATATGCAAGAATGCACATTTTGGCCGAAACTACGACTCGTCACTGAGCCTAGATAACGTGGTGATCAGTAGGTATGGTCACTACGGACCATGACCATCGTGATCACGCTCACGTTATGAAGTTCCATGAACTTCGCATCGACCATAAGCTGGTCAATGCAGAAAGTCAACAAAACGTTGACTTTCGGACTCGAAAAGCGAATAAAAGAGCGAAAGAAGACTTACGGAGGGTCCCCGAGTGCAAATCAAGACCAAATAGCTCAGGTATGAAACAATGGTTTCGACTTAGAGCTTTAGATCTGATTTTGTGGGTTTTTACTCAAATGGGGGGGGGGGTATTTATAGGAAAGGTGGAACCGTTAGGATCGTTTTATCGAATATCGTGCTTTGATCTCGTACGTACATGTGTCCAGGGGTTAAATTCAGTGAACTTGACCCTTGGCCCTTCATTTGGGTGAAAAGGCATCGCCCTTTGATCGAACGAAAGGCCAGATTCTGCATTAAATGCAAAAACTTCTGTCAGACATCCTCACGCGGCCCGCCTCATATTTGGGCAAAACTCACGCGGGCCGCCTGGCCCTCTCTGATCTGCACCACTTGCAGAATTTACACTTTTGGTCCCTGTTGCGTGTTTAAGCTATTTCCAGCCCTTCTAAGACCTGTAAAGCCATCTTTAAGGCCCTAAAATGATGCCTAAACATTGTGGACATGAAACATGCCCAAAAATATGTCGGATGTCGGTTCGTTTGGCCGTACGATCGCGATGTTCGCTTAATTACGACGGAATGCGCATAAGCGCGAAAGACGATCCAAATGACGCGACGAACGGATTTTTCTTATGCCCAACACTAAGGCATAATATAAGGATGCTTACATAAATTTTTGGATGTCCGGATGTATTCAGAACGTAAGTTATGTGCGAAAGTGCAAACTTGTGCACTTTTTGACACTTTTAGTCCCTGAATGATCCAAAAGTTTGTTTTAGCATACCAAACATCTCAATGCCTATTTATAAGCTATGTAGAGGATATTTAGGGTATGTTTAACTTATGAACATGTTCCGGAATGTTCGTTACAGTTCAAATTGGCATACTTTCGCAGTTTGTCAAGTTTAGTCCCTGTAAGCGAATTAACTTGTTTTTGCTATACCCAAGCCTTCAAAACTTATTTCTAAGTTATGTAAAGGTTATTTAAGGTACGTTGAGTGTATGTTGATGTTTCCGGAGTATTTGTCGCAATAAACTGAGTACGTTTACGCACCAGTTTGCGTATAATGCTCCAGAAAGCGATGTAGAGTTTGAAATTGAACAATAATTGATATGTGCAAAACATACACATATTTATACAAGATCCCAAGTATGAAATACAATATTTCATCGGCTTGGTATTTGTTTGATGGTCGCGGTGACACAGGTGTCACAAGTGTCATAATGTTTAAATCAAGCATTCACGATCCTTGTCCACAACGACCGCGCCTCCCAGTGCAAGCTCCATGTATACCTAACGACCTGCAAGGCATGTAACAGATAGTCAACAACTAGTTGAGCAAGTTCACAGAAAGTAAGTTCGTAATAGTAAGTTCGTTTGTAACATGTGGCTCTACTGGGCCGATAGTATGTTCTATTGGTGGGGGTTTCCCATAGTTGCACATACACTAGACTATTCGTAACCATAAGTGTTCTTCTTAACCCGAGAACAGTAGTACGTATAAGCTTTACATAGGTTTTACGTAAGTATCCTTCTTTACCCGAGGACAGTGGTACGCATGGGGTTTACGTAGGTTTTACGTAAGTGTCCTTCCTGACTCCGGAAGACAGTAGCATGTGTGAGTTTACGTAGGTTTTACGTAAGTGTCCTTCCTGACTCCGGAAGACAGTAGCATATACTTGTTTACGTAGGTTTTACGTAAGTGTCTTGCTTAAACCGAGGACCATTGTAGATAGTCTAGTAACCGTGTAAGTACGAGAAATCGTTCAATTCCATCATTCAACCCATTCCTAATCCCCGGGAATCCCATGCCTTGGTAAAGAGTGTGAACTCACCTTGGTTTGCTCGGTATGTTATTGCTTCTAGTGTTAATTATTAGTTAGGTCCGTTACACACGACCTAAGGTACATTGCACATAACTCGATGTAAGTGTTTATATTCAATTAGGGGTTACAAGTCTTTGGTATCCAAGTAACTGTGTTCTGTGTGATAATTGTGTACCGAATGATATGAGAAAGATTGTTCACACATACAGGATCATCCAGTTACATACAGTAGCATACAATTATATACAGAGACATACAGTAAGCTTTAACATTGGTGTTTGCCATAAAGTCAGACACTTATTCACTTATTCATACATATAGCATCAACAAACTCGGATCATGTGCTCATTATCAAAAGTCGGATCATATATATATATATCCAAGCATAAAGTCGGAACAATATATCAATCAATATTCGGACCAATCCTCTTATAGATGGAACTCGGACCTCATATTACATTTATAAAAATTCGGACCACATTCAACATCATAAGAAAATCGGACCACATACCATATCATAAGAAAGTCGGACCACATATAACACTTATAAACTTCGGATCACATGCAATATAAAACTCGGACCCCCTTTTTAAGATCATAAAATTCGGACCCAACTATAACTCTTAAAAGTCGGACTAACAAGCATTCCCAAAGTTCGGACTTCATCATGTATTACTAAAAAAAATTCCGACCTTATGTTTGTTCAAAAACTCGGACCATTTAAACAAGAATTCAGGCTCTACACATTATAGGAAACTCGGACATAGCATGCTTTAAATAACTCGGACCTAGATACTCCTAACAAAGTCGGACCATGCTAATCATTCATCAAAGTTGGACCTTGTGTCCAAATTACAAAAGTAAGACAACACTAATACAAGCAAAAGTCAGACAACGCTTATGCCTTTAAAACTCGGACAAGGCTTCAATTACATAATTCGGACACAAAACCCTAATCGCATAGAAACATAAGATAAGCCATGTAACAGTTACGTTCTTACGATCAAGAACCCTAATTTCATATTCGCAGTGTAGTAATCAAATCCACAATCAAACATTCTATCATAACAGGCATCTTAACATTCAGCAAGTGATTTCACAACTAATCATAACCATTTCACAATACTCAGAATTAATCAAAACACAGAGCCATTATATGTAGAACTAGGGTTTTGCATGAATCACATAATCAAAGATTAACAACAAGAAATCATTAAACGTTTACCTTAGATTGATTCTAGATGAAGAGAGGGATCAAGAGTGATGATTGAGAGCTTGTGCCAAGAAGATGATTGTAGAGAGAATTGTAGAGAAATGTTGAAGTACGTATGATGATTGTGAGAATGATTAGGGTTAAGGGTTACTAAACATTTCACTAACTACTCTACTCACCCCTAAGTATCACCTTTTACATAAAGCACACCCATCACAACATAATTTACAGTTTCATCACCAAGTTCATGCATTTGTCATATCATTCGCAAAATAACACATAACCATGCAATAATCACAATACACTTTATCAAATCACAATGTATACAGTTACAAAGCAAACCAATTGTGCAAGTAAACAACTAAACAAACAGTGAACGTGCAATAAATGCGAAAGTGGAATCTCGGAAACTCGAGTTGTCACGTTATCCCCAACTTGAAAGACATTTCGTCCCGAAATTTAGCATGCGGTTACTGAGGAAGCTAGGTAAGTTGCATCGTTTACTGGTTTTCCTGGGGTGTCACATCATCCCCCCTTTGATTTGGAATTTTGTCCCGAAATTCTGTAGTAGCTTCAGCCTCAGTAGTGGTTGCACGGTTTTCGAATAACTGGGGATACTTGAGTTTCATTTGGTCTTCTCGTTCCCAGGTGAACTCTGGGCTACGACGGGAGTTCCAACGAACTCGAACAAGAGGTATTCTAGTGTGCTTGAGGACCTTAACATCCCGGTCCGTGATTTCTACTGGTTCCTCGACGAACTGCAACCGCTCGTCGATAGTGAGTTCCTTCAAAGGAACTATGAGGGTCTCATCTGATAAACACTTCTTCAGATTCGACACGTGGAAAACATTGTGAACTGCACCGAGTTCAGCTGGTAGGTTCAGTTTGTAGGCCACTTTGCCTATTTTCTCGATGATTTCGAATGGTCCAACATACCGCGGATTGAGCTTGCCTCGTTTACCAAAACGAACCACACCCTTCCAGGGTGAGACCTTGAGTAGCACTCGATCCCCAACTTGAAACTCGATTGGTTTCCGACGCTTATCAGCGTAACTTTTCTGACGGTCGCAAGCTGCCGCCATGCTTTGCCGTATCTGTGCAATTCGTTCAGTAGCATCAACTTCAAGTTCTAGACCTGTGATTTGACTATCCCCCACCTCTGCCCAATAGAGAGGTGACCGGCATTTACGTCCGTACAATGCCTCGAATAGAGCAGCCTGAATGCTGGTGTGGTAACTGTTATTATACGAAAACTCCACTAAAGGGAGATGCTTTTCCCAGCTGTTGCCAAAATCGATAACACATGCTCGAAGAATGTCTTCAAGAGTTTGAACAGTGCGCTCAGACTGCCCATCCGTCTGAGGGTGATAAGCTGTGCTCATGTCTAACCGAGAGCCAAAAGATTTGTGCATTGCTTGCCATAGTTCTGAAGTGAATCGTGCATCCCGATCTGAAATAATAGAGGTTGGTACTCCATGCCTCGAAACAACTTCTTTCAAGTAGACGTCTGCTAAGGTAGAGAACTTATCCGTTTCTTTGATAGCCAAGAAATGAGCAGACTTTGTGAGTGGATCCACGATCACCCAAATAGTATCATTCCCACGCTGGGACCTAGGAAGGCCAGTAACAAAATCCATGGAAATTTCTTCCCATTTACACTGTGATATCTTGGGTTGCTAAAGTAGGCCTGAGGGTTTCTGGTATTCCGTCTTGACTCTCGCACAGGTCAAACACTTGCCGACGTAAGTTGCTATGTGGGCCTTCATGCTTTGCCACCAGTACGTAGTTCTAAGATCGTGGTACATTTTATCTGAACTTGGATGTACCGAGTAGCGAGACTTGTGAGCTTCATCCATTACCAGCTTGCGTAAATTGCCATAATGTGGAACCCAAATGCGTCCTGTTACATAGTAGGCGCCGTCTTCCCTTTTGTTCTAATCGCTGCCTTGAACCGCGTAAGGCTTCAGCCTTGACATTTTCTTGTTTCAATGCTTCTACCTGAGTATCTCGTATCTGAGCAGGAAGACTAGACTGAATAGTAAGCTGCAAGGCTCGTACACGCCTAGGTGTAGTATCTTTCCGACTGAGGGCATCAGCCATAATATTGGATTTGCCTGGATGGTACTTGATGGCACATTCGTAATCATTAAGTAGCTCGACCCATCGACGTTGCCGCATGTTCAATTCCTTCTGCTTGAAGATATGCTCGAGACTCCTATGATCGGTGTAAATAGTGCACTTGGTACCGTACAGGTAGTGTCGCCATATCTTAAGCGCAAAAACAACAGCTCCCAGCCCTAAATCGTGCGTCGTGTAGTTCCGTTCGTGAACTATGAGTTGGCGCGAAGCATAAGCAATAACTTTATCCCGTTGCATCAATACACAACCAAGCCCCTGTATCGATGTATCACAATAAACCACCAAATCGTTCGTGCCCTCTGGCAATGAGAGAATAGGTGCACTGCAAAGTCTATCCTTTAAGTGCTGAAAAGCGGTTTCCTGGGGATTAACCCAACGATAGGTGACACCCTTCTGTGTCAGTAGAGTAAGCGGTTGCGCAATCTTTGAGAAGTCTTTAATGAATCGTCTGTAGTAACCCGCCAAACCCAAGAATTGGCGTATTTCCGTTGGGGTACACGGTGCAGGCCAGTTCCTGATCGAATCTACCTTGGATGGATCAACATGAATCCCATCCTTGTTTACCACGTGGCCTAGAAAGTGGACTTCACGAAGCTAGAAGTCGCATTTTGAAAACTTGGCATACAGTTGTTCTTTTCGAAGAAGTTCCAAGATAAGATGCAGATGCTGCTCGTGTTCCTCCTGACTCTTGGAGTAGATCAGAATGTCGTCGATGAAAACAATCACAAACTTGTCTAGATAGGGTTTGCACACCCTATCTTAAGGTCCATGAAGACTGCAGGTGCGTTCGTTAGCCCGAATGGCATGACTAGGAACTCGTAGTGGCCTTAGTGAGTTCTGAATGCTGTCTTAGAGACTTCCTCATCTCAGACTCTCAGCTGATGGTAACCTGACTGTCACACCCCCAAAATCCACCATGCGGAGTACCACCGCTTGGAGGCGTGACGTGACCAGGATCGAGCCACCAATCATATTGAACAACGTATTTAAGTAAATAAAACCAACCACAATATAATTGGTGACCAAAAGCCAGTTAACCAAGTTTTACATTAAACAGCGGAAGCATAATACGTGATACCAAAATATAAGTTCATAGTCCATAAGTTTAAAATCCAAAACGTAGATTTAATAAGTTCATAAGGATTAAGTGTTTATTACGGAACATGACAGTCCGTATCCCACAACGACTCCTTCCTCGTGCAAGCTCCAAGCATTTAACGACCTGTAAGGCATGTAACAACGAGTCAACAACAAAGTTGAGTGAGTTCATGTTTGGTTGTTTAGTTTTAAGTTGTTTTCCGAAAACGTGGTTTGTCTTTCGTTGGCGTAATTGCCGTGGGGGTTTCAAATAGAACACAAAGTTCCTACACGTATCTATCACACAACATGCATCGTTTTAACGGTTTATGCCCATCTAAGTTTCCCATCCACTCCCCACTCAAAATCAAACATACGATAATGCACATAACATATATAACATGTTAGATCATTCACGGATAGCATACTCGACATTTAGACAAGCAAGTCACAACTTATCTTAATTCAGCATTTATATTCAAAACCGGCTGTTTTCGGACATTTTAATAAAATAGTTAAATATTCCAAAAATTCCCATATTTTTACAGGATGTCTTAAACGTTCCATATTTTATTGTGTAAAAATATCGGGGTCCGCTTAATTACCAATATTTTATAAAAATTCATGTTCCGGACTGAACTCAGATTTGTGTATTTTCTGACCACAGTTCACGGAACAATTTATTAAAAATTCATCGAGTGTCCGATTTACGAAATTCCAGTGGGGTAATTACACATGCATCGGTTGTCATCTACTGTACAAATTTCATGGTCCGATTCTACACAGAATACAAGTTACAACAGAAAATACAACGCTTATTTATTGCTGTAAAAACTCAGCCTAAGCTGCTGTTACGAATCGGTTCTTTAAAAATAGTAAACGAAGTCCAAAATCCACCATGCAGAGTACCAACGGAGTACCGACACTTGGAGGCGTGACGTGACCAGGATCGAGCCACCAATCATATTGAACAACGTATTTAAGTAAATAAAACCAACCACAATATAATTGGTGACCAAAAGCCAGTTAACCAAGTTTTAAATTAAACAGAGGAAGCAAAATACGTGATACCAAAATATAAGTTCATAGTCCATAAGTTTAAAATCCAAAACGTAGATTAATAAGTTCATAAGGATTAAGTGTTTATTACGGAACATGACAGTCCGTATCCCACAACGACTCCTTCCTCGTGCAAGCTCCAAGCATTTAACGACCTGTAAGGCATGTAACAACGAGTCAACAACAAAGTTGAGTGAGTTCACTTTTGGTTGTTTAGTTTTAAGTTGTTTTCCGAAAACGTGGTTTGTCTTTCGTTGGCGTAATTGCCGTGGGGGTTACCCCGTAGTTGAAAGAAAGTTTAACCAGTTCATTCTTTATTACCCATACCCTGTTCATGATTAGTGGGGGCTTCCCCATGTGAACTACTAGACCGTATGATATCGACTACTACGCAAGTAAGTTGTGCCCTACATCAGTGTCTATCATCACTGATGGTTAGCCATAGTCCATTAGTACACGCCCGTCCGACTGGCACGGTGTGAGGTTTGTTAAACCTAATAGCGCTATTAACTAATGACCCGCTCGCCATTGGCCTCAGCGATTAAGTCGATATAAAATGAGGGACTTATGATAGAGTTTTGTCTAGTAAGTTTAAGGTTGTTGTCCTACACAAGGAGGACGAACGTACGTAGTTCTGCCAAAGAGAATACGCAGGATTAATACTGGCATCCTACCCGAGGAGGATGGCCGTACATATCCCACCAAAGTACGATATGTAGATTCCGTTTTAAATTCTTTAACCCATTCCCAAACCACCGGGAATCCCATGCCTTAGAAAGTGTGTGAACTCACCTTGGTTTGCTCGGTTAGATTTTCAAATATAGCTAACAGTCAAGGTCGGTCAATCACGTCCTAATATAATTTACCAGTTAGTCATTTAGTGGCTTTCAAATAGAACACAAAGTTCCTACACGTATCTATCACACAACATGCATCGTTTTAACGGTTTATGCCCATCTAAGTTTCCCATCCACTCCCCACTCAAAATCAAACATACGATAATGCACATAACATATATAACATGTTAGATCATTCACGGATAGCATACTCGACATTTAGACACGCAAGTCACAACTTATCTCAATTCAGCATTTATATTCAAAACCGGCTGTTTTCGGACATTTTAATAAAATAGTTAAATTATTCCAAAAATTCCCATATTTTTACAGGATGTCTTAAACATTCCATATTTTATTGTGTAAAAATATCGGGGTCCGGTTGATTACCAATATTTTATAAAAATTCATGTTCCGGACTGAACTCAGATTTGTGTGTTTTCTGACCACAGTTTTCGGAACAATTTATTAAAATTCATCGAGTGTCCGATTTACGAAATTCCAGTGGGGTAATTACACATGCATCGGTTGTCATCTACTGTACAAATTTCATGGTCCGATTCTTCACAGAATACAAGTTACAACAGAAAATACAACGCTCATTTATTGTTGTAAAAACTCAGCCTAAGCTGCTGTTACGAATCGGTTCTTTAAAAATAGTAAACGAAGTCCAAAAATTTCGATTCCGGTGCCATTAGAACCGTATTTTATAACACATAATTCTAGGCTTCAGAAAATACATTTTTCGTTAAATTATGGTCCTGATACAGCCTGATGAAGTCGGCTGAAATCATTACTCAGCTTGCTGTTTTGTGGTTTAAATGTTACTAAAACGTATTAACAAGTGTCCGAACAACGGGTTTAACAAAAGTTTGACGATCAAACGTCATATATTCATTAACTAACCTTAAACCAACAAGTTTTCATCTTTATGTATCAATGATAAGTAAACTTTTAATATTTATCTATTTGTTCTTGACACTTTAGTGATTTTAAACATGCTACACACTTTGATCATAGAAACAAGATTAACAATAGTGTAACAAGAGACTTACTACTAGCTTATAGCTAGGGATGAATCTAGTGAAAAGATGATGAGAAGAGATGATGAAGGAGCAAGAAGCAAAGCTCTTCTTGAAGTTCTACAAGCTCAAGCACCTTTGATTCACCTTCAAGCACCAAAATGAAACTTGAAAATGGAAGAGATGGTTGTGAAATGGTGGTGGTGATGGGCGGTTATGTTGAACCGAGAGAGGGAGAGGAGAGGTGAGGGAGATGGAGTGTGAAGTAAGGTGTGAGATATGAATGAAGACATAAATGATCTTTCAAAGATATGGTCCATACATATAATCTTACATTCTAATATCTTGTTCACTACAACAAGTAAAATCTAAATAAAATATAAGATATAATCTTAGAAGTATGGTGTAGAGATATGGTGGTGATGGTGACCGATTGGCTGGGGGGTTAAGTGTAAAATTTCATGGTAAGTTTGTAACTAATAGTTAAATTCCAAGTATATAGTTAGATATGTTAGTTAGTAGATATTCTAGTGGGTGTTATGGTAGACGGGGATCATGACAAGCCAAGAAATAATTAAACAACGTGTTTGGCAAAAATTTGGTGTCCCGGGTAATGTCCGGTTGTTCGGTCGGATACTGTTCCATTAAGTTGTTAAATTGTTCCATAAGGCGTCTTATACATATATTTTTGTAACACAATTAATATGAAATGATTTGCAAGGATATGCACCATACTCATATTCTTACACCTCCATATTTTGTTTAGATCTTTAAGCAAGATATCCAATATAATATTAGATTTGGCTGATTTTTGTAAGATATGAAATGATTTGCAAGGATATGCACCATACTTATATTCTTACACCTCCATATTTTGTTTAGATCTTTAAGCAAGATATCCAATATAATATTAGATTGTTTCATATATCTTGGCAACTTTCACAAGCTAAATCAATTAAAATAATAGATCATAATCTAGTTATAAAGATTGTTTCATATATCAGGACCACAATTAATTCCTAACACATAGGAAAATATTCAGGACCATTTAGTCAAGTTTTCTACACAAGCCAAGTATGTTAACAAACACATGTAAGTATATCACAGTAATCAGAGAGCAGTTAAATGATTCAGCACAGTCATCAAGCACTTTAACTAACACTAATAAATTGTACGGAATACATGTAAATTGAGGGTTGTCACATTCTCCCCCTGTTAAGAGAATTTCGTCCCGAAATTTAGCGCGTAGTTACTGAGGAAGCTAGTTAAGTTGCGTTGGTTTCCTGGTTTTCCTGGGGTGTCACATCATCCCCCCGTTAATTTGGAATTTCGTCCCGAAATGCTGCGGTAGCTTCAGCCTCAGTAGTGGTTGCATTTTTCTTAAACAGCTGGGGATACTTGAGTTTCATTTGGTCTTCTCGTTCCTAGGTATACTCTGGGCCATGATGGGAATTCCAACGAACTCGGACGAGAGGTATTCTGGTGTGCTTGAGAATCTTAACGTCTTGATCCGTAATCTCTACTGGTTCCTCAACGAATCGCAGCTTGTCGTCGATTGTGAGCTCTTTGAGAGGAACTATGAGGGTCTCATCTGACAGACACTTCTTCAGATTCGACACATGGAATACGTTGTGAACTCCACTGAGTTCTTCAGGTAGATTTAACCTGTAGGCGACCTTGCCAATTCTCTCGGTGATTTCGAAGGGTCCAGTGTATCGCGGGTTGAGTTTGCCTCGTTTTCCGAAACGAACTACACCTTTCCAAGGTGAAACTTTGAGTAGCACCCGATCCCCAACATGGAACCCGAGTGGCTTTCTTCGCTTATCAGCATAGCTTTTCTGACGGTCACGAGCTGCCGCCATTCGTTGTCGTATCTGAGCAATCTTCTCGGTTGTATCTACTACAAGTTCTGGACCAGTGATTTGACTGTCACCAACTTCTGCCCAACAAAGAGGTGATCGGCACTTTCGTCCATACAATGCCTCAAACGGAGCGGCCTGGATGCTGGTGTGGTAACTGTTGTTGTATGAAAACTCCACTAACGGGAGATGCTTTTCCCAGCCGTTACCAAAATCGATTACACATGCCCTAAGCATGTCTTCAAGGGTTTGGATGGTGCGTTCAGATTGCTCATCCGTCTGTGGGTGATAAGCGGTGCTCATATCTAAACGTGAGCCAAAAGACTTATGCATAGGTTGCCACAGTTCAGAGGTAAAACGAGCGTCACGATCAGAAATGATGGAGGTTGGCACTCCGTGCCTTGATACCACTTCTTTTAAGTAAATGTCTGCTAGAGTAGAAAACTTATCCGTTTCTTTGATAGGCAGAAAATGTGCAGACTTGGTCAGTCGATCCACGATCACCCAAATGGTATCGTTTCCGCGTTGAGATCTGGGCAAGCCAGTAACGAAATCCATGGAAATTTGCTCCCATTTCCATTTAGGTATCTCTGGTTGTTGGAGTGGGCCTGATGGTTTCTGGTATTCGACCTTGACTCTAGCACAAGTCAAGCATTTACTGACATAGGTCGCTATGCTAGCTTTCATACCAGGCCACCAGTATGTAGTCTTTAGATCGTGGTACATCTTATTCGAACCAGGATGTACTGAATAACGAGACTTATGTGCTTCATCCATCACAAGCTCGCGTAAGTCTCCATACAGTGGAATCCAGATGCGTCCGTTAACATAGTAGGCGCCGTTTTCCTTTTGTTCTAGCCGTTGCCTCGATCCTCGTAGGGACTCAGCCCTGATGTTCTCTGCTTTCAATGCTTCAACCTGAGCATCACGAATCTGAGCTGGAAGGTTGGATTGGATGGTAAGCTGTAACGCATAAACACGCCTAGGTATAGTATCCTTCCGGCTGAGGGCGTCAGCCACCACATTGGCCTTGCCCGGATGATACTTGATCGCGCATTCGTAGTCATTCAAGAGTTCAACCCATCGGCGTTGACGCATGTTCAACTCCTTTTGCTTGAAGATATGCTCGAGACTCCTATGATCGGTGTAAATGGTGCACTTGGTACCGTACAGGTAATGTCTCCATATCTTAAGCGCGAAATTCCAGTGGGGTAATTACACATGCATCGGTTGTCATCTACTGTACAAATTTCATGGTCCGATTCTACACAGAATACAAGTTACAACAGAAAATACAACGCTTATTTATTGCTGTAAAAACTCAGCCTAAGCTGCTGTTACGAATCGGTTCTTTAAAAATAGTAAACGAAGTCCAAAATTCACCATGCAGAGTACCAACGGAGTACCGACACTTGGAGGCGTGACGTGACCAGGATCGAGCCACCAATCATATTGAACAACGTATTTAAGTAAATAAAACCAACCACAATATAATTGGTGACCAAAACCCAGTTAACCAAGTTTTAAATTAAACAGAGGAAGCAAAATACGTGTTACCAAAATATAAGTTCATAGTCCATAAGTTTAAAATCCAAAACGTAGATTAATAAGTTCATAAGGATTAAGTGTTTATTACGGAACATGATAGTCCGTATCCCACAACGACTCCTTCCTCGTGCAAGCTCCAAGCATTTAACGACCTGTAAGGCATGTAACAACGAGTCAACAACAAAGTTGAGTGAGTTCACTTTTGGTTGTTTAGTTTTAAGTTGTTTTCCGAAAACGTGGTTTGTCTTTCGTTGGCGTAATTGCCGTGGGGGTTACCCCGTAGTTGAAAGAAAGTTTAACCCGTTCATTCTTTATTACCAATACCCTGTTCATGATTAGTGGGGGCTTCCCCCATGTGAACTACTAGACCGTATGATATCGACTACTATGCAAGTAAGTTGTGCCCTACATCAGTGTCTATCATCACTGATGGTTTGCCATAGTCCATTAGTACACGCCCGTCCGACTGGCACGGTGTGAGGTTTGTTAAACCTAATAGCGCTATTAACTAATGACCCGCTCGCCATTGGCCTCAGCGATTAAGTCGATATAAAATGAGGGACTTATGATAGAGTTTTGTCTAGTAAGTTTAAGGTTGTTGTCCTACACAAGGAGGACGAACGTACGTAGTTCTGCCAAAGAGAATACGCAGGATTAATACTGGCATCCTACCCGAGGAGGATGGCCGTACAGATCCTACCTAAGTAAGATATGTAGATTCCGTTTTAAATTCTTTAACCCATTCCCAAACCACCGGGAATCCCATGCCTTAGAAACTGTGTGAACTCACCTTGGTTTGCTCGGTTAGATTCTCAAATATAGCTAACAGTCAAGGTCGGTCAATCACGTCCTAATATAATTTACCAGTTAGTCATTTAGTGGCTTTCAAATAGAACACAAAGTTCCTACACGTATCTATCACAGAACATGCATCGTTTTAACGGTTTATGCCCATCTAAGTTTCCCATCCACTCCCCACTCAAAATCAAACATACGATAATGCACATAACATATATAACATGTTAGATCATTCACAGATAGCATACTCGACATTTAGACACGCAAGTCACAACTTATCTCAATTCAGCATTTATATTCAAAACCGGCTGTTTTCGGACATTTTAATAAAATAGTTAAATTATTCCAAAAATTCCCATATTTTTTCAGGATGTCTTAAACGTTCCATATTTTATTGTGTAAAAATATCGGGGTCCGGTTAATTACCAATATTTTATAAAAATTCATGTTCCGGACTGAACTCAGATTTGTGTATTTTCTGACCACAGTTAACGGAACAATTTATTAAAAATTCATCGAGTGTCCGATTTACGAAATTCCAGTGGGGTAATTACACATGCATCGGTTGTCATCTACTGTACAAATTTCATGGTCCGATTCTACATAGAATACAAGTTACAACAGAAAATACAACGCTCATTTATTGCTGTAAAAACTCAGCCTAATCTGCTGTTACGAATCAGTTCTTTAAAAATAGTAAACGAAGTCCAAAAATTTCGATTCCGGTGCCATTAGAACCGTATTTTATAACACATAATTCTAGGCTTCAGAAAATACATTTTTCGTTAAGTTATGGTCCTGTTACAGCCTGATGAAGTCGGCGGAAATCATTACTCAGCTTGCTGTTTTGTGGTTTAAATGTTACTAAAACGTATTAACAAGTGTCCGAACAACGGGTTTATCAAAAGTTTGACGATCAAACGTCATATATGCATTAACTAACCTTAAACCAACAAGTTTTCATCTTTATGTATCAATCATAAGTAAACTTTTAATATTTATCTATTTGTTCTTGACACTTTAGTGATTTTAAACATACTACACACTTTGATCATAGAAACAAGATTAACAAGAGTGTAACAAGAGACTTACTACTAGCTTATAGCTAGGGATGAATCTAGTGAAAAGATGATGAGAAGAGATGATGAAGGAGCAAGAAGCAAAGCTCTTCTTGAAGTTCTACAAGCTCAAGCACCTTTGATTCACCTTCAAGCACCAAAATGAAACTTGAAAATGGAAGAGATGGTTGTGAAATGGTGGTGGTGATGGGCGGTTATGTTGAACCGAGAGAGGGAGAGGAGAGGTGAGGGAGATGGAGTGTGAAGTAAGGTGTGAGATATGAATGAAGACATAAATGATCTTTCAAAGATATGGTCCATACATATAATCTTACATTCTAATATCTTGTTCACTACAACAAGTAAAATCTAAATAAAATATAAGATATAATCTTCGAAGTATGGTGTAGTGATATGGTGGTGATGGTGACCGTTTGGCTAGGGGGGGGGGTTAAGTGTAAAATTTCATGGTAAGTTTGTAACTAATAGTTAAATTCCAAGTATATAGTTAGATATGTTAGTTAGTAGATATTCTAGTGGGTGTTATGGTAGACGGGGATCATGACAAGCCAAGAAATAATTAAACAATGTGTTTGGCAAAAATTTGGTGTCCCGGGTAATGTCCGGTTGTTCGGTCGGATACTGTTCCGTTAAGTTGTTAAATTGTTCCATAAGGCGTCTTATACATATATTTTTGTAACACAATTAATATGAAATGATTTGCAAGGATATGCACCATACTCATATTCTTACACCTCCATATTTTGTTTAGATCTTTAAGCAAGATATCCAATATAATATTAGATTTGGCTGATTTTTGTAAGATATGAAATGATTTGCAAGGATATGCACCATACTTATATTCTTACACCTCCATATTTTGTTTAGATCTTTAAGCAAGATATCCAATATAATATTAGATTGTTTCATATATCTTGGCAACTTTCACAAGCTAAATCAATTAAAATAATAGATCATAATCTAGTTATAAAGATTGTTTCATATATCAGGACCACAATTAATTCCTAACACATAGGAAAATATTCAGGACCATTTAGTCAAGTTTTCTGCACAAGCCAAGTATGTTAACAAACACATGTAAGTATATCACAGTAATCAGAGAGCAGTTAAATGATTCAGCACAGTCATCAAGCACTTTAATTAACACTAATAAATTGTACGGAATACATGTAAATTGAGGGTTGTCACATTCTCCCCCTGTTAAGAGAATTTTGTCCCGAAATTTAGCGCGTAGTTACTGAGGAAGCTAGTTAAGTTGCGTTGGTTTCCTGGTTTTCCTGGGGTGTCACATCATCCCCCCGTTGATTTGGAATTTCCTCCTGAAATTCTGCAGTAGCTTCAGCCTCAGTAGTGGTTGCATTTTTCTTAAACAGCTGGGGATACTTGAGTTTCATTTGGTCTTCTCGTTCCCAGGTATACTCTGGGCCACGATGGGAATTCCAACGAACTCAGACGAGAGGTATTCTGGTGTGCTTGAGAATCTTAACGTCTTGATCCGTAATCTCTACTGGTTCCTCAACGAATCGCAGCTTGTCGTCGATTGTGAGCTCTTTGAGAGGAACTATGAGGGTCTCATCTGACAGACACTTCTTCAGATTCGACACATGGAATATGTTGTGAACTCCACTGAGTTCTTCAGGTAGATTTAACCTGTAGGCGACCTTGCCAATTCTCTCGGTGATTTCGAAGGGTCCAACGTATCGCGGGTTGAGTTTGCCTCGTTTTCCGAAACGAACTACACCTTTCCAAGGTGAAACTTTGAGTAGCACCCGATCCCCAACCTGGAACTCGAGTGGCTTTCTTCGCGTATCGACATAGCTTTTCTGACGGTCACGAGCTGCCGCCATTCGTTGTCGTATCTGAGCAATCTTCTCGGTTGTATCTACTACAAATTCTGGACCAGTGATTTGACTGCCACCAACTTCTACCCAACAAAGAGGTGATCGGCACTTTCGTCCATACAATGCCTCAAACGGAGCGGCCTGGATGCTGGTGTGGTAACTGTTGTTGTATGAAAACTCCATTAACGGGAGATGCTTTTCCCAGCCGTTACCAAAATCGATTACACATGCCCTAAGCATGTCTTCAAGGGTTTGGATGGTGCGTTCAGATTGCCCATCCGTCTGTGGGTGATAAGCGGTGCTCATATCTAAACGTGAGCCAAAAGACTTATGCATAGCTTGCCACAGTTCAGAGGTAAAACGAGCGTCACGATCAGAAATGATGGAGGTTGGCACTCCGTGCCTTGATACCACTTCTTTTAAGTAAATGTCTGCTAGAGTAGAAAACTTATCCGTTTCTTTGATAGGCAGAAAATGTGCAGACTTGGTCAGTCGATCCACGATCACCCAAATGGTATCGTTTCCGCGTTGAGATCTGGGCAGGCCAGTAACGAAATCCATGGAAATTTGCTCCCATTTCCGTTTAGGTATCTCTGGTTGTTGGAGTGGGCCTGATGGTTTCTGGTATTCGACCTTGACTCTAGCACAAGTCAAGCATTTACTGACATAGGTCGCTATGCTAGCTTTCATACCAGGCCACCAGTATGTAGTCTTTAGATCGTGGTACATCTTATTCGAACCAGGATGTACTGAATAACGAGACTTATGTGCTTCATCCATCACAAGCTCGCGTAAGTCTCCATACAGTGGAACCCAGATGCGTCCGTTAACATAGTAGGCGCCGTTTTCCTTTTGTTCTAGCCGCTGCCTCGATCCTCGTAGGGACTCAGCCCTGATGTTCTCTGCTTTCAATGCTTCAACCTGAGCATCACGAATCTGAGCTGGAAGGTTGGATTGGATGGTAAGCTGTAACGCACATACACGCCTAGGTATAGTATCCTTCCGGCTGAGGGCGTCAGCCACCACATTGGCCTTGCCCGGATGATACTTGATCGCGCATTCGTAGTCATTCAAGAGTTCAACCCATCGGCGTTGACGCATGTTCAACTCCTTTTGCTTGAAGATATGCTCGAGACTCCTGTGATCGGTGTAAATGGTGCACTTGGTACCGTACAGGTAATGTCTCCATATCTTAAGCGCGAAAACAACTGCTCCCAGTTCCAGAACGTGAGTAGTGTAGTTCCTTTCGTGAACTTTAAGTTGGCGTGATACATAGGCAATGACCTTGTCACGTTGCATCAACACACAACCAAGGCCTTGGATGGAAGCATCGCAGTAAACCACAAAATCGTCTGTGCCTTCAGGCAATGAGAGGATAGGCGCGCTACAAAGTCTATCCTTCAAGTGCTGAAATGCGGATTCCTGTGCATCACCCCAACGATAGGTGACACCCTTCTGAGTCAGTGAAGTGAGAGGTTGCGCAATCTTGGAGAAATCTTTGATAAACCTTTTGTAATATCCTGCCAAACCCAAGAATTGGCGGATTTTTGTTGGTGTACGGGGTGCAGGCCAGTTCTTGATCGAGTCAACCTTGGATGGATCAACATGAATCCCATCCTTGTTTACCACATGGCCCAGAAAATGGACTTCGCAAAGCCAGAAGTCACATTTCGAAAACTTGGCAAACAGCTGCTCTTTACGAAGTAGTTCCAGAATAAGCCTCAGGTGTTGCTTGTGTTCCTCCTGACTCTTAGAATAGATCAGGATGTCGTCGATGAAGACTATGACAAATTTATCCAAGTAAGGCTTGCACACTCGATTCATGAGGTCCATGAAGACCGCTGGTGCATTCGTCAGTCCGAATGGCATAACCAGAAACTCGTAATGGCCGTAACGGGTTCTGAATGCTGTTTTGGAGACGTCCTCCTCTCGGACTCTCAACTGATGGTAGCCTGACCTTAGGTCAATCTTAGAATAGAAGCTCGACCCTTGCAACTGGTCGAATAAGTCATCAATGCGTGGAAGAGGATAACGATTCTTCACGGTCACCTTGTTGAGTTCGCGGTAGTCAATACACATCCTGAAGGTACCGTCTTTCTTTTTTACGAACAAGACGGGAGCTCCCCAGGGCGAAGAGCTAGGACGTATAAAACCCTTTTCCAAGAGCTCTTGTATTTGTGTAGACAGTTCTTCGAGTTCTGATGTAGCAAGTCGATAAGGCGCACGAGCTATTGGTGCTACTCCAGGAGCTAGCTCGATTTGAAACTCGACTTGTCGATGAGGCGGAAGGCCAGGTAATTCCTCAGGAAATACCTCGGGAAAGTCGCGTACAATAGGAATGTCTTCTATCTTCCTTTCTTCCGCGGATGCCTCAGTAACGAGGGCTAGGATAGCGGTGTGGCCCTTCCGTAAACACTTCTGGGCTTTAAGGAAAGAGATGATGCCTACAACAGCACCACTCTTGTCGCCACGAATCACGAGGGGTTCTTTACCAGGGCGAGGGATACGGACGATTTTCTCCTTGCAAATAATCTCCGCTTGGTGTTGAGATAACCAATCCATCCCAATGACAACGTCAAAACTACCCAGAACGATAGGAATGAGGTCGATAGAAAAGGTCTGATCGGCAAGGACACGCTTGCAACCCTTAACTATATGTGTAGCCTCTAAACTTTTGCCATTTGCTATTTCTACCGTGTGCTTGGTGTTCAAAAGTGTTGGAGTGCGCTTAAGCATTTGGCTAACCTTTAAGGACACGTAGCTAGTATCGGCACCCGAATCAAATAAAACAGTAACAAAGAAATCATCCAGAAGAAACTTACCCATTACAACGTTGGGGTCGTTCCTTGCTTCTCCCTGACCAATCACGAATACACGACCCTGGGCGCCATTGCCATTATTGTTACCCCCGTTGTTGCCTCCATTGTTGTTCCCATTATGATTCCCGTTTCTTGGGTTGTTCTGATTCTGGTTTTGGTTCAGCTGGGGGCAGTTCCTTTTAAAGTGGCCTTCAGCGCCACACTGAAAGCATCCGTTATTTCCCTGCTGATGCTGCTGCTGGTGGTTCTGTGGAGCTTGTTGTTGTTGTTGGCGATTCTGATTCACAGGACGTGGGCTCCTGCAATCCTTAGCTTCATGACCCAACTTGTGACACCTCTGACAACGACCCTTGTTGCACTGGCCGCTGTGGTGTAGATTACATCGATTGCACTTAGGGTGATTTCCCTTATACCCACCCTGACCTTGATTTCCAGATGACTGCTGACTGGGGCTCCTGTACTCATCTGTCTTTCGCTGCTGAGATTGAGCTGAAGTAGAACCCTTGCCCAGATTTCCATCCCACTTGCGCTTATTGTCGTTGGGAGCATCAGAAGTAGTGGCGCTAATACGTTTGGGCAGTTTGTTCTGCTCAACCGCCTGACCAGTTAGACGATGAGCCAACTTGACGATTTGTTGTATAGTGCCAAGGTTAGCTGAGGTTATGTGGCTTTGAATTTCTAGCACCAAGCCCTTAAGGTACAGCTCAATGCGTTTGTAGGGAGGGTCCACCATAGTGGGACACAGGATGGCCAGTTCGTTTGACCTCTTAGTATACGCCTCAATCTCAGACCCCGTCATCTTCAGGTTGAAAAATTCCACCTCTAGCTTGTGGATGTCGTCACAACTGCAATACTCTTCTCTAATCAGTTCTTTGAAGCCATTCCATGGGGTGGCGTTAGCAACTGCCAACCCAAGCAATTGGACCTGTGCTTTCCACCAGGTTAACGCAGCTCCTTCGAGTGTTCCAGTAGCATACTTCACCTTACGATCTTCCGGGCAATCACACATCTCGAAAACAGACTCGAGCTTCTCGAACCAGTGAACAAGGCCTACAGCACCTTCTGTGCCACTGAAAGTGCTTGGTCGGCAATCCATGAAGGTTTTGAATGTGCACACAGGAGGCTGAGCATGTTGTCCTGTTGCGCGAGAATAAAAGAAAAAGTTAAGCATGAGGGTTGGTTTGCGAGGGTAGGATCTAAACGTCCTAAGATAGGTCGAAGTAGCAGGTTATACCTCCTGCAGGAACAGCTGCGAGTGCCAAAGCAACTCGTTCGTTGATCAGAGCCGTCAACTGGGCTTGAGTAAGGTTGATACGTCCTCCACGTCCGCTCATGATCTTCATAACGAAGCAACGTAAGTGAGGAAAGTGTCGTGAATGTGCGTAAGTGTGGGACGACAGTAGAGAGTAAGCACACAAGGTTCAAGTAGCAGTTATCACGTTAACTAATGCACAGTGTGAGCTATCTAACCGACAATATAAAATAAATCATACCACCTATTGTGTCGAGTCTTGCACGTGGAGCGAGGCGTCGTTGTGGATCGTTGAGCACTGTACAAGTTATAGTCTGGTTTTATCGAAAAGCTTTTCCCTTTTTAATACCAAGTTCACTATAACCAATGGCTCTGATACCAATCTGTCACACCCCCAAAATCCACCATGCGGAGTACCACCGCTTGGAGGCGTGACGTGACCAGGATCGAGCCACCAATCATATTGAACAACGTATTTAAGTAAATAAAACCAACAACAATATAATTGGTGACCAAAAGCCAGTTAACCAAGTTTTAAATTAAACAGAGGAAGCATAATACGTGATACCAAAATATAAGTTCATAGTCCATAAGTTTAAAATCCAAAACGTAGATTAATAAGTTCATAAGGATTAAGTGTTTATTACGGAACATGACAGTCCGTATCCCACAACGACTCCTTCCTCGTGCAAGCTCCAAGCATTTAACGACCCGTAAGGCATGTAACAACGAGTCAACAACAAAGTTGAGTGAGTTCACGTTTGGTTGTTTAGTTTTAAGTTGTTTTCCGAAAACGTGGTTTGTCTTTTGTTGGCGTAATTGCCGTGGGGGTTACCCGGTAGTTGAAAGAAAGTTTAACCAGTTCATTCTTTATTACCCATACCCTGTTCATGATTAGTGGGGGCTTCCCCATGTGAACTACTAGACCGTATGATATCGACTACTACGCAAGTAAATTGTGCCCTACATCAGTGTCTATCATCACTGATGGTTTGCCATAGTCCATTAGTACACGCCCGTCTGGCTGGCACGGTGTGAGGTTTGTTAAACCTAATAGCGCTATTAACTAATGACCCGCTCGCCATTGGCCTCAGCGATTAAGTCGATATAAAATGAGGGACTTATGATAGAGTTTTGTCTAGTAAGTTTAAGGTTGTTGTCCTACACAAGGAGGACGAACGTACGTAGTTCTCCCAAAGAGAATACACAGGATTAATACTGGCATCCTACCCGAGGAGGATGGCCGTACATATCCCACCAAAGTACGATATGTAGATTCCGTTTTAAATTCTTTAACCCATTCCCAAACCACCGGGAATCCCATGCCTTAGAAAGTGTGTGAACTCACCTTGGTTTGCTCGGTTAGATTCTCAAATATAGCTAACAGTCAAGGTCGGTCAATCACGTCCTAATATAATTTACCAGTTAGTCATTTAGTGGCTTTCAAATAGAACACAAAGTTCCTACACGTATCTATCACACAACATGCATCGTTTTAACGGTTTATGCCCATCTAAGTTTCCCATCCACTCCCCATTCAAATTCAAACATACGATAATGCACATAACATATATAACATGTTAGATCATTCACGGATAGCATACTCGACGTTTAGACACGCAAGTCACAACTTATCTCAATTCAGCATTTATATTCAAAACCGGCTGTTTTCGGACATTTTAATAAAATAGTTAAATTATTCCAAAAATTCCCATATTTTTAAAGGATGTCTTAAACGTTCCATATTTTATTGTGAAAAAATATCGGGGTCCGGTTAATTACCAATATTTTATAAAAATTCATGTTCCGGACTGAACTCAGATTTGTGTATTTTCTGACCACAGTTCACGGAAAAATTTATTAAAAATTCATCGAGTGTCCGATTTACGAAATTCCAGTGGGGTAATTACACATGCATCGGTTGTCATCTACTGTACAAATTTCATGGTCCGATTCTACACATAATACAAGTTACAACAGAAAATACAACGCTCATTTATTGCTGTAAAAACTCAGCCTAAGCTGCTGTTACGAATCGGTTCTTTAAAAATAGTAAACGAAGTCCAAAATTTTCGACTCCGGTGCCATTAGAACCGTATTTTATATCACATAATTCTAGGCTTCAGAAAGTACATTTTTCATTAAGTTATGGTCCTGTTACAGCCTGATGAATTCGGCTGAAATCATTACTCAGCTTGCTGTTTTGTGGTTTAAATGTTACTAAAACGTATTAACAAGTGTCCGAACAATGGGTTTATCAAAAGTTTGACGATCAAACGTCATATATGCATTAACTAACCTTAAACCAACAAGTTTTCATCTTTATGTATCAATCATAAGTAAACTTTTAATATTTATCTATTTGTTCTTGACACTTTAGTGATTTTAAACATACTACACCCTTTGATCATAGAAACAAGATTAACAAGAGTGTAACAAGAGACTTACTACTAGCTTATAGCTAGGGATGAATCTAGTGAAAAGATGATGAGAAGAGATGATGAAGGAGCAAGAAGCAAAGCTCTTCTTGAAGTTCTACAAGCTCAAGCACCTTTGATTCACCTTCAAGCACCTAAATGAAACTTGAAAATGGAAGAGATGGTTGTGAAATGGTGGTGGTGATGGGCGGTTATGATGAACCGAGAGAGGGACAGGAGAGGTAAGGGAGATGGAGTGTGAAGTAAGGTGTGAGATATGAATGAAGACATAAATGATCTTTCAAAGATATGGTCCATACATATAATCTTACATTCTAATATCTTGTTCACTACAACAAGTAAAATCTAAATAAAATATAAGATATAATTTTGGAAGTATGGTGTAGAGATATGGTGGTGATGGTGACCGATTGGCTGGGGGGGGGGGGGGTTAAGCGTAAAATTTCATGGTAACTTTGTAACTAATAGTTAAATTCCAAGTATATAGTTAGATATGTTAGTAGATATTCTAGTGGGTGTTATGGTAGACGGGGATCATGACAAGCCAAGAAATAATTAAACAATGTGTTTGGCAAAAATTTGGTGTCCCGGGTAATGTCCGGTTGTTCGGTCGGATACTGTTCCGTTAAGTTGTTAAATTGTTCCATAAGGCGTCTTATACATATATTTTTGTAACACAATTAATATGAAATGATTTGCAAGGATATGCACCATACTCATATTCTTACACCTCCATATTTTGTTTAGATCTTTAAGCAAGATATCCAATATAATATTAGATTTGGCTGATTTTTGTAAGATATGAAATGATTTGCAAGGATATGCACCATACTTATATTCTTACACCTCCATATTTTGTTTAGATCTTTAAGCAAGATATCCAATATAATATTAGATTGTTTCATATATCTTGGCAACTTTCACAAGCTAAATCAATTAAAATAATAGATCATAATCTAGTTATAAAGATTGTTTCATATATCAGGACCACAATTAATTCCTAACACATAGGAAAATATTCAGGACCATTTAGTCAAGTTTTCTACACAAGCCAAGTATGTTAACAAACACATGTAAGTATATCACAGTAATCAGAGAGCAGTTAAATGATTAGCATAGTCATCAAGCACTTTAATTAACACTAATAAATTGTACGGAATACATGTAAATTGAGGGTTGTCACACTGACCTCAGATCAATCTTGGAGTAGTAGCTTGACCCTTGCAACTGGTCGAATAAGTCGTCAATACGAGGAAGAGGATAGCAGTTCTTCACTGTGACCATGTTCAGTTCGCGTTAATCAATGCACATCCTGAAGGTGCCGTCCTTCTTTTTCACGAATAACACTGGAGCTCCCCAAGGCGAAGAGCTAGGACGAATAAAGCCCTTATCCAAGAGCTCTTGTAGTTGCTTCGATAGTTCTTCCAATTCTGGTGGAGCTAAGCGATACGGTGCACGAGCTATAGGTGCTGCCCAGAACTATAGGAATGAGGTCGATAGGGAACGTCTGACCAGCGAGGATAAGATTACAACCCTGAACTATGTGTGGCCTCTAGACTTTTACCATTAGCTAACACTACGACATGTTTGGTGTTCAAGGGAGTTGGTGCACGTTTTAAAAATTTGACTAACTTTCAAGAACATATAACTGGTATCCACACCCAAATCAAACAAGACAGTAACATAAAAGTCGTCGAGAAGAAACTTACCCATTAATACGTTAGGATCGTTCCTTGCGTCACCCTGACCAATCACGTACATGCGGCCCCGGCGTCATTGTTTCCATTGTTTCCCCCAACGCTATCCCCATTGTCGTCCCTGTTTCCATGGTCGTGGTTCTGAGTCTGGTCCTGGTTTATTTGCGGACAATGTCTCTTGTAGTGATCTTTAGCATTACACTGAAAACATCCTTTAAAACTCTGTTGTTGCTGCTGATTCTGTGGAGACTGAGGCGGTCGTTGCTGTTCTTGAGTTACAGGACGTGAGCTTCGACAATCCTTAGCTTCATGACCTGTCTTGAGACACCTCTGACAACGACCCTTGTTGCACTGACCGCTGTGGTGCCTATTGCATCTGTTACACTTTGGATGATTTCCTCGATATCCACTCTGCCCACGACTACCAGAAAACTGCTGACTGGGACTCTGGTAGTCATCTATCTTTTGTTGCTGCGCCAGAGGCTGAACCGGAATTAATCCCTTGCTCAGGTTTCCATCCCACTTGCGTTTGTTGTCACTAGAAGCACATGTACTGCCTGGTCTGTGAGACGATGAGCAAGCCGAGTGACTTGCTGGATAGTGCCAAGATTAGCTGCGGTCACATGACTCTGAATTTCGGGCACCAGACCCTTGAGATACAGCTCGATGCGTTTGGTGGGAGGGTCTACCATAGTGGGGCAAAATGTGGCTAATTCATTTGATCTCTTCGTATAAGCCTCAATT
Source organism: Helianthus annuus (assembly GCF_002127325.2). Lineage (NCBI taxonomy): Eukaryota > Viridiplantae > Streptophyta > Magnoliopsida > Asterales > Asteraceae > Helianthus > Helianthus annuus. The sequence continues at coordinate 112,209,634 of NC_035444.2, read as the reverse complement.
TCAGACCCCGCCATCTGTAAGTTGAGGAACTCTAACTCTAGTTTGTGGATGTCTTCCCGACTGCAAAACTCTTCCTTAGTTAGGTCCTTGAACTCGTTCCAGGGGGTGGCATTAGCAGCTGCCAGCCCTAACATTTGAACCTGTGCTTCCCACCAGGTTAATGCAGCACCTTCGAGTGTTCCAGTAGCAAACTTTACCCTACGAGACTCAGGGCAATCACACACCTCAAAGTCAGTTTCGAGCCTCTCGAACCAATGGAGGAGGCCTACAACTCCCTCAGTACCACTGAAGGTACTAGGTCGACAATCCTTGAGATTTTTAAAGGTGTAAACAGGTGGCTGAGCGTGTTGACCTCCTGCTTGTATGGCTGCAAGTGCCGCAGAAATTCGTTCGTTAATGAGAGCCGTCAACTGGGCTTGAGTCAAGTTGATACGTCCGGCCATGATCTTGATAGCAAATGTAACGTAAGTGAGAGAGGTTCGCAAATAGTGCGATGACAGAAGAGAGTAAGCACACAAGTGTTCTCAAGCAATAACAAATATAGGCAATGTAATCTAAGCATACCACGAGCAAAGTTCTATGTAATTCTAGCATGTAGGCCATAAACATAAACCTTATTACCTAGGATGTTGAGTCTTGCACGTGGAGCGAGGCGTCGCTGTGGATCGTTGAGCATTGTACCGGTTATAGTCTGGTTTTAATAAAAATGTTTTTCCCTTATTAAAACCGAGTTCTCTATAACCAATGGCTCTGATACCAATCTATCCCACCCCCCAAAATCCACCTATGGAGTATCACCGCTTGGGAGCGTGACTGACCAGGATCAAGCCACCAATCATATAGAACAACGTAAATAGTAAAAGTAATTAACATTTAACCAAACCAATCCATATGAAAGGTGTTCCAAAACATAAGTGTAATAACAAAGTTTAGCAGAAGCGTATGAGTAAAAGCCCAACCATAAATAATGTATGTAGTGTCATAATGTTTAAATCAAGCATTCACGATCCTTGTCCACAATGACCGCGCCTCCCAGTGCAAGCTCCATGTATACCTAACGACCTGCAAGGCATGTAACAGAGAGTCAACAAATAGTTGAGCGAGTTCACAGAAAGTAAGTTCGTAATAGTAAGTTCGTTTGTAACATGTGGCTCTACTGGGCCGATAGTATGTTCTATTGGTGGGGGTTTCCCATAGTTGCATATACACTAGACTATTCGTAACCATAAGTGTTCTTCTTAACCCGAGAACAGTAGTACGTACAAGCTTTACGTAGGTTTTACGTAAGTATCCTTCTTTACCCGAGGACAGTGGTACGCGTGGGGTTTACGTAGGTTTTACGTAAGTGTCCTTCCTGACTCCGGAAGACAGTAGCATGTGTAAGTTTACGTAGGTTTTACGTAAGTGTCCTTCCTGACTCCGGAAGACAGTAGCATATACTTGTTCACGTAGGTTTTACGTAAGTGTCCTGCTTAACCCGAGGACCATGGTAGATAGTCTAGTAACCGTGTAAGTATGAGAAATCGTTCAATTCCATCATTCAACCCATTCCCAATCCCCGGGAATCCCATGCCTTGGTAAAGAGTGTGAACTCACCTTGGTTTGCTCGGTATGTTATTGCTTCTAGTGTTAATTATTAGTTAGGTCCGTTACACACGACCTAAGGTACATTGCACATAACTCGATGTAAGTGTTTATATTCAATTAGGGTTTACAAGTCTTTAGTATCCAAGTAACTGTGTTGTTTGTGATAATTGTGTACAGAATGATATGAGAAAGATTGTTCACACATACAGGATCATTCAGTTACATACAGTAGCATACAATTATATACAGAGACATACAGTAAGCTTTAACGCTGGTGTTTGCCATAAACTCAGACACTTATTCACTTATTCATACATATAGCATCAACAAACTCGGATCATGTGCTCATTATCAAAAGTCGGATCATATATATATCCAAGCATAAAGTCGGAACAATATATCAATCAATATTCGGACCAATACTCTTATAGATGGAACTCGGACCTCATATTACATTTATAAAAATTCGGACCACATTCAACATCATAAGAAAATCGGACCACATACCATATCATAAGAAAGTCGGACCACATATAACATTTATAAACTTCGGATCACATGCAATATAAAACTCGGACCCCCTTTTTAACATCATAAAAGTCGGACCCAACTATAACTCTTAAAAGTCGGACTAACAAGCATTCCCAAAGTTTGGACTTCATCATGTATTACTAAAAAAAATTCGGACCTTATGTTTGTTCAAAAACTCGGACCATTTAAACAAGAATTCGGACTCTACACATTATAGGAAACTCGGACATAGCATGCTTTAAAAAACTCGGACCTAGATACTCCTAACAAAGTCGGACCATGCTAATCATTCATCAAAGTCGGACCTTGTTTCCAAATTACAAAAGTCGGACAACACTAATACAAGCAAAAGTCGGACAAGGCTTATGCCTTTAAAACTTCGACAAGGCTTCAATTACATAATTCGGACACAAAACCCTAATCGCATAGAAACATAAGATAAGCCATGTAACAGTTACGTTCTTACGATCAAGAACCCTAATTTCATATTCGCAGTGCAGTAATCAAATCCACAATCAAACATTCTATCATAACAGGCATCTTAACATTCAGCAAGTGATTTCACAACTAATCATAACCATTTCACAATACTCAAAATTGATCAAAACACAGAGCCATTATATGTAGAACTAGGGTTTTGCATGAATCACATAATCAAAGATTAACAACAAGAAATCATTAAACGTTTACCTTAGATTGATTCTAGATGAAGAGAGGGATCAAGAGTGATGATTGAGAGCTTGTGCCAAGAAGATGATTGTAGAGAGAATTGTAGAGAAATTTTGAAGTACGTATGATGATTGTGAGAATGATTAGGGTTAAGGGTTACTAAACATTTCACTAACTATTCTACTCACCCCTAAGTATCACCTTTTACATAAAGCACACCCATCACAACATAATTTACAGTTTCATCACCAAGTTCATGCATTTGTCATATCATTCGCAAAATAACACATAACCATGCAATAATCACAATACACTTTATCAAATCACAACATATACAGTTACAAAGCAAACCAATTGTGCAAGTAAACAACTAAACAAACACTGAACGTGCAATAAATGCGAAAGTGGAATCTCGGAAACTCGAGTTGTCACACTTCCGAGGTTATACCTTATGGTCACCGAGTTTAAGTAGTTGTATGATAGGTAGATTACATGCCATAGGTAAATTACCAAAATGCCCTTTTCATGCATAATTGGACTTTAATCATATGTAACCTAACTTTTGTCACCAAAACTGATTATGCAACCTATTTAAACATGTTTAGGCATCTAATACTTGTCATAGGACTAGTTAGACATCTCGAACGCGCATTTGCGCGCACCACACGTTAAAGTGGAGTAAGCTACCTTAATGGGCCGCGATGGGTCGAAAGCACTTAGGTTAGGTTCCGATTTAGAATGTAGGCTTTGTTAAACCATATCACATGAGTTCCTACACTCATTTGGTTTACAAGACCTCATTCTTTCCTATCTTCCGATTTAGGCGTCTGTTGTCTGACTAGCGATCCGATACTAGGTACCACTTGATTCCTTGATTGCCCGAGCATTGATAGTTCACAAAATCAGGGATACCCTACAATCTCAAGTGAGTACATAGTTCCCCTATTTTATTGTTTTCAATTGTTTTGGGGTGATTCATATGTACAAAACGAATTTCAAGGTTTAAACGAGGATTTCAAAAATGATGGTTTATACTAAACTAATACTGATTTCAATAAGGTGAACAAGACTTGTTGGTTGTATTTACATAACAAATGACATTCACTAGCTCTGATCAAGCCGACCAGTATTAGGTTATGGTACCATAGGATCTGACAAATCCCGTTATCAGACTACACCCATTGTTATGAGTGGGGGTTATGTAGGTAATGACCGAATCTGTTATTGTTAACTTACCCTTTGGTGGTTTGTTAATGCGAGAAACGAGTTAGACGAGTCACAAAGGTTTGAATGTTTTTAGCAAGACGACCAAAAGTAGTTTCACTATTAAAACGAATACGATTTTGAGATGAGTCAAACGATTTGAGACGACTCCAACGAGATAAACGATTGGTTTTGGGTAGTGATTAGATAATTGGACGAGTGTAGTATGATAGAATCATGGTAGATACGCCGCAAGTACATCTTATATATAAGTGCTTCTATCATAATACATTGCGTGTCATTATTTAGTTCACTGGTGAAGCTATTTTGAAACAATGTCACACAACGAGGTTTTTGAAACAATATAACCCATACGAGTTTTACTAACGAGTTTTCACGAGATGTTTACAAGTTTTTATTCTAAAGCAAATATTTTTGGGTTAGGAGTCATGGCTACGAGATTTCTTATACTATAACCATCTTGATTTGAGTTGGTTAAACTATGTTGCAATACACTTTTCAAAACGAGGTTTGTATTTTGACTCTTGTAGTCTAATGAGGTACTGCAACATATAAACAAGCCATGAATCCGATACTCCCACAAAACCTATGTACTCGCCAGCATTTCTTTGCTGACTTTACTTTTTACATATGTTTCAGGTGGTATTGGTTGATGTTGCTTGCTAGGAAGCTTGTGTCACATAGGACCTGGACGAGGCCTTAGTGATTTAAAAATAGTTATAAACAATATGTAGTTTGTTTGTTTTGATTTAAAGCCAATGTACATTACATAATAATTCAATAAAACAAAACATTTGGTTACCATGGTTGTGAAACAATAATTCTGTTGCAACACTCCCCGACGTTTCCGCCATGGTTTGTTGTTTTAACGTGGTCGGGGTGTGACAAATCGTCCGGTAATTTCAAAGATGAGACAACATCAAACCAGCCATTGTAAAAAAAATAGTCGCTTGCAAGCTTGAACACTTTCACTTCAAAGGTCCTCCCATCAAGGGTCCTGATGATTGCATTTTTCTCTGGATAACCAAACTTCGTAATCCAGTCACCATAGTCAGCAGGAAGTTTCTGCAACGGAAAATATAAGTATCGTTAAATGCAATTATAATAACAGTAATCACAAACTGTTATATTAAAACATCTTAATTTTTTTTTCTTTAGATGATTATAATTTCAACACTCACCAACGATTTTCTATCACACTTCCACACACGCGCAGCGAATCCGTACACCATCTCGCTTCCAAAGTTGTTGTCTTTCACAACCCCAAATTGTATATCAAAACAGGTACATGTAACAAATATAGATAACAAACAACCATCAAATTTTACATCAAAGAAAATATAAAACAATATCAAAATAAATTAGGTAAACTTCATGTGTAAATAATTACATCAACATACAAACAAATCGGCTATAGAACAGAATATATAAAAGCGATACACTAAAGATTCTTTATTGCTTTCTAGAATCATCATCAATCAATCATCATCATCATCTATAAAGCCATACAAGGAAATCATACAGATTAAAAAATTAGCAACAAATAAGGTTTCTAGAACCCTAACTTTCCAAATAGATACACATTTGACTAAAATCAAACCGGGGTTAAATCACATACGAAATCGAACCCTAAATCATATGAACCCTAACTACATAATCAAAACTTGTAACAAAATAAAAAACTGCTATTACATATTGAATTCATGTAAAAATCAAAAACATATAACAAAACAAGAACAAATCAAATTTCAAACCCTAAAAAATAGGGTTAAGTTATTACAAATTGAATTCATGTACAAAATCAAATATACACACACAACAAATTCAAAACTGCTAATAAAAATCAACAAATTACAATACATGAACAAAAAAATTAAAACACTAATACACAAAACATATATCCGTCCAAAATCAAAATCGGCTATAACAGACCCTAAATAAGAAAATGTACACCACAATAACATCAATCGCGTATGATAATCTAACAAACAAAGAATCTTTCAAAACCATTGAATCTGAAACATCCAATAAAATAAAACGAAATCGTATGTAAAAGATGGAGATATCTGTTTCAAGAATCAATACCGTCGATGTAGACTATTATCTAATGAACAACGATATATTAAAACCACATATCAAACTGTATGATACTAAAAGATCTGTAATGAAATCGAAATGATAAAAAAATATGTATAAACATAGTAAACAAACCACTAACGTGTATCATTAACAAATACACTCAATACAACATAAATCAGCCCCAACACAAATTATTCCTCTATGATTATTCCAAAACCCTAAAAACTACCACCTCTTCACCAAATCGGCTATAGAACAGAATATATAAAAGCGATACACTAAAGATTCTATATTGCTTTCTAGAATCATCATTAATCAATCATCATCATCATCTATACAGCCATACAATGAAATCATACAGATTAAAAAATTAACAACAAATACGGTTTCTAGAAACCTAACTTTCCAAATAAGCACAATTGTTCAAATACTTGAGGTTATAACAATGGATTGGAAATCTAAATAAACAATCCAGCAAGTAACGAATGGAATCACGGGTGAAGATACAAATAGATACACATTTGACTAAAATAATACAAGGGTTAAATCACATACGAAATCGAACCCTAAATCATACGAACCCTAACTACATAATCAAAACCTGTAACAAAATAAAAAAACTGCTATTACATATTGAATTCATGTAAAAATCAAAAACATATAACAAAACAACAAAAAATCAAATTTTAAACCCTAAAAAATAGGGTTAAGTTATTACAAATTGAATTCATGTAAAAAATCAAATATACACACACAACAAAGTCAAAACTGCTAATAAAAATCAACAAATTACAATATATGAACAAAAAATTAAAACACTAATACACAAAACATATATCCGTCCAAAATCAAAATCGGCTATAACAGACCCTAAAAAAGAAACTGTACACCACAATAACATAAATCGCGTATGATAATCTAACAAACAAAGAATCCTTCAAAACCATTGAATCTGAAACATCCAATAAAATAAACCGAAATCGTATGTAAAAGATGGGGATATCGGAATCAAGAATCAATACCGTCGATGTAGTCTATTATCTAATGAAGATTGATTATACCGCTTCACTAAAACGCCGATTTGATCTAGAGGGTTTGATTTACAGCAAGATTAGATCTAATTAAACACCATAATCGATCATAAATACTCGAATTAGAGATTACCGTATATGATTTGTTTTCAAATCCGTTGATTCTTGATCAAAATTATTGGCTCCTTTATTCCCCGTCTTCGTTCAGAGAAGAGAAGAAAGAGAGAACGAAATAGGGTTTTGAGAGGAGAGAGAGAGAGTTAAGCGTAAATGAGAAGACTTGGTTCAATCCTCAATTATGAGGTGTGCCACATAGATGCTGACATGGCTTGCTGAGTTGGCTTGCACCATTGGGTGACATGTGTCCCCTAATGGTTTGCTTTATTATATATATAGATTAATTAAGTTATTAATGCATAATGTGGTAGGCCCCTCTTTTGAAGGCGACGTTACCCTCGGCTAAGTAGTCTGAGTCAGCAGGGATACAGTCCTAAGTAGCCGGGTTAAAGTTTTAATAGTAGTTTAACTTATGAGGGGATCAAAGAGTTTGGACCCCTGCCATCCAATACCTTTGGGTATTGAAGGAGGTCCTAATAAATTTGACCCATGTCCTTTGCAGGATCTATACACTGAACAATGGCAAGACTCTTACCAAACCGTTCCCTTAACCCCCGACCAGGTAGCCAACATACCTCCATATAGACCGTGGAGATATGAATGGTGAAAATCTTTTATTTTATATAGACAGTAAAATAATGCCAAGACACCACGGACAAACGATAAGGAAGAATCACCTTCATCATAAGAAACTAGTAATTAAAGTCATTAATGCAAAACCAATTAAAAAGTGCTAAAGATTAAAAATAAAAAGTATTACACTAAACACTTGTCTTCACCAAGTGATGTAAGAGACTTAGGCAAACATGGCCTTTGATTGTCAAGAACTCTTACGATCAATCTTGGATCCCGAGACGACTCACACACTCTATGATGGACAATGGATGATGGTTGTGGATGATGGTGTTGTGATGGTGGTGGGTGGTGGGTGAAGTGTGAGAGAGGTGGTGTGCCAAGGGATGAGTTGCAAGAGCTCCAAGCACTCCTATTTATAGGCTGAACAGAAGCCTGGGGATGGCCCCGTGTCCGTTGGGCACAGCCCCATATCCATCTGATTCTCTCTCTTCATTAATTGTAATTCGCAATTACAATAAATGCGCTTGCAGGAAGTTGACCACGGCCCCGTGTCCGCTGAGCACGGCCCCGTGGTGGGCGATGGAAGCTTCTACAGGTTTATCTTCTGTGCCAAGGCTGACCATGACCCCGTGTTCGCTGGGCACGCCCCGTGTTGAGCTGGGCACAGCCCCATGCTCAGCTTTCTTCTTGTTTTTGCTTTTGGAAGATGCTGTCGAGGAGTCGGGCATGCCACGTTTCTTCCTTTTCTTTATATTTATGTTGGATTTGGCTGCATTTTTCCTCCTTTTGTTCGTTTAAGCTCTTTTAATCCTGAAAATACAAAAGGAAGACAAAAGCACACTTTTTCCAACATTAGTACTTAAAAAGGGGTAGTTTTATGCCACATTTGATGTAATTTATATGTTGCATTTTGTGCACATCAGTCCCGATTAACTGGGTGCAACTGTTGTGGGTTTCTTTGAAGCCTTACGCTTCCTTGATTTTGGTAAAGGCTTGGCTTCTGCTTTTGGTGACTCTTGAGTGGCTTCCTCCTGGAGATGGTACATGGCAGTAGCTAATTCAACAGTCTTCAGGACGACTTCGCCTATTCGCTGAGCGAATTTGGCAGTCTGCTCGGATATCTGGGCGTCATCGCGATGAAGAGACATTCTAGAAGAAAATGAAAGACATAGGAAGAAACAAGTGAAATATTATCGGATAATCAAAACAGAATAGCAATGCATAAAATTGCGATCATTTGTTTGTTGCCTAAGGCAAAGAAATGAGACAGTGAAAAATCAAAGTAAACGGGTCATATTAGTGTATCACTGAAGACATGCTTGCCTATAAGTGAACACTCACCCCAAGAGTTCCCAGGTAAGAGTGACTGGTCCGATTCTGCGGATTTGTACGAACACTCTAGCCTTAGACAGAAAACTCAGAGTACAGGCATTCACCCTTCCAGTTTGCACGTGTTCACATTAAAGACCCAAACTTTGACAAGATTTTGAAAATTTAGAGGGATCAAAACCTTATAACAAATCATCATAGAACAGATGATTGGTTTTCAAAGCAGATTTGAAATTTATGTTCTTGTGGTGGTTGTCGCCTAAGGATAGGTGACGGTATTTTTTTATGACTAAACGCAAGGATCTTGTGTTAGGGTCCTAGGAAGGTTATAGACTAGGTCAAAGCATTACTAATAACCTAATTCCCTATAACCATGAGCTCTGATACCAACTTTTCTGTCACACCCCGACCACGTAAAACAACAAATCGTGGCGGAAACGTCGAGAGTGTTGTAACAGGATCATTGTTTCATAACACATGGAAATTTGAAATTTTGTTTTATTGATTAAAAGAGTTACAATGTTTTAACAACAAAGAAGCATAACATAATTAACTAGTCTTGCATCTTTTAACGTCACTAAGGCCCAAGTCCACCTAAGTGTATCTTGATCAATCCTATCCATCATATCCTGAAACACATGTGAAAATAGGTACGTCAGCATAAAAATGCCTGTGAGATACATAGGTTTTGTGAAAATAGGATTCATGACTTGAGTTTAAAGAAATGTTTAATAAAATTTAGTCATGAATCTGGTTTTGTGTTTTCTTTTATAAATCATATGAAAATTCGATAAGAAACATATTATATAAAAGAAAGGTGTGTGGTTAATTAAATAACCAAGTAAAATGAGTTAAATAAAATAAACTGTTTTTGTAAAACAATATCTTGTGAAAAATAAGTTGTTTATGTCACATGTAATATGTCAAAATTGAAATGATTTAAATAACGCTACGACATGTAATATCATACAAGCACTTACATATAGGAAGTCCCAGCGGCGTATCCACCATGCTTGTATCATATTACACACGCCTCGTTACTCAAATCACTTACCCAAACAAACCACCAATGTAAATGTTTATGTATAGTCAAATGTCAAATGTCAAATGTTTATGTGAAAACCATCAAATGTAAATCATGTAATGTGTAAACAAATGTTATGTATGGTAAGTAAAATGTGATTACTTAAAGCAAATGAAAAAATGTACAAAACAAAGTATTTGAATAAATCAAAAGTTATGCTTTGTAAAATAATGCATGCTTTACTGATACAAACATTTATGCGGTAATGTAAAACGTCTACATCCAAGCCTTGCGACTGTAGAATAAACCCTAGCACAATGTCTAAGGTCTACCTAGAAATGTATTCAGATTCGGTCATTCCTTCCACCCAAACAAACCTAGGGTTTCAGGAATGGGAGTTATCAAGTCCTATGGTACCACTACCTACTACCGAGCGGCATGATTGGTGTTAATGAATGTATTAGTCTCGTTAAACAAACCAAATGATATACCAAATGTAAGCATGTTTTATGAAAATAATGTACCTAGTATGCTAAGTAAACATACAAGGTAGAGATGTAAAACAATGTGTTCATATGCTGAGTAAACATGTGTAACAGAAAATTTAATGTAAAACAATGTGCTAGCATGCTCAGTAAACACACATAGCAAAAGAAGATGTAATGTAAAACAATGTGCTAGCATGCTAAGTAAACATACATAGCAAAACATAATGAAATCATGTACTATAAGTGTACTAATGAACATAGCAAGTATATGATATGAAAACATGAAAAGCACGAAAGTAACAAGTAGGCACATGTGTTTCACCCCAAAATGTTTGAAAAACAGTAAAAGTGGGGACTATGTACTCACTTGAGGGTATTTAGAAGTCTTGAACAACGACCAAGCAAAGCTAAAGGGATCACAGAATTCAAACGACACCTAATATAGATAACTACATAAATAACCGGACCTAAATCGGAAGATCGGATAGAATGAGGTTTCGTAAACCAAATGAGTGTGGAAACTCATATGATGTGGTTTAACAAAGCCTACATACTAAAATGAAACCTATCCTAAGTGCTTACGACTTGTTACGACCCGTTTAGGTACCTTACGCTACTTTAACACGTCGTTCGCGTAAAACGCGTTCGGACCGCCTAACTAGTCCTATGAAAAGTATTATATGCCTTAATATGTCTAATAATGTTACCTAATTAGTTTAGATGTGAAAATTTAGATTACATATGCTTAAAATGAATTTGTGCGCAAAAAGGGCATTTTGGTAATTTTCCTAAGGCATATAAACTACCTATCATACAACTAACTAAACATAGTGACCATAAGGTATAACCTCGGAAGGTTATTCCCTATACAACTCTGGTCGCCTAATGTGTTTGGTCAGATCCTAATGATCGACCAAACGGGTCGGGTTCGAAAGTATAAGCGATTGTTTAGATCGCTTACCTTAAGACCCTACATAAGCACTAAACCTAGAGTGACGAGCTAAACATGTTAAAACATGTTTAACAAAGTTAGAAAACAGGTTTGATATCAAGACAAAGGGTCTTGATACCCAAAAGTAGTTTGGTTGCAAAATACGCTAGAATACGCATTTTGGCCGAAAATACGACTCGTCACTAAACCTAGATAATGTGGTAATCAGTAGGTATAGTCACTAGCGACTAAAACCATCGTGATTACGCTCACGTTATGAAGTTCAAACGAACTTCGCATTGACCATAAACTGGTCAATGCAAAAAGTCAAACTTAGTTTGACTTTTAAGCTAAAAACTCATAAAAGAACGAAAGAATACTTACAAAGGGTCCAAGCAAGTTTGATTTTCCAAGTATTCTCAGGTATGAAATGATTAACACTTCAACTTAGAGAAATCTCAGAAATCAAGTGGGTTTGAGAACGAATGGGGTGGGGTATTTATAGGATTTCTAGGACCGTTAGGATCGTTCCTCGATTCCCGAGCTTAAATCTGGACCGTACACATGCACCCATGGTTTTGCAAAACCATGGGCACCTAAAAATGGCCCATAGATTGTTAGAAAACCATTTGCAAGTGGGAAAATCGGGTGGAACAGCTGTAAACAGCTGGAAAAAATCAGTTTTGTAGGTCTCACAGTTTTAGGTGGGCCGCGTAAGATTCAAGGGGGGCTTACGCGGGCCGCCTGAGATCCACAGATCAGCAACAAGTTTCAGTAATTGCAATTTTGGTCCCTGCATGCTTTTAAGGCCATTTTTTATGCGTTTAAGGCCCGTTAAGCCATTTTCAAGGCTCTACAATGATGCCTAAGTATAGGGGACATGAAACATGCTCAAAAGTATGTCGGATGTCGGTCCGTTTGGCCGTACGATTGCGTTATTCGGTTAATTACGACGGAAGTCGTAACGGACGCAAAAACGATCCAAATTACGCGACGAATGGATTTTTATCAAGCCAATCACTAAACAATAATATTTTATTGATTACACAAATTTTTGGATGTCCGGATGTATTCAGAACGTAAGTTATGTGCGAAAATGCAAACTTATGCACTTTTTGACGCTTTTAGTCCCTGAATGACCAAAAAGTTTATTTTAGCACACTGAACCCCTCAAAGCCTATTTCTAAGCTATGTGAATGATATTTAGGGTATGTTTAACTTATGGTTATGTTCCGGATTGTCCGTTACGCAGTTTGTCGAATTTAGTCCCTTTAAGCTAATAAACTTGATTTCGGCACACCAAACCTTCCAAAACTTATTTCTAAGTTACGTAAAGGTTATTTAAGGTATGTTAAGCCTATGTCACTGTTCCAGAGTGTTTGTTGCATTAAACTGGTTATGTTTAGGCATCAGTGCGCGTATAACCTTCCGGAAAGCGATTTAGAGCCCGAAATCGAACAAGAATTGATATATGCAAATGATACACATATTTATACAAATCCCAAGTACGAAATACAATATTTCATTGGTTTGGTATTTGTTTGACGGTTGAAGTGACACAGGTGTCACATTACTTGTTTAGATCGAGTCAAAACTCTGTCCGATTTACGTTTGTTTGCAATAAAACGTCGTTTATTTATGATTCGCACAATCGATTATAACTCAGTTTATCGAATTCCGCATGATAAACCGAATTCATCGCAGAGCTTGTGATCGTTACGATCCCTTCCTGAACTCACAAATAGCGAGAGCCCTAAAAAGTGGTAAATTGACGCACCTGATCAAGAATGTCAAAAAAGACCCGCGCCAAAAAAACAGGTGAGACGAAGGGCCAGACAAAAAAAAAGGATTTGAAGATTGGAAACGCACATGGTGCAAGGTGGCCCAAGAAGAGGGAAAAAACTATAACAAGCGCGTCCAGGACGATTCATGGCGCGAAAGGCAGGTGATCTTCCCTTTCGTGAGGGGAGGACCCCGAGAAAGGAGACCCATCATAATCTCAGGGTTATTTGGGAACTACCAGACATATTACATCTTCATCGATCCCGAAAGCACAGTAGACATCATTTACGAGCAATGCTTTAACCAGTTAGACGCAAAGGACAAAGCACGCTTAGAACTGGTAGACTACCCACTCACTGGATTCTGCAACGAAGCTGTCTTTCCCTTGGGCCAAATATCATTCCCAGTTCTACTGTCAGATGGGAGGAACTCTCGAACTAAAGAGGTCACGTTCATGGTCTTACCAGCAAACTCTCGTCACGATATCCTCTTGGGAAGAGAATCCCAAGGAGACTTTAGTATGATTTGCTGGGGACCTCACTCAGCAGTTGGATTCCCAACAGAAACAAGCATCGCAATTATTTACGCAAGCAAAGAAATGCTAATGACCAACGAAGCATGCTCGACGAAGGCAAGCAAACCAACCCCGCACATAGAACCAGAAAAGTGGGTCCTTAACAGAAAATATCCTGAGCAAACGATCATGACCCAGAAGACCATTTGCATGTTCCTGAAGCAGTTACTATTCAGAAACATGGATATTTTTGCCTGGACACCAACAGATATGGTGGGTATCCCACGGAACATAGTAGAGCATCGAATGAATATCTCAAAAAATGCCAAACCAGTGGTGCAGACGAAACACAATCTCGACCCAGAAAAGAATGAAGCCAAGAAAGAACAAGTGACAGAGCTGCTCAACGCAGGAATTATATGCGAGGTACGTTACCAAACCTGGGTCTTGAGCCCAGTAATGGTACCAAAAGGAAATGGCGGGTGGCGAATGTAACAACCCGACTTTCCGGGTCCTTAATTGTATCTGTCATTACTTGCTTAATTGACTTGTACTCTCGAGATTCCGATTATCGCAACGGGTTAACTATTTTAAACTATATTTTACAGAGCATTCACTACGCTTAATCGAAACACAATTATCACATTTAACGCAGTTTATAACGCATACCGCTTACACACATTTTATCGCATGTTACATCGCTTGTTTATACTAAACGCTATCGCAACGCAATCTCAACATAAACGCAACGCAAACTCAAAATACAGATTTACTTTTATGCATCTTAGCTGTTATGTGTGTTATTGGTGTAATTATTTGTTAATGTTATGTGGTTATCTCAATGCAACGCTCACTCGCTTAAAGCAACGCCATGCTTAATGCACGAAGCGAAAGTTGGGAAACTAACTCGCATAACTAGGCTGTCCGGATAAACAACCGATCGAATGGACTACCGTCCGGATGACCATCCGCTCGGATGGCCATCCGATCGGATGGTCATTCGACCGACAGGCCATCTGACACCTCGCACTACTCCACCGACCTAACTCTCTCTCACAGCCTATAAATACCCGTCGTACACTACTATTCACTGATGTGACAGCTCCATCCGACCAAACGCTCTTAAGTCACTTTCAGACACTCTTTCTCTTAATTCAAGGCTATTTCGTAAGTAATTCTCCTCAAATCTTGTACACAATCATCAACACTACAGTTCTACACCATTTTCTCCATCAAATTCACTAGTTTTCTTCTTGAAATCACCTGATTTGGACCTCTTAAAGGTGGTTCTCACTTGGTTGCTTATGCAAACTATTGTGTGACATCATCTCATCAAGTTGGTTCAGATCTAAACAATTTCCACACATCTTAGCTTAAATCTCAACAAGATTTCAACATTTTCCAACTGTTTTCAACTTTTCTTTATTTTCTACACAAAACTGATGGAATCTTGACTCATTCAAACTCTCTACTCATTTCCTAGTTGAGAGCTGGCTTGAGAACAGATTTCCACTAGAGAGATGAGCGATTCACGGGTTGAACATGAAACTTCACCCAGAATAGTGAATCTGATCGAATGAGGTGATTCCCATCCGATCGAATGAGCTGATCCTTGGTGTGTTTCCGTTGTTTGACACGTTGTCACGCCGTCTCCGTTAAACCACAAAACTTTTAACTTAGAAAAATTTTACAAGTTTTTAAAGATCCACTCAAGTGGCCATCCGATCGGATGACCATTCGACCAGGTGGTCTGACCCTTATACTAATCCTTGTTCAAACGATTTGATTAAACTTCACACTACCAACTTCTCGATCGAATAGCCATCCGATCCAATGGCCATCCGTCCGGATGACCATCCGACCGGATGACTTGGCATCCATACTTTACATTGTTTAAACACTACAACAAAAACTTCAAAATTTTCAAAAAGATTTACAAACACCCACATCTCATTCGAATGGACATCCGTTCGAATGGTCATCCACTCGGATGACCATCCAACCGGATGACCATCCGTTCGGATGAGTTATCCCCACTCGTTCGGATCACCATCCGAACCCTCTACCATTTGACACTCTGTTTACACGTTGTTCAACGCTTATGCTACTGTTCTATGCTCAGGCTAACTCCAACGCGCTCCCTTCAATCCATGTCTATGTTTACTAGCTAAACACGCACTGTGAGTATACTCAAACCATTTTCTTTTAACGCACTTTTGGGTGTTACATACATTCTATATCAAAACACTACAACACACAATGCAAACACTTTACAATGCTAACCGCTCCCGCATATTATACGTGTACTTTGAATGCTCGTACTATGCTTAGATAGTGTTACACTCACCGACTCTAGCAACGATAGTACCATAGTTTGGACTCAGCACCTGTCGTGGAAAGGGGTTGCTAGGGATCACATCACCCGTTACGTGATACATTCTGGTTGTATTCTTGTGGTTAAGTGTGAACATAGTTTTGATAGTTACTTGCTTCGCCCGTTACGTGATACATTCTGGTTATGCATAAACGCTTTTCGCTATACTATATGTTATGCAAACTTGTGTACTCACCTTTACATTTTATGTATTGACTTTATATTAACGTATGTGATAGGTTGATAGGATGATATGCTTGCAATGCTGTGACGAATCAAGATAGGCAATCTAGAAACTACATCAATAGAAATCTAGGTTGTCGGACTTGTTTTGTTCGAGAGAAACTCGTTATCTGTAATAATTACATGTTGAATATTTTTTGATTGGTATGGAACAATTAACCTTAAAAATATTGGTAACAAATAGTTGTTATGGATCTCTTGAGCAATCTGGTTCACCTAGTGCCGCGCCCCGATGTTTTCGCCATCAGTTGGGGTGTGCCAGCGAATGTGTGTCGTATACAAGGACCTCAACAAGGCATGCCCAAGGGATTGCTATTCGTTGCTAGAAATCGAGGAGAAAATCGACTCCTTAGTATCATTCAGATGGAAATGCTTTCTAGATTGTTACAAGGGCTACCATCAGGTCAAGATGGCGATACAAGACGAAGATAAAACAGCGTTCCACATGCCAATGGGCCTGTATTGCTACACCAAGATGCCCTTTAGTTTACGCAATGTAGGAGCCACGTATCAAGGATGATGAACGAAACATTTGGTGATGATATCGGCAAGCATATCGAAGTATACATGGATGATCTAGTAATCATGAGGAAAGAAGAAGACCGGATGTTACAAAACATAGAGAAAACCTTCGACACGCTCCATGACGTTAACGTAAAGCTTAATCCAGCCAAATGTTCATTTGGAATGGAAGAAGGGAAGTTTTGGGGATTCATCATCACAAGACTTTGAACCCAAAGAAAGTACAGGCAATTGAACGCATGTCGACCTCATCGACAATCAAAGAGATGCAAGTCTTGGCAAGGCGTTTAGCTACACTAAACCGCTTTCTCACCAATCATGCTGCGAAATCATTACCATTCATCAAAACATTACGAAACTGTGTCAAGAAGAACAAGTTCCTGTGGACACCAGAAGCGGAGGTTACCTTCAACGAAATGAAAGAATGTTTGATACACCTCCCAACTCTTACATCCCCAACAAAAGACAAACCATTGGTAATGTATCTATCGGCTTCGGAGAAAGCAGTAGGGACAGTCCTCTTGGTTGACCACCAAGGTGTGCAAACTCTAGTATACTACGTCAGCCGCACCTTAAACGACCCAGAAACAAGGTATTCCATGATGGAGAAGCTAGTTTTAGCTCTCATCCATGCCTCCAGGCGGTTACGTAGATACTTCTTAGGCTATGTCATCCATGCCCTGATAAATTACAACATTGGTAACATCTTAGCAAGGCCTGAAATCTCTGGAAGGTTGGCCAAATGGGCCAATGAGTTGGGTGGACACAATGTAGTTTTCAAGCCCAGACCGGCGATCAAAGGGCAGGTGTTAGCAGACTTTCTAACCGAAGTACCTGAGGAAAAAGATATATAATGCAAAACAATGTAGAAAGCTGAAAAATAACCACACATGAGGTATGGTTGTTATACACAGATGGCGCATCCAACGAGGATGGCGTAAGAGCAGGGCTGAGGCTAGTAAGCCCTGACAAGCATGAGTTCACCTACCCCACACGCCTGGAATTTAAAAGTACAAAAAATGAGGCTGAGTACGAAGCTTTCCTAGCAGGCTTACACCTAGCAATCAAAATGGGAGTGAAAAACCTCGAGGCGTATGTAGACTCACTACTGGTTGCAGGCCAGATCAACGGGTAGTACGACGCAAAAGGTGAAATCACGGCGCTTTACCTTGAACAGGCAAAGTCACTACTCTAGCAATTTAACTACTTCAAGATTACTCACATCAACAGAAGCGAGAACAAGCCCGCTGATGCATTAAGTAAACTTTCCTCCACTAGTTTTTAGCACTTGACAAAAGGTGTGCGCATCGAAATACTTAAGAACCCGTTTGTTAAGTGTCATCCAAATGGGATCCTCGTCATGGATGTCACCGATAATCATGTTCTTACAGTCGGGGATACTACCAGAGAACAAAGCAGAGGCCAGGAAGATACACCATAAAGCACTGCACTACCATATGTCTGACGGCATCTTGTATAAACGATCTTACATGGGACCTCTGTTACGATGTGTCGACCCCGAGGATGCAAACTATCTTATCAGATAAGTACATGAAGGGATCTGCGTGATCAACGCGGGCCCAAGAATGGTGGTGGCAAAAGTCATGAACGTCGGATACTATTGGGCAGGGATGCACCTAGATGCAGTGAAGGTTTTAAGTAAATGTGGCGCTTGCCAATGGCATGCACCCAAGACTTTGCGACCCAAAAATGCCTTAGTCCCCGTCACAGCAGCCTGGTCATTCCAGGCTTCCATTAGTGGGGGATTGACATGGTTGGCCCATTTCCAGACGCCCCCAGAGCGGTAAAATTCATAATAGTCGCAGTCGACTATTTCACTAAATGGGTAGAAGCAAAGGCCCTTACTTCGACAACAGCGATGGTAGTGCACAAGTTTATATGGGAATAGATCATATGCCGGTTCGGATTGCCATTACGAATCATCACCGATAATGGTACAAACTTTGCGGTAGAAGACTTGCAGAAATGGTTCAAAGAGCTACATATTGAGCATGTTTTCTCCTTAGTGGCACATCCACAACGAAATGGCCAAGTTGAAAGTGTGAACAAAAGCATCGTTGATGGTATCAAGGCACGATTGGGAACACAAAGGCGAGGATGGGTCGACGAGCTTCCCAGCATCCTATGGGCTCATGGAACTATGCTAAAAACCAGCAACAGAGAAACGCCGTTTAGCCTAGTATACGGATCTGAAGCAGTCATACCAACGGAAATTGGCTTACCATCTCCAAGGATGTTGTCAATCAACGCCATCAACAATGAAGAAAAGCGTCGAATGGACCTGGATCTCTTGGAAGAAAAAAGAGAAATGGCAGCACTCAATGAGGCCAAGTACAAAACAAAACGCGAGAAGTATTAAAACAGCAAGGTGCTCATATGCACCTTCAAACCTATGGATTACGTCTTCAGGGACAACGAGGCCTCTAACATGGAGCGCCCCGCAAAACTCGCCCCCAAGTGGGAAGGACCTTATGTCGTTGACAAGGTTCTAGGAAAAGGGGCGCACCAGTTGCGCAGCCTTGATGACAAAATGGTCCCCCGGACCTGGAATGCACAGCAACTACGGAAGTGCTATATGTAACTTGCAGTTTTTCATTATATGTGCCGCCCCAGGCCCAACACAGCATATGAATACAAGAAGTGTTGACTGTTTTACATTTTTAGTTCCTGCTTGATGAATTTCAATTACAAATGCATATATCACTTTAGGTGTACACGAAAACATAGCTGGCACACAACGACAATGCAAACATTTAGACCTCCATGGCTCGTCACGACCAAGTGCACAACTGGGTCGATTTAACATAATACACCTGTCTCAGCCAACATTCATTTGTAACACCTATACAATGTAATCAACATATGCAGAAATTGTAACATACAAATTCATTTAACTGGCCCAAAGCCCAGCAAAACTATATAACCCTGATGAAAGTACGGTAGTTACAAAAAATAACACACTACCACAAACGTTCACAAACCATGTTCAATGGAAACATAACGAAACAATTGTTTAAGAGAGTTACACGGTCCGTAGACCAGACCATGGAATGCGAGCCGGTAATGATAAACATAAATTACTGGCTAGAGCCAGCACCGCCGGTCTTTGTATCACCACCTTCCAGAACCTTTTTGAGAGTCTCGACTACAACACCTTGTCGTGCTAACTTCTCAATAGCCTTAGAATACCAAATTCCAAGAAGCCAAACTCATGACACTTTGTAGTGTAGTTAGCAGCGCAATCCTCCGTGAAGAGTTCAAACTTCTCATCATGAGTTCCCGCTTTGGCAAATGCTTTACCTTCTACATAGCCATCATTGCGCCCGCTGTCACCAAGTTCAATCATGTATTTCGCTAGTTCCTCGGAGCCCACCAAACGGTCCGCAAGCTGCATACGATAAGAACAATATATAAGGAACTTGCAAAAAAGACAACATGGAAAAACTAAAGCAAAACTAACCAAGGGAACACCGCGAGTCAACAGCCATTTACAGTCATTCCCCAACTCTTGGGATAACAACTCTAACGTCTTGTTTTGGTTTTGATGGTCATCAACAACCCTTTCCAACTCGGCAATCCATGCCAATGCCTCTGCATGACTTTTCTGGGTTTCAACAACTTGAGTTTCTTTTTCCTTAACCAAGGCAGACATACGCTCCACCTCCCTGCTTTCAGCATCTCTCTCCCCCTTCACCTTAACAACCTCATCAAGAGCCGCCTTCAAGTCATGGTTGGACCTCTCACATGCTGAGGTCCATTCCTTTTGGCGCTCGGTGTGCAATGCTCGCTCTTTCACAAGCTTATCTTCAGCATCAAGCACCCGCCAGTTCAAACCTTTCTTCTCAGAATTAAAGGTGTCTCGTTCAGCAGCAAATTCCCGCTTTGCACTCTCAAAATCCATAATGTCTTCACCCATAGACCTCCACTCTCGTACAATCTCATGAGTGGTGGCAAAGAAGTTTACACCGGAACGCACATGATCATCCAACAAATGAAACCGGTCATGGTTCTTTTGGTATAACCATTCAGCAGGGGGCAAAGACATAGAGTATAATTCATGACAGTTATCAAGATCGTCCATGCGGGATCCCTGCACAAGATTCCATCAGGGGATGTGAGGGAGATTATCACATACCGGGTTATGAGCCATCCACGACCCATTGGTTTCAACCCTCTCAAAGTCAGGACTCCCCTGTACGTTAGAGCTGTGACACCTATGTCACCGCGACCATCAAACAAATGCCAAGCCCATGAAATATTGTATTTCAAACTTGGGATCTTGTATAAATATGTGTATATTATGCATATATCAATTCTTGTTTAATTTCAAACTTTATATCGCTTTCTAGAGAATTATACGCAAACTAGTGCGTAAACGTACTCAGTTTAAATGCGACAAACACTCCGGAACACCGTCATATACTTAACATACCTTAAATAACCTTTACATAACTTAGAAATAAGTTTTGAAGGCTTTGGTATGGCAAAAACAAGTTAATTCGCTTACAGGGACTAAACTTGACAAACTGCGAAAGTATGCAAATTTGAACTGTAACAAACATTCCGGATCATGTCCATAAGTTAAACATACCATAAATATCCTTTACATAGCTTAGAAATAGGCTTTGAGGGGTTTGGTATGCTAAAACAAACTTTTGGATCATTCAGGGGCTAAAAGTGTCAAAAAGTGCACAAGTTTACACTTTCGCGCATAACTTACGTTCTGAATACATCCGGACATCCAAAAATTTATGTAAGCACTAAAATAATTTATTTTAGTGTTTGGCATAAGAAAAATCCATTTGTCGCGTCATTTGGATCGTTTTTCGCACTTATGCGCATTCCGTCGTAATTAAGCGAACATGGCGTTCGTACGGCCAAACAAACCAACATCCGGCATATTTTTGAGCATGTTTCATGTCCACAATGTTTAGGCATCATTTTAGGGCCTTAAAGTTGGCATTACGGGCCTTAGAAGTGTCGGAAATGGCTTAAATATGTAACAGGGACCAAAACTGCCATTTCTGAAAGTTTGTGCAGATCAGACATGCCCAGGCGGCCCGCCTGAGTTTTGTCCATATGCTGACGCGGACCGCGTGGCCCCTGCAGATGCAGAAACTTGTTTTTTTGGCTGAAGTTCGCCTTTCAAACACTCCAAAGGGCAATGCCCTTTCACAATCTCAGGAGTTAAGGATCATTATGAGCCACCACAACATCTTGACAAGTGTACGCATAAGATCGTGGCACGATATTGAAGAAACGATCCTAACGGTTTTGCTTTTCCTATAAATACCCCCCCCCATTTGTGTTAAAACCCACAAAATCTGATCTAAAGCTCTAAGTTGAGGCCTTTGCTTCATACCTGAGCTCCTGGATCGAGATTAGCTTCCGGGGACCCTTCGTAAGTGTTCTTTCGTTCTTTTATTCGCTTTTCAAGTCCGAAAGTCAAAGTTTTCTTTGACTTTCTGCTTGACCAGCCTATGGTCAACACGAAGTTCGTTGGAACTTCATAACGTGAACGTGATCACGATGGTTATAGTCCGTAGTGACTATACCTACTGATTACCACGTTATCTAGGCTCAGTGACGAGTCGTAGTTTCGGCCAAAATGTGCATTCTTGCGTATTTTGTAACCAAACTACTCGTGAGTATCAAAACCGTTTGTTTTGATGCCAAACCTGTTTTCTAAACTTAGTTAAGCATGTTCTAACATGCTTAGCTCGTCACTTTTAGTATAGTGCTTTTATAGGGTCGTAAGGTAAGCGATCTAAACAATCGCTTATAATTTCGAACCCGACCCATTTGGTCGATCTTTAGGATCCGACCGAACACTTTAAGTGACCATAGTTGTATAGGGAATAACCTTCTGAGGTTATACCTTATGGTCACGACGTTAGGCGTTCCAAACGCGTTTTACGCGAACGACGCGTTAAAGTAGCATAAGCTACCTAAACGGGTCGTAATGGGCCGCAAGCACTTAGGCTAGGTTTCATTTTAGTATGTAGGCTTTGTTAAACCATATTACACGAGTCTCTATACTCGTTTGGTTTACGAACCCTCATTCTATCCAATCTTCCGATTTTGGTCCGGTATATTAATATAGCTACCTATTAGGTGACGTTTGATATCCGTGATCTCTAACATTATTTGGTTGTTATACAAGAACTACAAAGCAATCTCAGGTGAGTACATTGAACCCCATCTTTTACTGTTTTCTAAACTGTTTTGGGGTGAAACACATGTGCCTACTTGTTACTTTCATGCTTTCCATGTTTTCACATCATATACCGGCTATGTTCATTAGTACATTTATAGTACATGATTTCAAAACATTATATGCTATGTATGCCCGTTGTGTGCATACTTAGTACATCACTTTACAATACATCACATGCTACGTACGCCCATTGTGTGCATACTTAGTACATCACTTTACAATACATCACATGCTATGTACGCCCATTGTGAGCATACTTAGTACATCACTTTACAATACATTTCATGCTACGTACGCCCATTGTGTGCATACTTAGTACATTGTTTCTCATTGTATTTCTGTTGCATATGCTCATCCAGCATATGAAGACATTATACTACATTTTGAACCGTTGTAACCGTTTGACTATGTGAACCGTCTTAACCCTTTGATTATATGAACCGTTCGTAACCTTTGAACCGTGTGAACCAGTTGTATCTGTTGACATGATTTACATTTGACAATAGACATTTGACTATACATAAACATTTCTACAATTGTTAAACATTACATCTTGATGGTTTGGTTTGAGTAAGTGATCTAAGTAACGAGGCGTGTGTAATATGATACAAGCATGGTGGATACGCCGCTGGTACTTCCTATATATAAGTGTTTGTGTGGTATTACATATCGTAGCGTTATTTGAATCATTTCAATTTGAGACATATAACATTTTATACAAATAACACACTTTTCACAAGACCTTGATTTACAAACAAATACAAACTCATTTTACATGGTTATTCAGTTAACCATGCATTATTCTCTTATTTATACGTATCATCTGATCTTACCGTTCTTCAAATGATTTACAAGACAAAGCAAATTACAAGGTTCACGACTAAACATTTTCTCAAACATAAGTCATGAATTCTGTTTTCACAAAACCTATGTATCTCACAGGCATTTTTATGCTGACGTACCTATTTTCACATGTGTTTTCAGGAGATGATGCATAGGACTTATCAAGACATACTTAGGCGGACCTCTGCCTTAGTGACTTAAAACGAGACAAGAACTAGTTAATTTATGTTATGTATTCTTTGGTTCTTGTTTAAAGCAATGTAAACTCTCATGTTTGATTAATAAAACGAAACCTCATTTACCATGGAGTTGAAACAACTGATTCTGTTACAACACTCCCCGACGTTTCCGCCGCGGTTGCATGT
This sequence comes from Helianthus annuus, assembly GCF_002127325.2. Taxonomy (NCBI): domain Eukaryota; kingdom Viridiplantae; phylum Streptophyta; class Magnoliopsida; order Asterales; family Asteraceae; genus Helianthus; species Helianthus annuus. Next base: position 112,185,167 of record NC_035444.2, on the reverse strand, counting down.
TATACGCGGTTGGGGTGTGACAGAAAAGTTGGTATCAGAGCCAATGGTTATAGGGAATTAGGTTATTAGTAATGCTTTGACCTAGTCTATAACCTTCCTAGGACCCTAACACGAGTTTACTTGCGTTTAGTCATAAAACAATACCATCACCTATCCTTAGGCGACGACCACAACAAGAACATAAATTTCAAAACTGCTTTGAAAACTAATCATCTGTTCTACGATGATTGATTACTAGGTTTTGAACCCTCTGTTATAAGGTTTTGAACCCCTTTGAATTTTCAAAACTCTCGTCAAAGTTTTGGGTCCTAAATAATGTGAACACGTGCAAACTGGAAGAGTGAATGCTTGTACCCTGGGATTTCTGTCTAAGGTTAGAGTGTTCGTACAAATCCACATAATCGGACCAGTCACTCTTACCTGGGAACTCTTGGGGTTAGTGTCCACTTATAGGCGAGCATGTCTTCGCGATACACTATGAGGATCTATTTGCTTTGATTCAGCCTTGGTGTTGTTTGTTTGCTTCGTGGATTCAAACAAAAGACCATCAACCATGATTATGGCCGGTAATTGTAACATCCTATTCTTACCCAATGCCATTTCATTTGTTTTCTTTCTTGTTTCTCTTTTAGAATGCCTCCTCGACGCGAAAACCAGATAGCAACTGCCGAACTGGCAGAGATCATTGCGCAGCAAATGGCTGCTCAATTCCCAAACCTCTTTGCTCAATGGAACCAAGCCAACAACAGCAATAATGCCCCTTGCAACTTCAAGACATTCAACTCGGCTAAGCCATCAAAGTTTTCTGGGTCTCAAGGAGCGACTGCACTTCTGCAATGGTTCGAAAGTTTAGAGAGCACCTTCAGACATGTTGAATGTCCAAACGAGCGAAAGGTAGAATTCGCATCTAGCATCTTTGAGAAATGATCTTTGACATGGTGGAATGGTGTGATGAGAGATAGGGGTGCCGATGTGGCACTGGCTCAAACATGGCAAGAGCTTCGAGCTCTGATGATGAAGGAATTCTGTCCTCGTCACGAGATCAGGGCCTTGGAAACGGAGTTCGACGAACTTAAGCAAGTTAGCGGTGAGCATCGAGCCTACACGGATCATTATGAGGAGTTAAGTTTGTTATGCCCGATATGGTTACACCTTTGGATAAGGCAATCGAAAAGTACATTGATGGCCTCCCTGACTCAATACAAGACATTGTGACTGGTAGCAACCCTACTACAGTTAGACAGGCCATTGAGCTATCTGCAACCTTGACTGAATCAAAGATCAGGAAAGGTAAACTTTTCCGAAAAGGTGACAAGAAACCGGTCGGGGAATCGAACCCAATCGAGGAATCAAAGACCATGGATGAACAGACTGAATCCTCTAAAAAGTCAATGAAGCGAAAGGCTTCTCAGAACTTCGCCGTGGTCACTCACAATGGTCAAGTCGTCCCCAACCAACCAGCTCAACCCCCTACTAGAAAACCATACAATGGAACTGCACCCTTATGCAACCAATGTAGCCTCCATCATCACGCCAATGTACAGTGCCGCAAATGCCAAACTTGTGGACTTATAGGCCACACAGCAAGAGTCTGCCCAGCTGCAGCTACGCCAAACCAAGCTGGCAACAATCCTGCTCAAGGTCATTTTCTACCAGGCTCTTGTTTCAACTGTGGCGAGATGGGTCATTTCCGAAGAAATTGCCCAAAGCTTGCTAATGCAAATCCAGCACAGGGATGAGCATCTGACTGACTAGAAGACAACATCGTTTAGAAATAATCACGTCTTATGTATTATTTTCTTTTGTTGTCAAGGTCCACGAAACAGTCGTTATCGTTGTTTATAAATAAATCTTTTATTTACACTGCAATGTATTTCTGTGGTTGCATGTATAAACGACATATCCCTTACAATACCGACAATCAAGGAACCGTATTCCTTCAAGAACAAACTACCCCCAAAATTCTCCCATTCTATGATCTCTTGCGTCTTCCACGAAATTCCTAAGTACCCGTTTCTTCTAAGAAAAACGAAGTACAAGGCGCAAGTTACAACACGTGACGAATACCCAAAGTACCACTATAAATCCTTAATAGGGTACCTAAGGATTTCCCATAAGTCCTTAATTGTTGTATACCTTAATTCGAAGGTGGTGATTCCTTGTAAACAAAAATCAAATTTTGGGAGATCTTCCTATCTTCTGAGATAGATCCCAGTGGACATTGTAGCCCGTCGACTGGTTTCCATATCCGTATTCAATCAATAACAAGTTAATAACAAATTATAATCAAGTTAAACAATTATGTGACTTTGTGCTTATGTGTTCCCTTATGTATTGTTGTGTGATCCAAATTATGTTACCCAAATCCTTGTAAAATCTTCCATATCATTCGTATAAAGGATTCATAGTAGGATACCCAAAGGTACCATATAAAATCCTTAATGGACTTCTACGTTATAGTTAAGTCCCTTGGATTATAAAGTACTACTTCATAATTAGACCCTTGAGTGGTCTAGTTACACAGATTAATCCAAAAATCTGGCTAGGGATATCATGTGATGATATAGCTGAAAGGACTCCTTGGTGGCCTAACTAAGAAGATCCTCTGTCGATCTAATTAAAAGGACCCGATGGAAGTCTAGTCACCCGCATCACAAGTTTGATATCCTTCCCCAAAACATTACAAAACAAACTGTGCGGACTGTGCAAGGGATTACGTAATTATGGATGCATACATAATTATGGAATTTAGTGCACAGAAATCACAGCAAGTTCTGTCATGTGTCTAGAGTTAACTTTATTCATTTCAAACTCTGATGAAGCAACCGTTGAAAATGACTCCGTTAGTTCATTTTCGTTTCTGAAGATTTATCCGTTGAGTAAATGAATATCCGTTGTGTAATCCTTCATTTCCATTTCTGATGAAGCAACCGTTGAAAATGACTCCGTTAGTTCATTTTCGTTTCTGAAGATTTATCCGTTGAAGAAATGAACATCTGTTGCGTAATCCTTCATTTCCATTTCTGATGAAGCAACCGTTGAAAATGACTCCGTTAGTTCATTTTCGTTTCTGAAGATTTATCCGTTGAGGAAATGAACATCCGTTGCGTAATCCTTCATTTCCATTTCTGATGAAGCAACCATTGAAAATGACTCCGTTAGTTCATTTTCGTTTCTGAAGATTTATCCGTTGAGGAAATGAACATCCGTTGCGTAATCCTTCATTTCCAACTCTGATGAAGCAACCGTTGAAAATGACTCCGTTAGTTCATTTTCGTTTCTGAAGATTTATCCGTTGAGGAAATGAACATCCGTTGCGTAATCCTTCATTTCCAACTCTGATGAAGCAACCATTGAAAATGACTTTGTTAGTTCATTTTCGTTTCTGAAGATTTATCCGTTGAGGAAATGAATATCCGTTGAGTAATCCTTCATTTCTAACTCTGAGGAAGCAACCGTTGAAAATGACTCTATTGGTTCATTTTCGTTTCTGAAGATTCATCTGTTGAGGAAATGAATATCCGTTGTGTAATCCTTCATTCCATTTCTGATGAAGCAACCATTGAAAATGACTCCGTCTGTTCATTTTTCGTTTTTTGAAGATTGTCCATTGAGGAAATGAACATTCGTTTGCTTATTCCGTCATTTCCATTTCTGAAGAATACTCGTTGAGGAAAATGACTCCGTCTGTTCATTTTCGTTTCTGAAGAATAACCGTTAAGGTAATGACAGGATATTGCCTTGCATATCGCTGGTGGTTATTTGGCAAAGTCACAAATAGACTCCTACGAATAAATTTCGGGACGAAATTTCCTAAAGTAGGGGAGACTGTGACACCTGTGTCACCGCGACCATCAAACAAATGCCAAGCCCATGAAATATTGTATTTCAAACTTGGGATCTTGTATAAATATGTGTATATTATGCACATATCAATTCTTGTTCAATTTCAAACTTTATATCGCTTTCTGGAAAATTATACGCAAACTGGTGCGTAAACGTACTCAGTTTAAATGCGACAAACACTCTGGAACACTGTCATATACTTAACATACCTTAAATAACCTTTACATAACTTAGAAATAAGTTTTGAAGGCTTTGGTATGGCAAAAACAAGTTAATTCGCTTACAGGGACTAAACTTGACAAACTACGAAAGTATGCCAATTTGAACTGTAACAAACATTCCGGATCAAGTCCATAAGTTAAACATACAATAAATATCCTTTACATAGCATAGAAATAGGCTTTGAGGGGTTTGGTATGCTAAAACAAACTTTTGGATCATTCAGGGGCTAAAAGTGTCAAAAAGTGCACAAGTTTGCACTTTCGCGCATAACTTACGTTCTGAATACATCCGGACATCCAAAAATTTATGTAAGCACTAAAATAATTTATTTTAGTGTTTGGCATAAGAAAAATCCATTCGTCGCGTCATTTGGATCGTTTTTCGCACTTATGCGCATTCCGTCGTAATTAAGCGAACATCGCGTTCGTACGGCCAAAAGAACCAACATCCGGCATATTTTTGAGCATGTTTCATGTCCACAATGTTTAGGCATCATTTTAGGGCCTTAAAGTTGGCTTTACGGGCCTTAGAAGTGTCGGAAATGGCTTAAATATGCAACAGGGACCAAAACTGCCATTTCTGAAAGTTTGTGCAGATCAGACAAGCCCAGGCGGCCCGCCTGAGTATTGTCCATATGCTGACGCGGGCCGCGTGGCCCCTGCAGATGCAGAAACTGGTTTTTTTTTGCTGAAGTTGGCCTTTCAAACACTCCAAAGGGCAATGCCCTTTCACAATCTCAGGAGTTAAGGATCATTATGAGCCACCACAACATCTTGACAAGTGTACGCATAAGATCGTGGCACGATATTCAAGAAACGATCCAAACGGTTTTGCTTTTCCTATAAATACACCCCCCCCCCCATTTGTGTTAAAACCCACAAAATCTGATCTAAAGCTCTAAGTTGAGGCCTTTGGTTCATACCTGAGCTCCTGGATCGAGATTAGCTTTCGGGGACCATTCGTAAGTGTTCTTTCGTTCTTTTATTCGCTTTTCAAGTCCGAAATTCAAAGTTTTCTTTGACTTTCTGCGTGACCAGCCTATGGTCAACACGAAGTTTGTTGGAACTTCATAACGTGAGTGTGATCACGATGGTTATAGTCCGTAGTGACTATACCTACTGATTACCACGTTATCTAGGCTCAGTGACGAGTCGTAGTTTCGGCCAAAATGCGCATTCTTGCGTATTTTGTAACCAAACTACTCGTGAGTATCAAAACCGTTTGTTTTGATGCCAAACTTGTTTTCTAAACTTAGTTAAGCATGTTCTAACATGCTTAGCTCGTCACTTTTAGTATAGTGCTTTTATAGGGTCGTAAGGTAAGCGATCTAAACAATCGCTTATACTTTCGAACCCGACCCATTTGGTCAATCTTTAGGATCTGACCAAACACTTTAACTGACCATAGTTGTATAGGGAATAACCTTCCTAGGTTATACCTTATGGTCACGACGTTAGGCGTTCCAAACGCGTTTTACGCGAACGACGCGTTAAAGTAGCGTAAGCTACCTAAACGGGTCGTAATGGGCCGCAAGCACTTAGGCTAGGTTTCATTTTAGTATGTAGGCTTTGTTAAACCATATTACACGAGTCTCTATACTCGTTTGGTTTACGAACCCTCATTCTATCCAATCTTCCGATTTTGGTCCGGTATATTAATATAGCTACCTATTAGGTGCCGTTTGATATCCGTGATCTCTAACATTATTTGGTTGTTATACAAGAACTACAAAGCAATCTCAGGTGAGTACATTGAACCCCATCTTTTACTGTTTTCTAAACTGTTTTGGGGTGAAACACATGTGCCTACTTGTTACTTTCATGCTTTCCATGTTTTCACATCATATACCGGCTATGTTCATTAGTACATTTATAGTACATGATTTCAAAACATTATATACTATGTATGCCCGTTGTGTGCATACTTAGTACATCACTTTACAATACATCACATGCTACGTACGCCCATTGTGTGCATACTTAGTACATCACTTTAGAATACATCACATGCTACGTACGCCCATTGTGAGCATACTTAGTACATCACTTTACAATACATTTCATGCTACGTACGCCCATTGTGTGCATACGTAGTACATTGTTTCTCATTGTATTTCTGTTGCATATGCTCATCCAGCATATGAACACATTATACTACATTTTGAACCGTTGTAACCGTTTGACTATGTGAACCGTCTTAACCCTTTGATTATATGAACCGTTCGTAACCTTTGAACCGTGTGAACCAGTTGTATCTGTTGACATGATTTACATTTGACAATAGACATTTGACTATACATAAACATTTCTACAATTGTTAAACATTACATCTTGATGGTTTGTTTTGAGTAAGTGATCTAAGTAACGAGGCGTGTGTAATATGATACAAGCATGGTGGATACGCCGCTGGTACTTCCTATATATAAGTGTTTGTGTGGTATTACATATCGTAGCGTTATTTGAATCATTTCAATTTGAGACATATAACATTTTATACAAATAACACACTTTTCACAAGACCTTGATTTACAAACAAATACAAACTCATTTTACATGGTTATTCAGTTAACCATGCATTATTCTCTTATTTATACATATCATCTGATCTTACCGTTCTTCAAATGATTTACAAGACAAAGCAAATTACAAGGTTCATGACTAAACATTTTCTCAAACATAAGTCATGAATTCTGTTTTCACAAAACCTATGTATCTCACAGGCATTTTTATGCTGACGTACCTATTTTCACATGTGTTTTCAGGAGATGATGCATAGGACTTATCAAGACATACTTAGGCGGACATGTGCCTTAGTGACTTAAAACGAGACAAGAACTAGTAAATTTATGTTATGTATTCTTTGGTTCTTTTTTAAAGCAATGTAAACTCTCATGTTTGATTAATATAACGAAACTTCATTTACCATGGAATTGAAACAATTGATTCTGTTACAACACTCCCCGACGTTTCCGCCGCGGTTGCATGTTATACGCGGTCGGGGTGTGACAAGAGCCGCCGCGCCCCCTGAAGGAAAACGTGTGCGCCAGGTATAATGGGTTCCCTGTGGAAGAGTAGCTTCGCTAGATTCGTAAAGTGTCTCTAAACCCTCAACTCTCACTTGAATAACCACCCAAGGAAGGACTGGCGGCGACACATTCTCAACAAAGATCTTCTCAGGCACCTTTTCCGGGCCCTTCCCCTTAGGATCCGGACAGGGAGGAGAGTCAAGATTAGGCAAATCCCCAAAAACAATGGCGGGGGGAGACGTTGGAGGCGGAATTCCAGAAATATCGGGAGCAACAATCCTGACACCACGAGAGGTGGACCGTATAGACTTTGAAGAAGCTGCAGAAATTAACAAAAACCTATATCCATCAAGTCTAGGAAAGGAAAAAGACAAACACAAGCGAAAAGTGGTTGTTAAAAAGTTGTATGTTTTTTTCTAGGAGGATGCTTCGTATAGCTCCTCAATGATGTTTCCATGTTTCTTGACAAACACCCCGAGATCCACCTCACTTTCGGAAGGGGTGGCAACCTGGCCCATCAACTTCCTCTTCTTCTCAGAAAGATCAAGGGCAGCCTGTGCATCCAACTCCCGTTTCTGGTCAGCTAGAAGCTTTCGTTTCTTCTCCATCATCTGAGTAAGAGTGGCTTAATCTTCCTCATCAGCAATAGGTCGTTTCATCCCTACGTCTAAGCCAGACAATGAGTCAGTCACTACAACATATTCCAAAATTTTGGCTTGGAGGAATGCTTACGGGTCTGTGCACCAGCCTACTCCTTCTTCCTAGGCTCTTTGTTCTCAGGCTCCTTCTTTTCAGGCTCCTTCTGCTCAGGTTCAGAAGTGACAACAGCAAGTTCAGTAGTGAGGGGCTTAAATGTAGTAGCACCCTCAGAAACCTAAACGGGCCACGTGCGGGGACCTACACACGTTGAGCAATGTACCCATGAGAAGATCCGGTAGACTCCTCACTCGAAAGGAGATGTTGGCTCATGTGATCCTTCCTTGAAGAATAGATGATAGAAAAGCCAAAACTGGTCCTCAACACATGATCATCAATAAGTCATGTTTGAACTTAATTCCCTCCAATAGCAGTGGCACTTAACAACTGATGAACCTAAAGACTGTTGCTTTGTAAAGACTTTTATACCAAAGCCCTGTTGATTGCAAAGACTGTTGAAGACCAATCAACTTTTGTTGTCAAAGTGATGTTGAAGACAAAGTGCTGCTGGAATCAAAGGCCTGATCAACCTCAGAGGAAAGCACTGCTCAGACTCATCAGTGTTAAGCATCATCAGTGGATTGCTTTATCAGTGCTTTGTATAGTTTGTTTATTAATGTAACAGTGTTTTTCTTGTATCAGTGTTTAGAGGTTGCTAAACTGTTAGATGTCACTGTCTAGGTGACGTCAGCAAAGATGCCACAGTGGTTAGATTTGTACTATAAATAGAAAGTTCCTGTACTGTTCTATCAGCTCTTTACACGCACTCATCTTGTACGAACAACTATTGTGAGCTCAAGCTGAGGGGGAGTTAGTGTTCATGCATGCATAAGTTGAAACTTTGTAATTGTAACATCCTATTCTTACCCAATGCCATTTCATTTGTTTTCTTTCTTGTTTCTCTTTTAGAATGCCTCCTCGACGCGAAAACCAGATAGCAACTGCCGAACTGGCAGAGATCATTGCGCAGCAAATGGCTGCTCAATTCCCAAACCTCTTTGCTCAATGGAACCAAGCCAACAACAGCAATAATGCCCCTTGCAACTTCAAGACATTCAACTCGGCTAAGCCATCAAAGTTTTCTGGGTCTCAAGGAGCGACTGCACTTCTGCAATGGTTCGAAAGTTTAGAGAGCACCTTCAGACATCTTGAATGTCCAAACGAGCGAAAGGTAGAATTCGCATCTAGCATCTTTGAGAAATGATCTTTGACATGGTGGAATGGTGTGATGAGAGATAGGGGTGCCGATGTGGCACTGGCTCAAACATGGCAAGAGCTTCGAGCTCTGATGATAAAGGAATTCTATCCTCGTCACGAGATCAGGGCCTTGGAAACGGAGTTCGACGATCTTAAGCAAGTTAGCGGTGAGCATCGAGCCTACACGGATCGTTATGAGGAGTTAAGTTTGTTATGCCCGGATATGGTTACACCTTTGGATAAGGCAATCGAAAAGTACATTGATGGCCTCCCTGACTCAATACAAGACATTGTGACTGGTAGCAACCCTACTACAGTTAGACAGGCCATTGAGCTATCTGCAACCTTGACTGAATCAAAGATCAGGAAAGGTAAACTTTTCCGAAAAGGTGACAAGAAACCGGTCGGGGAATCGAACCCAATCGAGGAATCAAAGACCATGGATGAACAGACTGAATCCTCTAAAAAGTCAATGAAGCGAAAGGCTTCTCAGAACTTCGCCGTGGTCACTCACAATGGTCAAGTCGTCCCCAACCAACCAGCTCAACCCCCTGCTAGAAAACCATACAATGGAACTGCACCCTTGTGCAACCAATGTAGCCTCCATCATCACGCCAATGTACAGTGCCGCAAATGCCAAACTTGTGGACTTATAGGCCACACAGCAAGAGTCTGCCCAGCTGCAGCTACGCCAAACCAAGCTGGCAACAATCCTGCTCAAGGTCATTTTCTACCAGGCTCTTGTTTCAACTGTGGCGAGATGGGTCATTTCCGAAGAAATTGCCCAAAGCTTGCTAATGCAAATCCAGCACAGGGATGAGCATCTGACTGACTAGAAGACAACATCGTTTAGAAATAATCACGTCTTATGTATTATTTTCTTTTGTTGTCAAGGTCCAAGAAACAGTTGTTATCGTTGTTTATAAATAAATCTTTTATTTACACTGCAATGTATTTCTGTGGTTGCATGTATAAACGACATATCCCTTACAATACCGACAATCAAGGAACCGTATTCCTTGAAGAACAAACTACCCCCAAAATTCTCCCATTCTATGATCTCTTGCGTCTTCCACGAAATTCCTAAGTACCCGTTTCTTCTAAGAAAAACGAAGTACAAGGCGCAAGTTACAACACGTGACGAATACCCAAAGTACCACTATAAATCCTTAATAGGGTACCTAAGGATTTCCCATAAGTCCTTAATTGTTGTATACCTTAATTCGAAGGTGGTGATTCCTTGTAAACAAAAATCAAATTTTGGGAGATCTTCCTATCTTCTCAGATAGATCCCAATGGACATTGTAGCCCGTCGACTGGTTTCCATATCCGTATTCAATCAATAACAAGTTAATAACAAATTATAATCAAGTTAAACAATTATGTGACTTTGTGCTTATGTGTTCCCTTATGTATTGTTGTGTGATCCAAATTATGTTACCCAAATCCTTGTAAAATCTTCCATATCATTCGTATAAAGGATTCATAGTAGGATACCCAAAGGTACCATATAAAATCCTTAATGGACTTCTACGTTATAGTTAAGTCCCTTGGATTATAAAGTACTACTTCATAATTAGAACCTTGAGTGGTCTAGTTACACAGATTAATCCAAAAATCTGGCTAGGGATATCATGTGATGATATAGCTGAAAGGACTCCTTGGTGGCCTAACTAAGAAGATCCTCTGTCGATCTAATTAAAAGGACCCGATGGAAGTCTAGTCACCCGCATCACAAGTTTGATATCCTTCCCCAAAACATTACAAAACAAACTGTGCGGACTGTGCAAGGGATTACGTAATTATGGATGCATACATAATTATGGAATTTAGTGCACAGAAATCACAGCAAGTTCTGTCATGTGTCTAGAGTTAACTTTATTCATTTCAAACTCTGATGAAGCAACCGTTGAAAATGACTCCGTTAGTTCATTTTCGTTTCTGAAGATTTATCCGTTGAGTAAATGAATATCCGTTGTGTAATCCTTCATTTCCATTTCTGATGAAGCAACCGTTGAAAATGACTCCGTTAGTTCATTTTCGTTTCTGAAGATTTGTCCGTTGAAGAAATGAACATCTGTTGCGTAATCCTTCATTTCCATTTCTGATGAAGCAACCGTTGAAAATGACTCCGTTAGTTCATTTTCGTTTCTGAAGATTTATCCGTTGAGGAAATGAACATCCGTTGCGTAATCCTTCATTTCCATTTCTGATGAAGCAACCGTTGAAAATGACTCCGTTAGTTCATTTTCGTTTCTGAAGATTTATCCGTTGAGGAAATGAACATCCGTTGCGTAATCCTTCATTTCCAACTCTGATTAAGCAACCGTTGAAAATGACTCCGTTAGTTCATTTTCGTTTCTGAAGATTTATCCGTTGAGGAAATGAACATCCGTTGCGCAATCCTTCATTTCCAACTCTGATGAAGCAACCATTGAAAATGACTTTGTTAGTTCATTTTCGTTTCTGAAGATTTATCCGTTGAGGAAATGAATATCCGTTGAGTAATCCTTCATTTCTAACTCTGAGGAAGCAACCGTTGAAAATGACTCTATTGGTTCATTTTCGTTTCTGAAGATTCATCTGTTGAGGAAATGAATATCCGTTGTGTAATCCTTCATTCCATTTCTGATGAAGCAACCATTGAAAATGACTCCGTCTGTTCATTTTTCGTTTTTGAAGATTGTCCATTGAGGAAATGAACATTCGTTTGCTTATTCCGTCATTTCCATTTCTGAAGAATACTCGTTGAGGAAAATCACTCCGTCTGTTCATTTTCGTTTCTGAAGAATAACCGTTAAGGAAATGACAGGATATTGCCTTGCATATCGCTGGTGGTTATTTGGCAAAGTCACAAATAGACTCCTACGAATAAATTTCGGGACGAAATTTCCTAAAGTAGGGGAGACTGTGACACCTGTGTCACCGCGACCATCAAACAAATGCCAAGCCCATGAAATATTGTATTTCAAACTTGGGATCTTGTATAAATATGTGTATATTATGCACATATCAATTCTTGTTCAATTTCAAACTTTATATCGCTTTCTGGAAAATTATACGCAAACTGGTGCGTAAACGTACTCAGTTTAAATGCGACAAACACTCTGGAACACTGTCATATACTTAACATACCTTAAATAACCTTTACATAACTTAGAAATAAGTTTTGAAGGCTTTGGTATGGCAAAAACAAGTTAATTCGCTTACAGGGACTAAACTTGACAAACTGCGAAAGTATGCCAATTTGAACTGTAACAAACATTCCGGATCAAGTCCATAAGTTAAACATACAATAAATATCCTTTACATAGCATAGAAATAGGCTTTGAGGGGTTTGGTATGCTAAAACAAACTTTTGGATCATTCAGGGGCTAAAAGTGTCAAAAAGTGCACAAGTTTGCACTTTCGCGCATAACTTACGTTCTGAATACATCCGGACATCCAAAAATTTATGTAAGCACTAAAATAATTTATTTTAGTGTTTGGCATAAGAAAAATCCATTCGTTGCGTCATTTGGATCGTTTTTCGCACTTATGCGCATTCCGTCGTAATTAAGCGAACATCGCGTTCGTACGGCCAAACGAACCAACATCCGGCATATTTTTGAGCATGTTTCATGTCCACAATGTTTAGGCATCATTTTAGGGCCTTAAAGTTGGCTTTACGGGCCTTAGAAGTGTCGGAAATGGCTTAAATATGCAACAGGGACCAAAACTGCCATTTCTGAAAGTTTATGTAGATCAGACAAGCCCAGGCGGCCCGCCTGAGTATTGTCCATATGCTGACGCGGGCCGCGTGGCCCCTGCAGATGCAGAAACTTGTTTTTTTTTTGCTGAAGTTGGCCTTTCAAACACTCCAAAGGGCAATGCCCTTTCACAATCTCAGGAGTTAAGGATCATTATGAGCCACCACAACATCTTGACAAGTGTACGCATAAGATCGTGGCACGATATTCAAGAAACGATCCTAACGGTTTTGCTTTTCCTATAAATACACCCCCCCATTTGTGTTAAAACCCACAAAATCTGATCTAAAGCTCTAAGTTGAGGCCTTTGGTTCATACCTGAGCTCCTGGATCGAGATTAGCTTTCGGGGACCCTTCGTAAGTGTTCTTTCGTTCTTTTATTCGCTTTTCAAGTCCGAAAGTCAAAGTTTTCTTTGACTTTCTGCGTGACCAGCCTATGGTCAACACGAAGTTTGTTGGAACTTCATAACGTGAGCGTGATCACGATGGTTATAGTCCGTAGTGACTATACCTACTGATTACCACGTTATCTAGGCTCAGTGACGAGTCATAGTTTCGGCCAAAATGCGCATTCTTGCGTATTTTGTAACCAAACTACTCGTGAGTATCAAAACCGTTTGTTTTGATGCCAAACTTGTTTTCTAAACTTAGTTAAGCATGTTCTAACATGCTTAGCTCGTCACTTTTAGTATAGTGCTTTTATAGGGTCGTAAGGTAAGCGATCTAAACAATCGCTTATACTTTCGAACCCGACCCATTTGGTCGATCTTTAGGATCCGACCAAACACTTTAACTGACCATAGTTGTATAGGGAATAACCTTCCTAGGTTATACCTTATGGTCACGACGTTAGGCGTTCCAAACGCGTTTTACGCGAACGACGCGTTAAAGTAGCGTAAGCTACCTAAACGGGTCGTAATGGGCCGCAAGCACTTAGGCTAGGTTTCATTTTAGTATGTAGGCTTTGTTAAACCATATTACACGAGTCTCTATACTCGTTTGGTTTACGAACCCTCATTTAATCCAATCTTCCGATTTTGGTCCGGTATATTAATATAGCTACCTATTAGGTGCCGTTTGATATCCGTGATCTCTAACATTATTTGGTTGTTATACAAGAACTACAAAGCAATCTCAGGTGAGTACATTGAACCCCATCTTTTACTGTTTTCTAAACTGTTTTGGGGTGAAACACATGTGCCTACTTGTTACTTTCATGCTTTCCATGTTTTCACATCATATACCGGCTATGTTCATTAGTACATTTATAGTACATGATTTCAAAACATTATATACTATGTATGCCCGTTGTGTGCATACTTAGTACATCACTTTACAATACATCACATGCTACGTACGTCCATTGTGTGCATACTTAGTACATCACTTTAGAATACATCACATGCTACGTACGCCCATTGTGAGCATACTTAGTACATCACTTTACAATACATTTCATGCTACGTACGCCCATTGTGTGCATACGTAGTACATTGTTTCTCATTGTATTTCTGTTGCATATGCTCATCCAGCATATGAACACATTATACTACATTTTGAACCGTTGTAACCGTTTGACTATATGAACCGTCTTAACCCTTTGATTATATGAACCATTCGTAACCTTTGAACCGTGTGAACCAGTTGTATCTGTTGACATGATTTACATTTGACAATAGACATTTAACTATACATAAACATTTCTACAATTGTTAAACATTACATCTTGATGGTTTGTTTTTAGTAAGTGATCTAAGTAACGAGGCGTGTGTAATATGATACAAGCATGGTGGATACGCCGCTGGTACTTCCTATATATAAGTGTTTGTGTGGTATTACATATCGTAGCGTTATTTGAATCATTTCAATTTGAGACATATAACATTTTGTACAAATAACACACTTTTCACAAGACCTTGATTTACAAACAAATACAAACTCATTTTACATGGTTATTCAGTTAACCATGCATTATTCTCTTATTTATACATATCATCTGATCTTACCGTTCTTCAAATGATTTACAAGACAAAGCAAATTACAAGGTTCATGACTAAACATTTTCTCAAACATAAGTCATGAATTCTGTTTTCACAAAACCTATGTATCTCACAGGCATTTTTATGCTGACGTACCTATTTTCACATGTGTTTTCAGGAGATGATGCATAGGACTTATCAAGACATACTTAGGCGGACATGTGCCTTAGTGACTTAAAACGAGACAAGAACTAGTTAATTTATGTTATGTATTCTTTGGTTCTTTTTTAAAGCAATGTAAACTCTCATGTTTGATTAATAAAACGAAACTTCATTTACCATGGAATTGAAACAATTGATTCTGTTACAACACTCCCCGACGTTTCCGCCACGGTTGCATGTTATACGCGGTCGGGGTGTGACAAGAGCCGTCGCGCCCCCTGAAGGAAAACGTGTGCGCCAGGTATAATGGGTTCCCTGTGGAAGAGTAGCTTCGCTAGATTCGTAAAGTGTCTCTAAACCCTCAACTCTCACTTGAATAACCACCCAAGGAAGGACTGGCGGCGACACATTCTCAACAAAGATCTTCTCAGGCACCTTTTCCGGGCCCTTCCCCTTAGGATCCGGACAGGGAGGAGAGTCAAGATTAGGCAAATCCCCAAAAACAATGGCGGGGGGAGACGTTGGAGGCGGAATTCTAGAAATATCGGGAGCAACAATCCTGACACCACGAGAGGTGGACCGTATAGACTTTGAAGAAGCTGCAGAAATTAACAAAAACCTATATCCATCAAGTCTAGGAAAGGAAAAAGACAAACACAAGCGAAAAGTGGTTGTTAAAAAGTTGTATGTTTTTTTCTAGGAGGATGCTTCGTATAGCTCCTCAATGATGTTTCCATGTTTCTTGACAAACACACCGAGATCCACCTCACTTTCGGAAGGGGTGGCAACCTGGCCCATCAACTTCCTCTTCTTCTCAGAAAGATCAAGGGCAGCCTGTGCATCCAACTCCCGTTTCTGGTCAGCTAGAAACTTTCGTTTCTTCTCCATCATCTGAGTAAGAGTGGCTTAATCTTCCTCATCAGCAATAGGTCGTTTCATCCCTACATCTAAGCCAGACAATGAGTCAGTCACTACAACATATTCCAAAATTTTGGCTTGGAGGAATGCTTACGGGTCTGTGCACCAGCCTACTCCTTCTTCCTAGGCTCTTTGTTCTCAGGCTCCTTCTTTTCAGGCTCCTGCTGCTCAGGTTCAGAAGTGACAACAGCAAGTTCAGTAGTGAGGGGCTTAAATGTAGTAGCACCCTCAGAAACCTAAACGGGCCACGTGCGGGGACCTACACACGTTGAGCGATGTACCCATGAGAAGATCCGGTAGACTCCTCACTCGAAAGGAGATGTTGGCTCATGTGATCCTTCCTTGAAGAATAGATGATAGAAAAGCCAAAACTGGTCCTCAACACATGATCATCAATAAGTCGTGTTTAAACTTAATTCCCTCCAATAGCAGTGGCACTTAACAACTGATGAACCTAAAGACTGTTGCTTTGTAAAGACTTTTATACCAAAGCCCTGTTGATTGCAAAGACTGTTGAAGACCAATCAACTTTTGTTGTCAAAGTGATGTTGAAGACAAAGTGCTGCTGGAATCAAAGGCCTGATCAACCTCAGAGGAAAGCACTGCTCAGACTCATCAGTGTTAAGCATCATCAGTGGATTGCTTTATCAGTGCTTTGTATAGTTTGTTTATTAATGTAACAGTGTTTTTCTTGTATCAGTGTTTAGAGGTTGCTAGACTGTTAGATGTCACTGTCTAGGTGACGTCAGCAAAGATGCCACAGTGGTTAGATTTGTACTATAAATAGAAAGTTCATGTACTGTTCTATCAGCTCTTTACACGCACTCATCTTGTACGAACAACTATTGTGAGCTCAAGCTGAGGGGGAGTTAGTGTTCATGCATGCATAAGTTGAAACTTTGTAATTTGTTCAATCTTTTGACTAATGAAAGCATGTATGATGTGTAACACCCCAATTGCGTAAAACAACAAAACGCGGCAGAAATATCGGGCAGTCAGGTTACAAATTGCTCACAACTACTGATACTAAATTGTTTCAATATTGTTAACATTTTTTGACAAAGAATACATGTAATTGTCTTTTGATTAAAGAAGTCTAAGGCCCGGATGCAGTCCTATGCGTTGCATGCTTGAACAGTCAAAATCCTGAAACATATGTGAAAAATCAGCATAAAAATGTCGGCGACTACATAGGTTTTGTTAGCCAAATAAATGGCAAAAAGTTTGGTATTGCAATACTTTGACAACTACGAGAGTTGTCGATTGAAAATGAAATCTTGAAGCCAGAGAATGGCAAAAGTTTAGTATTGCAATACATAATCCTGATTATGAAAACTTGTGGCAAACAGTTTTGTATATGGCAATATGATTATTACTAATTAATTTTGATGTCATTGAAATTGTACTTTGTTATCTTGTTAAAATTGTCATAAAATTTGTGAGTGTGTTATTTAGAAATCCAATCAAGGATTAATAATAACAATACTTGAATTCTATCAAAACTTGTGTAAGTATTATATAAATCAAATCAATGATTTATAATAATACTTTGGATATCCTTCTAAGAATCTTACATATGAAGATATGGAAGATTCTACAAGGATTTGGATACTTGAACAATGAATCAATTGAATACATAAACCCTAATGTGATTCGGATAACGCTACAAGAGTAATAAAATAAGAACACTTATATATAGGAAGTATCAGCGGCGTATCCACCATGTTCTTATTTTATTACACCCGTTTCGTTATCTAAATCACAACTACCACATAGACACATAAATCGTCAACTTGTCACCAACTTGTAAACACGCATTAAAGTACACAATGAATCAAAACAAGGCATCAATTGTACTTTAAACATCCCTTGAGTGTCTAGCTATGAAGATAGACAGATACTACAGGAATCCGGTTTTTGTCACATACGCATTAAAGTACACAATGAATCCAAACAAGGACTCCAATATTAGTACTTTAAACATCCTACAAGAATCAATCTATGAAGATAGATAGATGCTATAAGGATTTGGTTTCTGTCACATTGAATCATTGAATCATAACATCCTAAATCCTAATGGTGATTCTAGATAACGCCACGAAGGGTAATACAATAAGCACACTTATATATAGGAAGTACCAGCGGCGTATCCACCATGTCCTTATTGTATTACTCTAGTTTTGTTATCTAAATCACAACTACCACATAAACACATAAATCGTCAACTTGTCACCAACTTGTAAACAGGCATTAAAGTACACAATGGATCCAAACAAGGCATCAGTTGTACTCTAAACATCCCTTGAGTGTCTAGCTATGAAGATAGATAGATAGATACTACAGGAATCTGGTTTTTGTCACATCATCTTGTCACATACGCATTAAAGTACACAATGAATCCAAACAAGGACTCCAATATTAGTACTTTAAACATCGTACAAGAATCAATCTATGAAGACAGATAGATGCTATAAGGATTTGGTTTCTGTCATGTTGAATCATTGAATCATAACATCCTAAATCCTAATGGTGATTCGGGATAACGCCACGAAGGGTAATACAATAAGCACACTTATATATAGGAAGTACCAGCGGCGTATCCACCATGTCCTTATTGTATTACTCTAGTTTTGTTATCTAAATCACCAACAATCTACACATAAACCATAACCATCGTCTTATAAAGTACTTCTTAAAAATCTCACTATGAAGATAGGAAGATCTAAGACTGAACTTCAAATACTCTATATGAATCTAACTATGAAGATAGATAGATCTTTTAAGGGTTTGAATAATCATCGTGTTTGCATAATCGGAATAATCCACATAAAAGCACTTAGTAAACACATATATGCCATACATTGGAAAATAAATTGGTTACACATATGAATCACCCAAAAACATTTGAAAATGGTAAAAGAGGAGAACTATGTACTCACTTGGGATTGCATCTAGGTCTTGTTCAAATGATATAAAAGCTCAAAGGACCAAGAGTTCAAGTGTTGAGGTGGTTCCTAGTGTATCAGATACTATGTTAGTGTAACGGGACATAAATCGAGGAATCGGATAGAATGAGGTATTGTAAACCAAATGAGTGTTGGACTCATATGATATGGTTTAAACAAGCCTACATTCTGATTTGAAACCTATCCTAAATGCTTTTGACCCGTTATGACCCATTAAGGTAGTTTAAGCTACTTTAACACGTCATTTGCGTAAATGAGCATTTGGATGGTCTAACTAGTCCTATGATAAGTATTATATGCCCTAACATGTTTAATAAAGTTTCAAAATCAGTTTAAGTGTAAAAATTTAGGTTGCATAGGCTTAAATTGGAATTATGCGCAAAAAGGGCATTTTGGTCATTTTCCTAAGGCATATAATCTACCTATCATATAACTAATTAAACGAAGTGACCATAACGTATAACCTTGGAAGCTTATTCCCGATATAACTATGGTCACATAATGTGTTTGGCCGGATCCTAATGATCGACCAAACGAGTTGGGTTCGAAAGTCTAAGCGGTTGTTTAGACCGCTTGACTTACGACCTTAAATAAACACTAAACTAAAAGTGACGAGTTAAACATGTTAAACATGTTAAAACATGTTTAACTAAGTTAGAAAACTGATTTCATCGCAAAATGCACATAATCGTGCATTTGACCGAAACTTTGACTCGTCACTTCGACTAGTCAACATGGTAATCAGTAGGTATAGTCGCAAGGGACTATAACCATCGTGATTACGCTCATGTTGCAAAGTTCAAACGAACTTTGTCTTGACCAAATCATGGTCAAAGCTGAAAGTCAAACACTGTTTGACTTTCTTGCTTGAAATAAATAACAAAGCATGAAAGAACACTTACAAGTGTTCTAGGCTGGAAAAAGGACTAAGAAAGCTCAAGTATGAAGCCTCCAACAAGTGTGGTAGCCTCAATTAGAGCAGAGGTGAAAGAAAGAAGGAATGAGCAAGTGAAGAATGAAATGGTCTTGGCTATTTATAGAAATCAAGAATGCATAGGATCATGCCATGTGTTTGTGTGGTGATCAAGGAATGATCAAGGCCATACACTTGTTAGGATCATATTTGGGAGCTTGGGGAACACTTAAACCAGCCCACAAGTTGCAGAAACCATGAATCAAAATCAAGTGCAGCAGGCTGTTTAGAGGATTCTGGTTTCTGCTATGCTGTAGGGTCCTTACGGACCGTAAGAGTTCTTGCCATACGGTCCGTATGGGACCTGCAGATCAGCAAGTGTTGAAAAGCGACAGTTTCAGTCCCTGAGCTTGTTTCGTCGCGTTTTGGCACTTCAAACACCTGTTAAACACATTTTCAAGCTCCATGATGAAGTTAAAGTATATTTAACTTAAATTATGCTAAAAAAATGTTACGGATGTCGTTTCGTTTGGCTGTACGGTTGCGTTTTTCTGTTAATTACGACGGAATCGTAACGAACGCGAAAACGACCCAAATTGTGAAACGAAAGGTATTTTTGCATTCCTATCACTAAAATACAATATTCTAGTGACTACAAAAATATTTGGATGTCCGGATATGGTCAGAACGCAATAGATGCACGCATTTGCATACTTTTGTAGTTTTGACGCTTTTAGTCCCGGTGATCAAATAAGCGCATTTTTGCATACCGAACCCCTCAAAACTTATTTCTATGCTATGTTAAGGGTATTTAGGGTATGTTTGGCTTATGATCTTGTTCCGGGGTGTACGTTGCTGTGCGAATTGGCAGACTTTTGCAGTTTGTCGCAAATAGTCCCTGTACTTGTATAAACATGTTTTCGTCGTCCCTAACCCTTTGAAGCTTATTTCTAAGTTATGTAAAGGGTATTTAGGGTATGTGTAGCTTGTGTCCTTGTCCTGGTGTGTACTTTGTGTTAAATGGATTACGTTTAACCATCAGTTATCGAATTGCTTTCAAAGAAAAAGTTTTTGAAAGCCCGAAGTTTTGCACAAGGGTTACATGATGAAAGCTAATCTTTCCTTGTGTCACACCTCGACCGCGTTAAAACAAAAAAAACCGTGGCGGAAACGTTAGGGAGTGGAGTAACAGAATCATTGTTTCACAACACATGGATTGAAGTTTTATTTTATTGAATTAAGTTATTACATTATCTTGGTATTTAAAAGCAAAACACAAACATATGTCTTTCATTGTTATTAAGTCACTAAGGCCTCGTCCGTTCCTATGTGAGCATGCATCATAATCATCATCAAACAACAACACCTGAAACATTTGTGAAAATAAAGTCAGCATAAAAATGTCGGCGAGTACATAGGTTTTGTGAGTGTGTCAAATTCATGGCTTGTATGCATATTGCAATACCTCGTACGACTACTAGAGTCGATATTTGAAAACCTTGTATTGAAAAGTGTTTTGTATTGCAATATGATTAACCAACTAAAACAAGTTGGTTATATGTTTGTGAAAAACCTTGTGTCACACCCCCAAAATCCACCTGAGGAGTACCACCGCTTGGGAGCGTGACCGACCAGGATCAAGCCACCAATCATATTGAACATATAATTAATATCAAGTAAAATAAATGTAAACCAATCATTCGATACGATAGGTGTTCAAAACATAATCATAGTTTAAAAGTGTAGCGGAAGCATAAGTATGAAAACCCAATGTGTAACATAAGTTCAAATGTTTAAATGTTTTAACATGGCATCCACGATCCATGCTCCACAACGACCTGCTCCTCCCTGTGCAAGCTCCATGTATCTAACGACCTGCAAGGCATGTAACAGAGGATCAACAACTAGTTGAGCGAGTTCACAGAAAGTAAATGCGTAATAGTAAGTTCGTTGGTAACATGTGGCTCTACTGGGCCGATAGTATGTTCTATTGGTGGGGGGCTTCCCATGTTGTATAACCACTAGATTATTCGTAACCATAAGTGTTCTTCACAACCGAGAACAGTAGTACGTACAAGCTTTACGTAGGTATTTCATACGTATCCTTCACAACCGAGGATAGTAGTGAGTATGATTGTCACGTAGGCTTTACGTGAGTGCCTGACCCAACCGAGGCAGTAGTGAATGATGGTATACGTAGATTTTACGTATGTGTCCTGCACAACCGAGGACAGTAAGTAGCATATGCATATGTGAGTTTTACGCATGTGTCCTGCACAACTGAGGACAGTAAGTATTATAAGCATACGTGGGTTTACGTATGTGTCCTGCACAACCGAGGACGCTGGTATGGTAGTCTAGTGGTAGTGTCAGTACGAATCTATTCAACCTTATTCCTTCAATCCCATTCCCAAGCCCTTGGGAATCCCATGCCTTAGTAAGAGTGTGTGAACTCACCTTGGTTTGCTCGGAAAGATTAGCTACGTGTTTACAGTCGATCAATCAAACCCTATCGTGGTTACCAGAGACAGTCAGTTTCATGAATTCACAATTCACTTATCTAGTTACATGTATTTCTCAAGCAATAACAACCAAACACATATTATCACATATGTCATAACAAGTATCCGGGTCATAGTACATTTACGGCATAAGTTCATGTCTCCTAACCTATTGCATGTATTTAATCATGAATACTTTTTAACACATTGCAAATATCCATATAGTAAAAACATTCATACCCAAGCCCCTGGTTCGGGTACCCGTTACCCAATATCACAGCCAACCGATATATTCCTTATGCGGCCCATGTCACATAATTCGACAAGAAGATATACAATCTAATAGCATGCAAGCCCAATTTCACATAACAGTTTAATGCCGTCCAGCAACATACAAATCAGTAATTTTTGATAAGTGTGGGCTGAGCTGGTGACCCGTGGTCATGCAGCCTAGCTATTTACGCCATGGGCTTTACGGCCCCTTTAAACCTCTCGGCCCCAATACCCCAATTAATTCATATAATGGACATTTTATTAACAACATAACCCGTCCCTTATAATCAAAACAATCGGCCCCATTTATCATCCAATGACCATGTCATATTTATCATCAACAGTAGCTACTTAAGTTGGTTAAAAAAAAAACAACAGTTATCTATCATGACATAACCGAGATCATGACCTATCCTAATTCATCTATAATTCATAATTCCAGCTTTATCAATAACGGGCCAATAGAAACTGATTTAAGATTATAGTTGTCGGCCATCATTCATTTGAAACATCACCAACCATTGTCAGATACTAATCATTCGGCCCATGTGTTTATTTGTTCTATGTTGAGACTTATGCAAATTGAATTCTTATTTCAATCAATGTTCACGTGATTGAGTTACTATGTCAGATAATACATGATCTTCAATTATCACATAGAATGCTTATTGGACCAGAAATTCTAAATGATTAAAATATTTGGCCAACTTATTTAGTAGGCTAACACATTTAACATGAAATCACATGGACCTCTGATGCTATGCCTATGATATTTGAAATACAATTCTCCTATACATCGAACATATCACCTACTCATATTAATTGTTTAACACAAAACAGTGATCCATCACATAACATCATCATACAATTTCTATATGTTATAGTATAAACACAACCCTTATCAATCAAGAATTAACATCACATAGCAACAAAAACTGAAAGCAATTGCACTAACCAAAGGTTCTATTGAACGGACAAGTGCTTCGGAGGGGGGTGTGTTTACTGCCGCATACACTTGGGAGGGGTAGGGTTTTGTTGTGTTTTATTTATCAAGTTATGTAACCTTCATGTGAGTATAAACATTCTAAAGTCCATGGCCGGCCCCATCACACAATTCACTTGGGCTCTACAGGCCCAACATGTATAACTATAATACCCGGCCTAAACGTGAACATGTGTATGTTAAACGTACTTGTGATGTAGGCGCCCAAGCATATTCGGCCGAGATACAAGGAATACTAGTCTTATAAATAACAAGTTTCACATACACGCCTAAACACTCATAAACGTTCAATTATAAATTAATACATTAACTAGTCACATAAAGTTCGTATGGGTTACATCCGAGTACGACAAGGGCTCTAAAATTCGAGTTGTCACATCATCCCCAACTTGAAAGAAATTTCGTCCCGAAATTTAGCATGCGGTTACTGAGGAAGCTAGGTAAGTTGCATCGTTTACTGGTTTTCCTGGGGTGTCACATCATCCCCCCGTTGATTTGGAATTTCGTCCTGAAATTCTGCAGTAGTAGCTTCAGCCTCAGTAGTGGTTGCACGGTTTTCGAATAACTGGGGATACTTGAGTTTCATTTGATCTTCACGCTCCCAGGTGAACTCTGGGCCACGTTTGGAGTTCCAACGAACTCGGACAGGAGTGATTCTCTTGTGTTTGAGGACCTTAACATCCCGGACCGTGATTTCAACTGGCTCCTCGACGAACTGCAACCGCTCGTCAATAGTGAGTTCCTTAAAAGGAACTATGAGGGTCTCATCTGACAGGCACTTCTTCAGATTCGACACATGGAATACGTTGTGAACTGCACCGAGTTCAGCTGGTAGATTTAGTCTGTAGGCTACCTTGCCTATTCTTTCAGTGATTTCGAATGGTCCAACATACCGTGGATTGAGCTTGCCTCGTTTACCAAATCGAACCACACCCTTCCAGGGTGAGACTTTGAGTAGCACTCGATCCCCAACTTGGAACTCGAGCGGTTTTCTGCGTAGATCAGCGTAGCTTTTCTGGCGATCACGAGCTGCCGCCATGCGTTGTCGTATCTGTGCTATTCGTTCAGTAGCGTCTACTACCATTTCTGGACCTGTAATCTGACTATCCCCCACCTCTGCCCAACAGAGAGGTGACCGGCATTTACGTCCGTACAATGCCTCGAATGGAGCGGCTTGTATGCTGGTGTGGTAACTGTTGTTGTACGAAAACTCCACTAAAGGGAGGTGCTTTTCCCAGCTGTTGCCGAAATCAATAGCACATGCCCGAAGCATGTCTTCTAGGGTTTGTATCGTGCGCTCAGACTGCCCATCCATCTGAGGGTGATAAGCTGTGCTCATGTCTAAACGAGAGCCAAAATCTTTGTGCATCGCTTGCCATAGTTCTGAGGTGAATCGTGCATCCCGATCTGAAATAATGGAGGTGGGCACCCCATGCCTCGAAACAACTTCTTTAAGATAAACGTATGCGAGAGTGGAGAACTTATCCGTTTCCTTAATAGCCAGGAAGTGTGCAGACTTGGTGAGTCGATCCACGATCGCCCATATAGTATCGTTCCCACGCTGGGATCTAGGTAGGCTTGTAACAAAATCCATGGAAATTTCCTCCCATTTCCACTGTGGTATCTTTGGTTGCTGAAGTAAGCCTGTTGGTTTCTGATACTCTGCCTTGACTCTTGCACAGGTCAAGCACTTGCTGACATAGGTAGCGATGTGGGCCTTCATGCTAGGCCACCAATAAGTAGTTCTGATGTCGTGGTACACTTTATTCGACCCTGGATGTACCGAGTAGCGAGACTTGTGAGCTTCGTCCATTACAAGCTCGCGTAAGTCTCCATAAAGTGGGACCCAAATACGCCCCGTTACATAGTAGGCGCCGTCTTCCTTCTGTTCTAATCGTTTCCTTGAGCCGTGTAGGGCTTCAGCCCTAACGTTTTCCGGTTTCAATGCTTCTATCTGAGCATCTCTTATCTGTGCAGGAAGATCAGACTGAATAGTGAGCTGCAAAGCTCGTACACGCCTAGGTAAAGTGTCTTTCCGACTGAGTGCGTCAGCCACAACATTGGCTTTGCCTGGATGGTACTTGATGGCGCATTCGTAATCATTAAGCAACTAGTCCCACCGTCGTTGACGCATGTTCAATTCCTTCTGCTTGAAGATATGCTCGAGACTCCTGTGATCGGTGTATATAGTGCACTTGGTACCGTACAGGTAGTGTCGCCATATCTTGAGCGCGAAAACAACAGCTCCCAACTCTAAATCGTGCGTCGTGTAATTCTGTTCATGAACCTTGAGTTGACGAGAAGCGTAGGTAATAACTTTGTCCCGCTGCATCAATACACAACCAAGCCCCTGTATCGATGCGTCACAATATACTACAAAATCGTCCGTGCCCTCTGGCAATGAGAGAATAGGTGCGCTGCAAAGCCTATCCTTTAAGTACTGAAAAGCGGTTTCCTGAGTGTTGCCCCAATGGTAGGTGACACCCTTCTGTGTCAGCAATGTAAGCGGCTGTGCGATCTTCGAAAAGTCTTTAATGAATCGTCTGTAGTATCCCGCCAAACCTAAGAATTGGCGTATCTCTGTTGGTGTACGCGGTGCAGGCCAGTTCCTGAATGAATCTACCTTGGATGGATCGACATGAATCCCATCCCTGTTCACCACATGGCCTAAGAAGTGGACTTCACGAAGCCAGAAGTCGCATTTTGAAAACTTGGCGTACAGTTGTTCCTTTCGAAGAAGTTCCAAGATAAGTCGTAAGTGCTGCTCGTGTTCCTCCTGACTCTTGGAGTAGATCAGAATGTCGTCGATGAAAAGGATGACGAACTTGTCAAGATAGGGTTTGCACACCCTGTTCATTAGATCCATGAAAACTGCAGGCGCGTTCGTAAGCCCAAATGGCATGACTAGAAACTCGTAGTGACCGTAGCGAGTTCTGAATGCTGTCTTGGAGACGTCCTCATCCCGGACATTCAGCTGATGATATCCTGACCTTAGTTCAATCTTGGAATAGTAACTCGACCCTTGCAACTAGTCGAATAAGTCGTCAATACGTGGAAGAGGGTAGCGGTTCTTCACGATGACCTTGTTCAGTTCGCGGTTGTCTATGCACATCCTGAAAGTGCCATCCTTCTTTTTCACGAATAATACTGGAGCTCCCCAAGGCGAAGAGCTTGGACGAGTGGAGCCCTTATCCAAGAGCTCTTGTAGTTGCTTCGACAGTTCTTCCAGTTCAGTTGGAGCTAAACGATACGGTGCGTGGGCTATTGGTGCTGCTCCTGGAGCTATCTCGATTTGAAACTCGACCTGGCGCAGATAAATCTTCAGGAAACACTTGAGGAAAATCGCGTACAACTGGAATGTCCTCTATTCTCTTCTCTCTCAATGATGCGTCAGTAACAAGTGCTAACATAGCAGTGTGGCCCTTTCGCAAAAACTTCTGGGCCTTAAGGAAGGAGATGATGCCCACTACAGCACCACTCTTGTCGCCTTGAATTTCGAGAGGTTCTTGACCAGAACGGGGAATACAAACAATCTTCTCTTTGAATAGGATCTCCGCTTGCTGTTGGGATAACCAATCCATCCCAATGACGATGTCGAAACTACCCAAGACGAGGGAATGAGGTTGATGGAGAATGTCTGACCAACTAAGACGAGGTTACAACCCTTGACTACCAGAAGATTGCTGTCCAGTGCTCTGATAGTCATCAATCTTTCGCTGCCGTGCCTGAGACTGAACTGAAGTTGAACCCTTGCTGAAGGTTCCATCCCACCTTCTCTTGTTGTCACTGGGAATAACAGAAGTAGTAGTAGTAGCACCAATGCGTCTAGGCAGCTTGTTCTATTCCACTGCCTGATCCGTGAGGCGATGAGCAAGATGAGTAACATCCTGGATAGTAGCAAGGTTGGCCGATGTCACATAACTTTGAATCTCTGAGGCTAGACCCCTGAGGTACAATTCGATACGCTTGATCGGAAGGTCTACCATGGTTGGACACAAGATGGCCAGTTCGTTCGACCGTTTCGTATAAGCTTCAATCTCTGACCCCGTCATCTTCAAATCATAAAGCTCCACTTCCAACTTGTGGATGTCATCGCGTGTGCAGTATTCTCGTTTGATCAGTTCCTTGAAATCTTCCCAAGGTGTGGCGTTAGCAGCTGCCAACCCTAGGATCTGTACTTGCGTGTTCCACCAAGTTAGCGCTATTCCTTCCAAAGTACCAGTGGCATACTTGACCCTGCGAGCCTCAGGGCATTCACACATTTCAAACACAGACTCTAGCTTCTCAAACCAATGGAGTAGTCCCACTGCTCCTTCCGTGCCACTGAACGTGCTTGGTCGACAGTCCATGAAGTTCTTGAATGTGCAGACAGGTGGTTGAGCGTGTTGACCTGTCGTGTGCGTAAGAGTAAACATACTTGAGCACGAGTGTTGGTTTACGAGAGTAGAATCTAAAGATCCTAGAATAAGTGGTGATGGCAGGTTACATGTGACAACTCGAACTTTAGACTTACTTTAATGTAACGTTACGTGTCTATGCGATATCTTGAATTAATGAGTGTTGCGTGAACTTTGTGAAAATGTGTAATGCGTTGTGTTTATATTGTATGTATGTACTGAACCGCACAAGGATCGCACAACACACACACCTACACTTGATCGCACAAAGCCGTTGGGCTTTACACCTTGTACGCGGACCAATAGGGCAGCCCATGTAAGGGCCGGCCCACCCCCTCTAAACCGTGTAAACACCTTAGGGACTTGGTCTTTTCTCATTTGTTACACAACACAAGAACACACACCAAGAACCCTAGTCTTTTCTCTCTCTCTCGTTTGCTTGGAACCCGACGGCAAGAGCATCCACTATTCGGATCACCCTCTCTTCTTCTCTAATCCGGTTAGTATTTGATATGTTTGTAATTGTTTGTGTGCGTGTTGATGTTTTCGAATATGTTTGCTTGATGTCCGAGGATTCTTGTTGACATGTTGTTTGTGATAAAAGTTAATAATGATTGTGAATCGGCTCACATGGAAGGTTACTATGATTGATTATGTTATTGCATCACGATTAGGATGGTATGGATGTAAACGGCTGAAATATGTTGAACTCGAATGATACACTTAGGTGTTAGGATTGATCCGTATGAATGCCTAGGTGATGTTCTTGTTGATGCTTGTTTCGATTAGGGTTATATGAGTTCATGATAGGTTGGCTTGTTTGATCGATGATATGTTGCTTGAATTGTTGAAAAACTGTTAATTGATTTAATAAAAATGGAAACCGATTTAATTGTGATTAATTGTGTAAAAGATGGAAACTGTGAAGTTGTAACCGAATGCATGATTTCCGGACAATTAAACCGATCGCACAAGACTTCTTGGTGTACAAGAAGTCCAAATCGCACAATATGATCCAATCACACAAGGTGGTCCACTCGCACAAGCTGAACCAGTCGCACAAGGCTGTATGTTGGGCCGAACAGTCCAAGACGTCTATCGCACAAGCTGCATGGGCCGGACAACCTTGGATCGCACAACCCAGCTGAATCGTACAAGACCAGCTGGATCGCACAAAGATTATTTCGTGTTATTTTTGGGCCGTAGGTTATGTTTGGGCTGGGCATTATTGTTGGACTAACCTAATCCGGTCGCACAACATGAACTGGATCGCACAAGGTGCTTGTTACTTGTTTTATTTTGGGCCGATTGTTATTGGATCGCTTATGAATATTAATTGGGCCGGATGTTATTGGGCTGAATTAATTATTTACACAATGCTGAATGGATTGTATGACTGTTAAGTGTTGCCATGATCTACGTGCTCATAACGTGTTAGTTTATGTGAAACATACGTACAATACTTGAACCCAACCTGACTTGTACGGTAATCCTGTTAGGACGTGATTGACCACTTTTAATTCAAGTAACTTTGGTATAATCTGCCGAGCAAACCAAGGTGAGTTCATTGCATTTTCTCAAGCATGCGTTCCGGTGGTTTGGGACAACTGGTAAACATTTGGAAGGGGAACTTGGGGTAAACAACTGAAACATAGAAACGATCATTTACCGGATTGCCTGTAAGGCAATGGGGTAATTAGTTGACAGCGCTATTAGGTTTGGCACCCTCACACCGGGCCGTAAGGACGGGCGTGAACTAATTACTGAGACAACTTGTAACGCGGATATAAGACCTCCTACAGCTTGTCAAGGTTGTTTGATACCTTGACTTTGACCAATGCCTGTAAGGCATTGGGGTTAGGCATTCCCATCATTGACGCTGCATACGGTACAACAAACGAATTAACAACGATATCAGAACGAAACAACGAGTTGATTTAACTAATATCTGGTAACTTCACACGTAAGCAACACCTTGAACTCACCAGCGTAGTCTGACACACTTGTTTGCATGCTTGTGGGCGTGCTGGAGTGGTCATGGATCGAAGCTGCTGGATTAATTATAATTGATACATTGGTTTTAAGTTTATTTTGAAATGATTACTAAACGACTTATCGTATGCTTCCGCTACATAACTTTTGGAAATTAATATTGTGTTGACATTTAATCTTGGCGATTAATGACATGTTTTATTTAAATATTTACGATTGGTTCAATGTGATTGGTGGCTCAGACTCTGATGTGTAACACGCCTTGCGGGGTTTCCGCAGGTGGTATTTTGGGGGTGTTACAGTTTGGTATCAGAGCCACTGGTTATAGTGAACTAGGTTTTAAAACGTTTTGTAAAACCAGACTATAACCGAACAACTTCGAAAATCGATCATGACACTCAGCACCAGATTGCAAGGTTCGTTTCTCTCTCACTTTATACATTACTTGCTTAGCAGTTACACACCCACAACGTCTATGAATTGGAACGTTTAACACCATAGTGACTTGATAGTGTGACACTACTCTTCGACTCATGTGAACCATAGACCTGTGATATCAGCTGTCGTGTTATTTGAACGGGGGAAACTTCGAGCGCAAGCTAAGAGGCTCTGAGATGAACATGCAAATCGCCTTATTATTATGGGTGCACACTTAATAATAACGCGGGGTGCATGCAAGTCCCAGTGAGGCTTATCGAGCGTGAGAAGGGTTCTGCCTTACTATGTGTGAACTTGGTAGTACGTAAATATCAGTGTGATACTTGACTCCTGTCTCGTTTCAATTTCTAAATCGGTTTATTCCCCACTATAGAAACATGAGTGGACGAGGACACGGACGTGGCAACATCAACATGACTCAGGCTGAGTTGACTGACCTAATCAATACCCGCGTGGCTGAGGCTCTAGCAGCCTATCAAGCTGGTACGGAATGTACCAAGTACTCTTTACTCTTATACCACGTACACTTCTTTTCATTCCTGTAATGTGTTTCCTCCCGTTATTTAGGTCAACAAGCGCAACCTCAACCTAACCAGCCTATGTGTACGTTCAAAATGTTTATGGACTGCAAGCCACAGACCTTCACTGGGACTGAAGGGGCTGTGGGACTCCTAAGATGGTTCGAAAAAGCAGAGTCCGTGTTTGCTATCTGTAACTGTCCCGCTGGGAACAGGGTGAAATATGCTGCGGGTACCTTGGCTGATGGTGCCCTAACATGGTGGAACGCCCAAGTGCAGTTATTGGGCATTGAGGCAGCGAATGCCACAACTTGGGAAGATTTTAAAGAACTGATCAGGGAGGAGTACTGTCCTCGGGACGAGGTCCAGAAGTTGGAAAACGAATACTACGACTTGAAGATGGTTGGATCTGAAGTCGAAGCGTATGTGAAGCGATCATATGAACTGGCCGACATGTGCCCAAACTTGTCCCGGCCTATGTCTCGGAGGATTGAGTTATTCATCAAAGGGTTGCCTCCGCGTGTGAAGAGCTTGGTCACTGCAGCCCACCTCAATGATTTGACACAGATCGTTCGTCTGACTCACAAAATTGTGGATCAAGAGGTGGAAAGCGATTCGTTACCCCCGCGTATTTCGGCCACTAAAGCTACTACACCCACTGCCACTGCGTCCGCTAATGATAACAAGCGGAAGTGGAGTGATTATGACAAAGCATCCAGTGTTGGCCAGACTCAGAAAAGGCCAGACAACAGCAACCGCAACATCAGCCAGTCGTCTTCTGTCAATCAAGGCCAGGGAAGTGGTCAAAGTCAGGGCTCGTATGCCGGGAAGAAACCACAGTGTAATAAGTGTGGCTACCATCATTTCGGGCCATGTAGTCGCACATGTCGCAGGTGTGGTAAAGTGGGCCATGAGGCCAAGGATTGTAGGGCTTCACAGCCCAAACACCAGCAGCAACAGAACCAGCAGAATCAGAGACAACAGGGACAACCACCACAGCAGAACCAGGGTTTCAGGAAGGGGTGCTTCCAATGTGGTGATGAGGGCCACTTTAAGCGGGATTGTCCTCAGTTAAACCAGAACGCCAACGACAACAACCGCCCGAATAACAACAATGCTGGAAACAACAACAACAACGGCAACAACGGGGGTAATGGTGCTCGGGGCAGAGTGTTTCAACTTGGAGCAGGGGATGCCAGGAATGACGGCAACGTTGTAACTGGTACGTTTCCTGTTAATGATCGTATTGCTTCTGTATTATTTGATTCGGGTGCCGATTGGAGTTACGTGTCCCTAGAGTTTAGTCAACGATTAGGGATAACCCCAACACCTTTAGAGGTTAAACAGGTAGTAGAACTAGCAGACGGTAAGATGATAGAAGCCTCAAATGTCCTTTTTGGATGCAAACTAGATCTCGTGGGTCAGGTGTTTGACATTGACCTCCTTCCCGTTACGCTCGGTAGTTTCGACATAGTGGTAGGCATAGATTGGTTGGCTAAGCACCAAGCAGAAATTCTATGTAAGGAGAAGATTGTGCGTATTCCACTCCCTGATGGAGAGCCACTGTTAGTTCAAGGACATCGTAGTGGGACGATGGTTGGGATTATCACGGCCATGCGTGCACAACAGTATCTACAAAAGGGATATCCTGCACTGTTAGCGTTAGTTACCAACGCTCAGTCTGAAGAGAGTAAGATCGAGGATCTACTAGTGGTGCGAGAATTCGCTGATGTGTTCCCAGAGGAGCTACCTGTCACACCCTGGCTTTGCGGAAGCGTGGTTAATTTGTGTGACTTCTTAATACCATAGCTTAATCATAACAAAGCTATATGAATTTAAAAACCATGCAAGTCATCCATTAAGTTTTTGAAAACATCATACAATACCATTGTTTTTAACATGCAACCATAACCTTGTTCAGTAACACTACAACTTATAACAAAACATAGACGTGATTTAGGGATTGTGTCTTGTCCAGGTAAGAGACACAACCCTAAACCCTGATGACTTCATGACCAGTGCAGCGGAAAACGTTCCATACCGTGCCAGATCCGTTTAATTTCCTGAAATACATGTGAGTTGAAAAATCAACAATAATGTTGAGCGAGTTCATGTGTAAGTGAGTATGTAAAACCTTTGTGAGTATGAAAATAGTTGTGGTATGTAGCAGTGTAAGAGGACTTGTGGTCATCAATGGTTTGCAAGGCCACTGACATATGTGTAGTGCAAATAGGGAGACTCAAACCTAGCAGATTTTGCCACGGCAAAGTATGTGGACAAAGTCACCCCACGGTCCGTTTCTAGTTTGGCCGGGGGCTGGGCTCGCTACACCCAGATAGATCTACCGCTCCTGTCCCTCGGTCCCTCCATGAGGACTAATGGCCCCATGTTGTTCCTATCCACTCACATGATCGTATAACACCTCCTTACGTTAAACATACCGTTGTAAAGTACTCGTAAATCATAGTAACATGTATTTCACCCCCGCAGTTAAGTAAACTGAAAACAGTTAGAGAAAAGGGGGACATGAACTCACAGTGAATGCGTATCTCTACCAAGTAATCCGAATATCCGAAGCTGTGCAACGACCTACAGGTGCTAATTCTATTAGACGGATGGCCGTGCCTTAGCTTTATAACTTATATTTTTAGGAGACGGTTAGACAACCGTTTCGTGTACATACTTGGTATTTTACTTTCCTTCCCAAGGATGGGGGATTTAAATACATGTGTATTTATACTATCTCATTAAGTCCCACTTAATATATTTTTATTTCTCTTTCCAAAATATAATTATTTTTCTCAAAAATAATATATTTTCTCTTTACATAATACTTTCCAAAATAATACGTTGACAACATACGTGTTGGTGAATATTTCCGCGTAATGCGTAAGTTACGTTTTAATGATTAGGTGGTAATAGAAATTACCGTTGTAACTTTTATGCTTGTCGTATAAGCGTTTGTATTATTTTGGTTTGACAAGTTAGTAAATATTATTTTTACTCTAAAAATAATATTTATACATTTTCACAAAATAATCATAAACAGTGTTGTGACAAAATATATTTACCGAATATATATTTATCACTTTTAGTTTTGTGAAAATCCCACCTCCGATTATTTTATAAATAAAGTTGTGGCGAAATATATTTGAAAACATGTCAAAGTAGTCTAACACTTGTAAATAATTCTAAGTGTTATATTTTTAGAAAATTTCGCCAGAGTTTCCCCTGTAACTGGAGGTGGCCACGCTTTCAAGCGTATCATTTTCTTTTACAAAATCACTTCTTTTATTTCAATCAATCAATTTCCAACACTATAAACAAGTTTCAACACTTCGAATTCGTAGACTAGTATGTAAAATCACAATATTACATGAACTTGTAGTTTTTCTAAAACTATTATGTAGATCTCGTTATATTTAGTGGATCTATGTATAAAATAGTTTATTCTTGCAAAAAACCCGTTTTTGGAACAAATCACTCTTTACAACTTCCGACAATTTTTATAAAAATTGTTATTTTGTCGGATCTTTCATTTCACAAGTGTTTATACACTTGTAGACTATAAAAATCACATTTGTTAACATGTTAAACAACTTTTATAAAACATGATTTTCTCAACACCCGGTCCTACGAATATACCACTTGTACATACGTAGATCGGCTCGTTTTAAATACTATTTTTCATGTTAAAACACTTTTACACAAGTTCATGTTTCCCGTGTGGTGGAGTTTCACCTTTTAACCCTTGTACAAAAGAAACAAGTGTATGTCAAGATACGTGATCCTAACAAAGTCGGGTTAAACGATGATGAGAGCCACCACATCATAGATCGGGCTTTAACAATCAACATATTCAAATACTACGACATTTACACGCGTTATGTTCTTTTATCCAACGATTTTCACTTTTTAGTAGACTTTAAAGATTCATGAAGCGGGTTACCGACATTTAACCGATAAAAATCCTCTTAACCACTTTAGACACGACTAATAACGAGTTTTAAACAATATACCTCTAGCTCGGGGCTAGGGAAGATTCTAGTCGAAAACTGCGTGGATAAAAGCAAATGCACGAGGTTCTTCAACTTCCGTTTGTTCCGAGCTTCGTTGTACGTGATCCTCAAGACGTATATGCACTTGGAACTTGCAAGACTTGAACCGAAAATGGATGGATGGGGGTGGTGGTTCACGGCCGAGAGGAGCACAAGGGGGAGAGAGAGAGTTGATTCTTAAGTGTGTGTTTAGTGTGTGTGAGAGGGTGAGTATATATAGAGAAAATAAGCGCTTTCGTCCATCGGTTCTCGAGGCTTCTAGATATCCACGAAATGAATTAAATAATCAAAGGAATGTACCCTCTAGTTCCATTCCAATGGAACCGGCCCAAGGGGTGTGGGGTCGCCCGGTTGGGTCTCGATCGTGCAGTTACAGTTTAGTTTGGTTAAAGTCGGTTACTTTAAGGTCTAACCCCGTTAGTTGTTTAATGTGTTATATTGCGGGTGTTAGGGTAATCAGGGACCCTAACTGGCTCAGAAAAATACCAATAATAATCCTGGCAATATTTTTATGTTCCGGGTATTGTCCGGTTGTTCGGTTGGATAGGAATCCGTTAAAGTGCTTAAGATATCCTTTAAGCGTCGTAAGTAATATTTTTAGCGACACAACTTATTCAGCAAAGTGTCAGGAATAATTCCTTGTATTTTGGCACTTTATTAATTAGCTAGAAGCTAGTGTGTAAATAAAAGTGCTGTGTTCCGTGCTTAAGGTACGTTTTAGGCACATCCAATCTCTGTATCTTATTCCTAGAGACGCAATTATACAACCCTTGTATCTCTACACTCATTACGGGTGTAGTAAAATAATTCTGGCTCTTACAGGCCTTTAGAGGCAGTGTCTGCCTGATGCTGGGCATATCAGCATGTTCACTGTGTATCCGTTTAGTGCTACTGTGCTTCTTGTGCATCAAGTTTGTCACTAAAGTTCAGTAAATAAATAATGTAGTGACGGGAATCAAAGTATGATGCAGATATGTACAAGTATCAACAATCAAGTAGCAGTTTATCAGAAATCTCAGTTAAGCACAGTAATTAGGCAACAGTTAATAGCTAATTAAGTCGTACGGATACCTGGTTTTGTGAGGGTTGTCACATTCTCCCCCCGTTAAATAAATTTCGTCCCGAAATTTAAGTTCTGCTTGTAGATGCAGAGTTTTTAGGAAATAAGTGGGGGTATTTCTCTTTCATCCGGTCCTCACGCTCCGAGGTGTATTCAGGACCATGTCTGGCATTCCAGCGAACCTTGACGAGTTTGACACTGCTCCGGCGGGTCCTGTTAACATTCCAATCTGTGACCTCGACAGGTGCTTCTACGAAGTGGAGCGTGTCGTCAACATGAATCTCGTCGATAGGAATGGCAACGTCAACTTGAGTTGGACTCTTCTTTAAATTGGATACATGAAATGTATCGTGAACACCATTTAGTTCAGCAGGTAGGTCCAACTTGTATGCTACGGTTCCAATTCTTTCTAGAATTCTGAAAGGACCAATGTAGCGTGGATTTAACTTCCCACGCTTCCCAAAGCGTGCTACACCCTTCCAGGGTGATATCTTCAACAAAATCATATCCCCAACCTCAAACTCTTGAGGTTTCCTTTTCAAATCTGCGTAGGTCTTCTGACGGTCATGAGCCGCACTAATGCGATCTCGGATTTGCGCGATCTTATCTGTAGTTTCCTGAACTACATCGGGACCTACCAATTGTCTATCACCTGCGTCAGACCAACAGAGCGGCGACCTGCACTTGCGTCCATATAAAGCTTCGAATGGCGCGGCACCAATACTGGTGTGGTAGCTGTTGTTGTAGGAAAACTCAACCAGGGGTAATTGCTTATCCCAGCTACCGCCTGAATCCATCACACATGCTCTCAGCATTTCCTCCAACGTCTGAATCGTCCGCTCACTTTGGCCGTCGGTCTGCGAGTGAAAGGCAGTGCTCATATTCAGCTTTGAGCCAAAAGCTTCCTGGAAGGATTGCCATATCCTCGATATGAACCTCCCGTCTCTATCAGAAATAATCGAGAGAGGTTCTCCATGGCGGGTAACAATCTCTCTCATATAGATTTCGGCCAATTTGCTTGTACTATCCTTTTCGCGGATAGGTAAGAAGTGTGTTGACTTCGTTAAGTGATCCACTATCACCCAGATAGTGTCATGGCCTTTTGGCGTTCTTGGCAACTTCGTAATAAAATCCATGGAGATTTCTTCCCACTTCCACTGGGGAATTTTTTGGTTGCTGCAGAAGTCCCGAAGGCTTCTGGTATTCCGCCTTAACTTTGGCGCAAGTTAAACATTTGCTCACGTAAATAGCAACATCGCCTTTCATCCTAGGCCACCAGTAGTAATTCTTAAGATCCTGGTACATCTTATCCGCTCCAGGGTGGATAGAGTACCGTGACTTGTGAGCTTCTTCATAGATAACCTCTCTTAAACCACCAAACAGAGGAACCCAAATCCTTTTCTCAAAACACAACGTTCCTTCCCTGTTTGGCACCAATATCTTCTCCATCCCACGGAGATATTCTTCCTCAAGGTTTCCCTCCTTGAGAGCTTCCTTCTGTGCTGCACGAACGCGTGAGGAAAGGTCGGTTTGGAATTATCATCTCCATAGCCCTAACCCTTACGGGCTTGATTCTCTCTTTTCGACTTAGGTCATCAGCGACCACATTCGCCTTCCCTGGATGATACTTGATCTCGCAGTCGTAATCGTTCAACAACTCGACCCATCGTCTTTGCCTCATGATCAACTCCTTCTGGTTGAATATATGCTGGAGGCTCTTGTGATCTGTGAAAATTGTACACTTCGTACCGTAAAGGTAGTGTCTCCAGATCTTTAAGGCAAAAACCACTGCGCCTAGCTCCAAATCATGAGTGGTATAGTTCTTTTCGTGCAACTTCAGTTGGCGTGATGCGTAGGCGATAGCCTTTTGACGTTGCATCAACACAAAACCCAATCCTTGACGCGATGCGTCGCAGTATACCACAAAATCATTAGTACCTTCTGGTAGAGCTAAGATTGGCGCGTTGCAAAGCTTATCCTTCAATGTCTGAAAGGCTTCATCCTGTTTGATTCCCCAATCAAACTTCTTATCTTTCTGCGTGAGGAGTGTCAACGGTTGAGCGATCTTTGAAAAGTTCTCGATGAACCTTCGATAATAGCCAGCCAAACCCAAGAATTGCCGAATCTCGGTTGGCGTCTTTGGCGTTTCCCAGTCTTTGATCGCCTCGATCTTGGTGCGGTCCACGTGAATCCCACCTTCATTTAACACATGTCCAAGAAATTGGACTTTTCTTAGCCAAAACTCACACTTAGAGAACTTGGCGTACAGCTGTTCCTTCTTTAGCAGCTCCAGAATGGCTCTAAGATGCTGCTCGTGCTCAGCCTTTGTCTTTGAGTAAATCAAAATATCGTCGATGAATACAATCACAAACTTATCCAGGTACGACTTACAAACTTGGTTCGTCAAATCCATGAATATAGCAGGTGCGTTTGTCAACCCAAACGGCATAACGAGGAACTCGTAGTGTCCATATCGAGTTCTGAAAGCTGTCTTCGGAATACTCTCTTCCTGTATCCGTAGTTGATGGTACCCAGATCGAAGATCGATCTTTGAATAGAAGCCTCACACCCCCAAAATCCACCTGCGGAGTATCACCGCTTGGGAGCGTGACTGACCAGGATCAAGCCACCAATCATATTGAACATGCATTTAATATTAAATAAAGTAAATGAAAACCATCCATTCAATACAAAAGGTGTTCAAACATTAAATCGTTTCAAAAGTGTTGCGGAAGCATAGTAAATAAACCAGTATCAATAGTTTTAAGTATCACAATAGTAAAGCGGAAGAGCCACGATCCTTGTCCACAACGACCCGCATCTCCAGTGCAAGCTCCAAGTACCTAGCGATCTGCAAGGCATGCAACAGAATGATCAACAAACTAGTTGAGCGAGTTCACATAAAGAGAATGCGTAATAGTAAGTTCATTTGTAATAGGTGGCTCTACTGGGCCGTTTGTATATTTTACTGTGGTGGGTTCCACGTTTTCCTGTGGTGGTGTTCCACGTTTTCCTGTGGTGGGGTTCCACGTTTTCCTGTGGTGGTGTTCCACGTTTTCCTGTGGTGGGGTTCCACGTTTTCCTGTGGTGGTGTTCCACGTTTTCCTGTGGTGGTGTTCCACGTTTTCCTGTGGTGGTGTTCCACGTTTTCCTGTGGTGGTGTTCCACGTTTTCCTGTTAGTTCGCGACCATAGTCTTTACCGACCAGGGTGTGTGCGAAGGCAATTTATCAGTTCGTTCGCGACCATAGTCTTTACCGACCAGGGTGGGTGCGAAGGCAGTTGAGTAGTTCGTAAGCATCAACAGTTTAATCGTTCGTTACAGTATCAAAGTATGCACAATTAATCATCCAACCCATTCCCACCCTGGGAACCCATGCCTTGGCTGTGTGAACTCACCTTGGTTTGCTCGGTATGCTAAGTTATGCGCTCACTAGTAATTAATCACGTCCTACTGTACGCACGTATAACAAATCAGTTCATGTTCACAATGATTCGCATGCAATATAATGTTCACGTAACAGTCAGTTTGTACATCGGCGCAACACGTACCATTTCCTAGTTACTCATCAGCTAGTGCACACAATTACAAATGTAAACATTCATCATCAAGCATGGCATGTCAAATAGTTCATGTATACATTCCATCCTTCGAAGGATGTTTATAATTGCTACTATCCTTCGATCCACTGTTAACTTTCGACACATCAGTGATCTTTCGACACTTACAAGTTTTCACAGTTATCTTTCGGACTAGTTGGTATGTTTCGTACCATCAGTCATCTTTCGACCTAAGGTATCTTTCGGTCAACTTAATTATGTTTCGGTCATATCTATCCTTCGGTCAATGCTATGTTTCGACTACAAGCATCTTTCGATCAATCAACAGTTACGTTTTCACAATCAGTTACGTTTTCACAGGAACAGCAACCCTAATCATCTGTACAGCCGTCATCATCATTACCAAAACATCAGAATCATTTAGCACATCTAATCATAACGCAATCATCCAGAAATCATTGTCTAGCATGAACCTAGTTTAAACGTATCACGAAACCGGTTAACGCACATTAACACATCATCAAACCCTATGTGAAATCTATATCGATATTCAATCGTATTCAAAATCATAATATTCAGGCATGTATCAGTTCAGGTTACATCAACAATCAAGAACACACTACACGTGAACACATACGCATATAAACGAACGATCGAATCAAATAGATTTTACTAACCGAAATGAGGGTTTGGTCGCAAGGGTCTCCTGTGGTTACTAGCTTGCCGTCACAGTTTGGAGAGCTCTAGGGTTGGGAATATGATAGAAAATGACAGCCGATACATGCTGATACGTATTTATACGTATTACAGAAATGGGCCAAGCCCATCTGAAAGACTGGGCCGAAGGATCTGGGTTCCAGTCGAAGGTTATGGTCTTGGTTCGAAGGATATGTTTCGAGATCCTTCGAACCGGCAGTTGATCCTTCGAATCGAAGGATATCTTTCGGGGTCCTTCGATTGGCATAACATGTTTCGATCTAAACTAAGTGTTTTAATAATATTCTAATAATAACTTTAATACCACAGCAAGTAATCACATATGTGCAACACGACAATTCATTTCATCAAAACACAACGTGTACAATTACAAGTCCATAATCCAAACAACTAAACAGTCAAAGTCAACGCGCATTTAATGCGAAAGTGAAAGTCAGAAACTCGAGTTGTCACATTATCCCCAACTAATTGGAAATTTCGTCCCGAAATTTGGTATGCACTCACTGAGGAAGCTAGGTAAGCTGTATCGTTTACTGGTTTTCCTGGGGTGTCACATCATCCCCCCGTTGATTTGGAATTTCGTCCCGAAATTCAGTAGTAGTAGCTTCAGCCTCAGTAGTGGTTGCATTGGTTCCGAATAACTGGGGGTACTTTTCTGTCATCCTATCTTCGCGTTCCCAGGTGTACACTGGGCCACGTTTGGAGTTCCAACGAACTCGAACAAGAGGGATTCTCTTGTTTTTGAGGACCTTCACATCCCGGTCCGTGATTTCTACTGGTTCCTTGACGAACTGTAACCGCTCGTCGATAGTGGGTTCCTTACAAGGAAAGATAAGGTTTTCATCTGATAGGCACTTCTGTAAGTTCGATACATGAAAGACATTGTGAACTGCCCCGAGTTCAGTTGGTAGATTCAATCTATAGGCTACCCTGCCTATTCGTTCTATGATCTAGAATGGTCCGACATACCGTGAATTTAGTTTGCCCCGTTTGCCAAAACGTACTACACCCTTCCAGGGTGAAACTTTTAGTAAAACCCGGTCCCCGACCCGAAATTTCCAATGGCTTTCTACGCTGGTCCGCGTAGGCTTTCAGACGGTCGCGTGCTGCCGCCATGCGTTGTTGTATCTGTGAAATCTTTTCTGTGGCGTCCACTACAATCTCTGGACCCGTGATTTGACTATCCCCCACCTCTGCCCAACAGAGAGGTGACTGGCATTTACGCCCGTACAATGCCTCGAATGGAGCGGCTTGAATGCTGGTGTGATAACTATTATTGTACGAGAACTCCACCAAAGGGAGGTGCTTTTCCCAGCCGTTGCCGAAATCGATA
Source organism: Helianthus annuus (assembly GCF_002127325.2). Taxonomy (NCBI): domain Eukaryota; kingdom Viridiplantae; phylum Streptophyta; class Magnoliopsida; order Asterales; family Asteraceae; genus Helianthus; species Helianthus annuus. Next base: position 112,143,644 of record NC_035444.2, on the reverse strand, counting down.
ACATACGCTCGAAGCGTGTCTTCTAGAGTTTGAATAGTTCGCTCAGACTGCCCATCCGTCTGAGGGTGATATACTGTGCTCATGTCTAATTCTGAGCCGAAGGATTTGTGCATCGCTTGCCAAAGCTCTGTCGTGAATCGTGCATCGCGATCCGAAATAATAGAAATGGGCACCCCGTGCCTCGAAACAACTTCCTTGAGGTAGATATCTGCGAGAGTGGAGAACTTATCCGTTTCCTTAATAGCTAAGAAGTGTGCAGACTTGGTGAGTCGATCCACGATCACCCATATTGTGTCGTTCCCACGCTGAGATCTCGGTAGGCCTGTAACAAAGTCCATGGAAATTTCTTCCCATTTCCACTGTGGTATCGTAGACTGTTGAGGTAGGCCAGCTGGTTTCTGATATTTGACCCTGACTCTCGCACAGGTCAAGCATTTTCCAACGTACGTAGCAATGTGGGCCTTCATACTAGGCCACCAATATGCAGTGCTGATGTCGTGGTACATTTTATCCGACCCTGGATGTACCGAGTAACGAGACTTGTGTGCTTCGTCTATTACGAGTTCGCGTAAACCGCCATAGAAAGGGACCCAACTCCGGCCCGTGACATAGTAGGCGCCGTCCGCCTTTTGTTCCATTTGTTGTCGTGAGCCGCGTAAGGCTTCAGCCTTGACGTTTTCGGGCTTCAGGGCTTCTGTCTGAGCAGCTCGTATCTGAGCAGGAAGGCTAGACTGAATCGTAAGCTGTAGCGCTCGCACGCGCCGTGGTAAAGTGTCCTTTCGACTAAGGGCATCCGCCACAACATTGGCTTTGCCTGGATGATACTTGATAGCGCATTCGTAATCGTTAAGTAACTCGACCCATCGTCGTTGACGCATATTCAAATCCTTCTGCTTAAGGATATGCTCGAGACTCCTGTGATCGGTGTAAATCGTGCACCTGGTACCGTACAGGTAGTGTCGCCATATCTTAAGCGCGAAAACAACAGCTCCCAGCTCTAAATCGTGCGTCGTGTAGTTGCGCTCGTGAACCTTGAGTTGACGAGAGGCGTAAGCGATAACCTTGTCGCGCTGCATTAACACACATCCCAGTCCCCGAATGGATGCATCACAATAAACCACGAAGTCGTCTGTGCCCTCTGGCAATGAGAGGATAGGTGCACTGCAAAGTCTATCCTTTAGGTGCTGAAAAGCAGTCTCCTGGGGCTCTCCCCAGCGATAGGTAACACCCTTCTGTGTCAGTAGCGTAAGTGGTTGCGTGATCTTTGAAAAGTCCCTAATAAACCGTCTGTAGTAACCTGCCAGACCCAAGAATTGACGTATTTCTGTCGGTGTACGCGGTGCAGGCCAGTTTCTGATCGAATCTACCTTGGATGGATCGACATGTATCCCATCCTTGTTCACTACGTGGCCTAAGAAGTGGACTTCACGAAGCCAGAAGTCGCATTTTGAAAACTTTGCGTACAGTTGCTCCTTTCGAATAAGTTCCAAGATAAGACGTAAGTGTTGCTCGTGCTCCTCCTGACTCTTGGAGTAGATCAGAATGTCGTCGATAAAGACAATAACGAACTTGTCAAGATAAGGTTTGCGCACCCTGTTCGTAAAGTCCGTAAATACGGCAGGTGTGTTCAATAATATCAACCCATCCATCACATCAAACATAAAATATAGTAGTTAAAATAATTCATAAAACCCAAGACATTTGATGTTCAAACCAAACTTTGTTCGAATAGCGGAAACATAATAATGAAAAACCCAAAAAGAAGTTATAAGTTCAAATATCGTTCATTGCGTCTCCCTGACCAATCATGTACACGCTGCCCCGGCGTCATGGTTTCCATTGCTTCCCCCAACACTTTCCCCGTTGTCATCCCTGTTTCCATGGTCGTGGTTTTGAGTCTGATCCTGGTTTAATTGAGGGCAATCGCGTTTAAAATGACCTTCAGCCCCACACTGGAAACATCCCCCGTTTCCACGCTGTGGCTGCTGCTGTGTGCTCTGTGGAGCTGGTAGTTGCAGTTGCTGGTTCTGTGAAGGTTGAGGCAGTCGTTGTTGTTCTTGGGTTACAGGACGTGAGTTTCGACAATCCTTTGCTTCATGACCAATCTTGAGACACCGCTGGCAACGACCCCTGTTGCACTGGCCACCGTGGTGTCTGTTACATTTGTTGCACCATGGGTGAATTCCTCGATATCTTTTCTGCCCATGACTACTAGAAAACTGCTGTTTGGGGCTCTGGTAGTCATCTATCTCTTGCTGCTGCGTCAGAGGTTGGACCAAAATTAATCCCGTGCTCAGGTTTTCATCCCACTTGCGTTTGTTATCTCTAGAAGCACATGCAGTATCAGTCTTAGCTCGTTTCGGTAGTTTGTTCTGTTCTACAGCCTGGTCTGTGAGACGATGAGCCAATCGAGTGGCTTGCTGGATAGTGCCAAGGTTAGCTGTGGTCATATGATTCTGAATTTCGGGCACCAGACCCTTGAGATACAGTTCGATGCGTTTGGTGGGAGGGTCTACCATAGTAGGACAAAATGTGGCTAATTCATTCGATCTCCTCGTATAAGCTTCAATTTCAGACCCCACCATCTGTAGGTTGAGGAACTCTACCTCTAGTTTGTGGATGTCTTCACGACTACAAAACTCTTCCTTAATCAGTTCCTTGAACTCGTTCCAGGGGGTGGCATTAGCAGCTGCCAGCCCTAACATCTGAACCTGTGCTTTCCACCAGGTAAATGCAGCACCTTCGAGTGCTCCAGCAGCAAACTTTACCCTACGTGACTCAGGGCAATCATGCACCTCGAAGTCAGTTTCGAGTCTCTCGAACCAATGGAGGAGGCCTTCAACCCCCTCAGTTCCGCTGAAGGTACAAAGCTGGCAATCCTTGAGATTTTTGAAGGTGTAAACAGGGGACTGAGCGTGTTGACCTCCCGCTTGTATGGCTGCAAGTGCCGCAGCAATTCGTTCGTTAATGAGAGCCGTCAACTGGGCTTGTGTCATGTTGATATATTCGGCCATGACCTTTATGGCAAATGTAACGTAAGTGAGAATGGTTCGCGAGTAGGGCGATGACAGAAAAGTGTAAGCACATAAGTATTCTCATGCAATGACAAGTTGTGAGCAAAGTAATGTAAGCATACTACGAGCAAAGTTCTATGCAATTCTAGCATGTAGGCAATAAACATAAACCTTATTACCTAGGATGTCGAGTCTTGCACGTGGAGCGAAGCGTCGTTGTGGATCGTTGAGAGCACTGTTCTGGTTATAGTCTGGTTTTAATAAAAACGTTTTCCCATATTAAAACCAAGTTCTCTATAACCAATGGCTCTGATACCAATCTGTCACACCCCCAAAATCCACCTGCGGAGTATCACCGCTTGGGAGCGTGACTGACCAGGATCAAGCCACCAATCATATTGAACATGCATTTAATATTAAATAAAGTAAATGAAAACCATCCATTCAATACAAAAGGTGTTCAAACATTAAATCGTTTCAAAAGTGTTGCGGAAGCATAGTAAATAAACCAGTATCAATAGTTTTAAGTATCACAATAGTAAAGCGGAAGAGCCACGATCCTTGTCCACAACGACCCGCATCTCCAGTGCAAGCTCCAAGTACCTAGCGATCTGCAAGGCATGCAACAGAATGATCAACAAACTAGTTGAGCGAGTTCACATAAAGAGAATGCGTAATAGTAAGTTCATTTGTAATAGGTGGCTCTACTGGGCCGTTTGTATATTTTACTGTGGTGGGTTCCACGTTTTCCTGTGGTGGTGTTCCACGTTTTCCTGTGGTGGGGTTCCACGTTTTCCTGTGGTGGTGTTCCACGTTTTCCTGTGGTGGGGTTCCACGTTTTCCTGTGGTGGTGTTCCACGTTTTCCTGTGGTGGTGTTCCACGTTTTCCTGTGGTGGTGTTCCACGTTTTCCTGTGGTGGTGTTCCACGTTTTCCTGTTAGTTCGCGACCATAGTCTTTACCGACCAGGGTGTGTGCGAAGGCAATTTATCAGTTCGTTCGCGACCATAGTCTTTACCGACCAGGGTGGGTGCGAAGGCAGTTGAGTAGTTCGTAAGCATCAACAGTTTAATCGTTCGTTACAGTATCAAAGTATGCACAATTAATCATCCAACCCATTCCCACCCTGGGAACCCATGCCTTGGCTGTGTGAACTCACCTTGGTTTGCTCGGTATGCTAAGTTATGCGCTCACTAGTAATTAATCACGTCCTACTGTACGCACGTATAACAAATCAGTTCATGTTCACAATGATTCGCATGCAATATAATGTTCACGTAACAGTCAGTTTGTACATCGGCGCAACACGTACCATTTCCTAGTTACTCATCAGCTAGTGCACACAATTACAAATGTAAACATTCATCATCAAGCATGGCATGTCAAATAGTTCATGTATACATTCCATCCTTCGAAGGATGTTTATAATTGCTACTATCCTTCGATCCACTGTTAACTTTCGACACATCAGTGATCTTTCGACACTTACAAGTTTTCACAGTTATCTTTCGGACTAGTTGGTATGTTTCGTACCATCAGTCATCTTTCGACCTAAGGTATCTTTCGGTCAACTTAATTATGTTTCGGTCATATCTATCCTTCGGTCAATGCTATGTTTCGACTACAAGCATCTTTCGATCAATCAACAGTTACGTTTTCACAATCAGTTACGTTTTCACAGGAACAGCAACCCTAATCATCTGTACAGCCGTCATCATCATTACCAAAACATCAGAATCATTTAGCACATCTAATCATAACGCAATCATCCAGAAATCATTGTCTAGCATGAACCTAGTTTAAACGTATCACGAAACCGGTTAACGCACATTAACACATCATCAAACCCTATGTGAAATCTATATCGATATTCAATCGTATTCAAAATCATAATATTCAGGCATGTATCAGTTCAGGTTACATCAACAATCAAGAACACACTACACGTGAACACATACGCATATAAACGAACGATCGAATCAAATAGATTTTACTAACCGAAATGAGGGTTTGGTCGCAAGGGTCTCCTGTGGTTACTAGCTTGCCGTCACAGTTTGGAGAGCTCTAGGGTTGGGAATATGATAGAAAATGACAGCCGATACATGCTGATACGTATTTATACGTATTACAGAAATGGGCCAAGCCCATCTGAAAGACTGGGCCGAAGGATCTGGGTTCCAGTCGAAGGATATGGTCTTGGTTCGAAGGATATGTTTCGAGATCCTTCGAACCGGCAGTTGATCCTTCGAATCGAAGGATATCTTTCGGGGTCCTTCGATTGGCATAACATGTTTCGATCTAAACTAAGTGTTTTAATAATATTCTAATAATAACTTTAATACCACAGCAAGTAATCACATATGTGCAACACGACAATTCATTTCATCAAAACACAACGTGTACAATTACAAGTCCATAATCCAAACAACTAAACAGTCAAAGTCAACGCGCATTTAATGCGAAAGTGAAAGTCAGAAACTCGAGTTGTCACATCGAACCTTGAAGCTGGTCGAACAGATCATCGACTCTTGGCAGGGGATACCTATTCTTGATCGTCAGTTTGTTCAACTCTCTGTAGTCAATGCACATCCAAAAACTACCGTCCTTCTTCTTCACAAACAAAACTGGAGCTCCCCAAGGCGAGAAGCTTGGTCGGATAAAACCCTTGTCTAACAACTCTTGAAGTTGTGTCGACAGTTCTTGCATCTCAGACGGAGCAAGTCTGTAAGGTACCTTAGCCACAGGCGCGGCGCCTGGAACTAAGTCGATGCGAAACTCCACTTGCCTTTGAGGTGGCAAGCCAGGCAAGTCTTCTGGAAAGACTTCTGGGTATTCCCTCACGACAGGGATGTCTTCGATCTTCGGCTCAGCAGCCTTCTCATCTACGATGTGTGCTAGAAAAGCAACACATCCTTTCTGCAAACACTCCCTTGCTTTCAGGCAGCTAATCATCCTCAACGGCGTCTCACGCTTCTCCCCATGAACAACAATAGTCCCACCATCATCGGTCGGGATACGAACGACCTTCTCATGACCCACTATCTCGGCCTTGTTACTCAATAACCAATCCATCCCTACTACCACGTCGAAGCTTTCCAACTGGACTGGTAGTAGATCGAGAGCAAACTCACGTTCTCCCAACTCTATCACGCAACCTCGAATCACCTCGTTAGCTTCTACTAACTTCCCATTTGCTAATTCGATCGAGTACGGAATATCTAACTTACTAGCGGCTAAACCAAGCATATTCTTAAATTCTAATGATACGAAGCTATAATCGGCGCCAGTATTAAATAGAATAGATGCAAAGGTTTTGGTTGTTAAAGAACGTACCAGTAATCATGCCCGGATCCTGGCATGCTTCACAAACTCCGATGCTGGGTGTTCTCTCACGGCCTTGGTTCAATTCCGGGCATTCTCTCTTAAGATGTCCAATGTCCCCACAATGGAAGCATCCTAGCACTCGGCCCTTTCCTTTCCTGCTTCCACCTTGAGCGTTGTTACGATTTTCTCCTTGTTTGGGACTCTTCATCCCACAACCATCCTTGTTATGCCTTTTCCTCTCGCACCTAGGCTTCCGACATCCACATTCATGGTGATACTTGCACCCAGCACGTCTTGCTTTAGTTTCTAAGCAAATCTTATCATTGGCCTGTCTGTTGTTAGGGCAATCTTTCTTGAAATGCCCTTTGTCTCCGCAGTCAAAACAACCTCGAATAGATCTTTGTTCATCATTATTTGTTCGGGTATCTTCGGTAAGCTTCCTTTTGTTCTTTCCAGACGACTCTACCTGAGTCTCCCTATCAAGGTTTGCAAGTTTTTCTAGTCTTATGGCTTCCGTAACGAGTGCCAAGCCCATCTTACTTGCAGCAATAGTTGTTGGTGGCGTAGATGCTGTCATCAAGCTCAAGACTTGTGGTGCCAGTTCCCAAATGAACTGTCCTAATTTCCTCATTTCTGGTTCCGCTAAGTGTGGAACAACTCGTGCCAAGTCATGAAGTCTTTGCATGTATCCCAACATTTTTGGACCTTCCATCATCAGGCTCTGGAATTCCCCTTCCAACTTCTGGGTTTCCGCTTGGGGGCAATACTTCTTATGCATCATTCCTTTCAACTCATCCCAAGTTAACGCGTATGCTGTAGTTAGGCCCATTATTCGAACCTGAAGATTCCACCATAATCGAGCTCCATCTTGAAACAACTCCGTAACGTATGGGACTTGTTGTTCTGGCGTACAACCACTCATTCGAAAGATGGATTCCATACTTTCAATCCATTTCACAAAAGCTATGGCACCCCAGTGCCGTCGAACTTCGGAGGCTTGTAATTGAGGAAGTGCCAGTAGGAACAACCGTTATTTTCTGAGGTGCCTCTGCTAGGTTCGGAGCGTAGGGCCTCGTGCTGTGCTATAGCTGCAGCAATTATCTCTTGAAGTTCCGCCTCTGAGGTGGGCATGCGCATTTCGCGTCTTGGTGGCATCTTCTAGAAGATGTTTCACGTAGGTTAGGTCGTAGCAAGTAAAATGTACGTATGTATTCAACAATATCAGCACATAACATCTCATGCTATCAATAAATCAGCCACATAACATCTCATGTCATAGAACATAAACCATAGATCAAACATCACAAGTGATGAGAATACTACGATTGCATTACCATAAATCGAGACCACAATGTAAAGCTTATATGTACATAACTGTATCATACAACAATAGTGACTTAGTAGGGGACGACCCTAGGCAAGTCGTGCGATTGCTGAACATGTTAAGGAATCTCTGGTTTGTCCATTTTCAAATTCCAGAACTCCACCTTAAGCTTCTGGATTCCAGTCCTAGAACAACATTTCTTCTCAATCATTTCCTTGAGCTCGTCCCAGCTCAGTGCATAAGTAGCATCCGTGCTAAGGGCCTGAACATGATGGTCCCATCATGAGAGTGTGCCGTCTAGTAATGACCTTGAGGTAAAGGTATCACTCCATTTGGGGCGAACAGTTTGTCTTTCTTAGAATGGAGTCAATCTTTTCAGGCCAACGAACAAATGCAATGGCGCTTTCTGTTTCGTCGAAGTTCAAAGGCTTGCAGTTTAGGGACTGCTTATAGGTGCGGTCAGCTAGGGATTATTTCCAATAGTGCCATTGCTGTGCTAAAAGCGGAGAGCTTCATGTCGTGCAATTGCCTGTGAGTTGCGTTTTTGCAGCTCGGCTCCTATCCTTGGCAACATACTGGTGTTTGTGTCACGCCTGGGTGGCATTCTCTTCTGCCGGAATGGCATGAAGTGGGTTAGACAACTTTCCAATTGTCTTATGAGATACATAGCACCGTAAGCCATCATGTACTCACCCAATTTTACACATAAATATACTCAATGTATGGGTGGGAAAATAAATTTTCTGAGCCTCCACATAGGCTTGCCAATTTGGCTTGTTGTTTGAAATAGAATGAACTCAAGGCTTCATCGCCTTGGTCATTCGTGTTTGAGTTATTTCCTGCTACATTGGTTTTCATTAGCTTGACTCGCAGAGTCCACCAGGATTTCTGTGCACTACAAGTCGTTATTACGTGGGCCCCCGTAATAATAAATTATCTTGCACAGTTACCCCAAATTTTCTCTCGTCCAAGCAGATGATCAACCAAGGAGTAATAACGGGTGCATTGGCATGAACAGGGTCATGCTCTAATGCGGTGTTAGGAGCAACGCCTGGCTCAGGGGCCATGGCTGGCTCCGGATCAACAAATTCCATCTCAAAGTCAGCTGGATTAACCATCACAGGGGGTTACAGGATCCTCTAAGGGCTGGTCTAAGTGTATGAACTCAAGGTCATGGTCTGGATCAACACCAGGCGGAAGAACAAGATCACCATCAATACTGTGATCAAACTCAAGCTGTGTGCGGGAACCGGTGCAGCTGATGATGCCGTATCAGGGTCGGCGTCGAGTGAATGGTGCTGCACTCCCTATATATGCGAAAATGCGGATGTCAGAAATTCAAATGAGTCTGGGACAGGGGAATGGGCATAAGTTTCCCCTGCAGGAGCGTCCGCGAGCAGTAGGTTAATACCAGCAGCAATAGGGCCTCGCCCTCAAATGGGTCCTCTTTCTAGTAGATCGTCATCGTCGTCAGAGGCCACGTCAGGGGGGCATATCAACAATAGGGTAAGCGGCAAGGGGCACAGGAACAGGGATCACCGCGAATGGTAAATTCCCAACAAGATGGCCATCAGTAGGCTCTACTACGACATTCAGGCAGCACAAAAGGGCTGAGAGTCGTCATCGTCTGTGCCGGCAGTATCGGGAACGTACACCTCGTGCTCCGATGAAACTATGTCGTCTAATACTATGGCCATGGGATTCGTAGTGTCCATCTTTCTAGTACATGATGAAGGCATGTCGTGTGTAACACAAACACACATACGTATAATAATCAATCATATATTCATGTAAACATGTAAGTCAACAATAAACAATCAAATAATTCTCCTAGTCCCACTAGCCTCCCAGTCTCCTAGACTGACATTCCTAGTCCCACTAGCCAAATTCCTCCCAGTCTCTAAGACCGCTCTATCATCCACCTCGACCTCTTAGATCGAGCCTCGGCCTCCAAGACCGAGCCTCAGCCTCCAAGACTGAGCCTAAAACAACAAACATCTACCTCGATCTCTAAGATCGAGCCTCGGCCTCCAAGACCGAGCCTCAGTCTTCAGGACTGAGCCTAATAATGAATAAATGAAATGTGCTCAACATTTGTTTGTAAAAAGTTTGTGGATCTGGACTTAAGTGGTATGCAGAAAAATGTTTTCGTGAGAGCCCTAGTGATCATAGTCTAGACTCGAGAAAGAATCCTAGTTCGCTATGATCAGATCTCTGATACCAAGCTGTCACACCCTGGCTTTGCGGAAGCGTGGTTAATTTGTGTGACTTCTTAATACCATAGCTTAATCATAACAAAGCTATATGAATTTAAAAACCATGCAAGTCATCCATTAAGTTTTTGAAAACATCATACAATACCATTGTTTTTAACATGCAACCATAACCTTGTTCAGTAACACTACAACTTATAACAAAACATAGACGTGATTTAGGGATTGTGTCTTGTCCAGGTAAGAGACACAACCCTAAACCCTGATGACTTCATGACCAGTGCAGCGGAAAACGTTCCATACCGTGCCAGATCCGTTTAATTTCCTGAAATACATGTGAGTTGAAAAATCAACAATAATGTTGAGCGAGTTCATGTGTAAGTGAGTATGTAAAACCTTTGTGAGTATGAAAATAGTTGTGGTATGTAGCAGTGTAAGAGGACTTGTGATCATCAATGGTTTGCAAGGCCACTGACATATGTGTAGTGCAAATAGGGAGACTCAAACCTAGCAGATTTTGCCACGGCAAAGTATGTGGACAAAGTCACCCCACGGTCCGTTTCTAGTTTGGCCGGGGGCTGGGCTCGCTACACCCAGATAGATCTACCGCTCCTGTCCCTCGGTCCCTCCATGAGGACTAATGGCCCCATGTTGTTCCTATCCACTCACATGATCGTATAACACCTCCTTATGTTAAACATACCGTTGTAAAGTACTCGTAAATCATAGTAACATGTATTTCACCCCCGCAGTTAAGTAAACTGAAAACAGTTAGAGAAAAGGGGGACATGAACTCACAGTGAATGCGTATCTCTACCAAGTAATCCGAATATCCGAAGCTGTGCAACGACCTACAGGTGCTAATTCTATTAGACGGATGGCCGTGCCTTAGCTTTATAACTTATATTTTTAGGAGACGGTTAGACAACCGTTTCGTGTACATACTTGGTATTTTACTTTCCTTCCCAAGGATGGGGGATTTAAATACATGTGTATTTATACTATCTCATTAAGTCCCACTTAATATATTTTTATTTCTCTTTCCAAAATATAATTATTTTTCTCAAAAATAATATATTTTCTCTTTACATAATACTTTCCAAAATAATACGTTGACAACATACGTGTTGGTGAATATTTCCGCGTAATGCGTAAGTTACGTTTTAATGATTAGGTGGTAATAGAAATTACCGTTGTAACTTTTATGCTTGTCGTATAAGCGTTTGTATTATTTTGGTTTGACAAGTTAGTAAATATTATTTTTACTCTAAAAATAATATTTATACATTTTCACAAAATAATCATAAACAGTGTTGTGACAAAATATATTTACCGAATATATATTTATCACTTTTAGTTTTGTGAAAATCCCACCTCCGATTATTTTATAAATAAAGTTGTGGCGAAATATATTTGAAAACATGTCAAAGTAGTCTAACACTTGTAAATAATTCTAAGTGTTATATTTTTAGAAAATTTCGCCAGAGTTTCCCCTGTAACTGGAGGTGGCCACGCTTTCAAGCGTATCATTTTCTTTTACAAAATCACTTCTTTTATTTCAATCAATCAATTTCCAACACTATAAACAAGTTTCAACACTTCGAATTCGTAGACTAGTATGTAAAATCACAATATTACATGAACTTGTAGTTTTTCTAAAACTATTATGTAGATCTCGTTATATTTAGTGGATCTATGTATAAAATAGTTTATTCTTGCAAAAACCCCGTTTTTGGAACAAATCACTCTTTACAACTTCCGACAATTTTTATAAAAATTGTTATTTTGTCGGATCTTTCATTTCACAAGTGTTTATACACTTGTAGACTATAAAAATCACATTTGTTAACATGTTAAACAACTTTTATAAAACATGATTTTCTCAACACCCGGTCCTACGAATATACCACTTGTACATACGTAGATCGGCTCGTTTTAAATACTATTTTTCATGTTAAAACACTTTTACACAAGTTCATGTTTCCCGTGTGGTGGAGTTTCACCTTTTAACCCTTGTACAAAAGAAACAAGTGTATGTCAAGATACGTGATCCTAACAAAGTCGGGTTAAACGATGATGAGAGCCACCACATCATAGATCGGGCTTTAACAATCAACATATTCAAATACTACGACATTTACACGCGTTATGTTCTTTTATCCAACGATTTTCACTTTTTAGTAGACTTTAAAGATTCATGAAGCGGGTTACCGACATTTAACCGATAAAAATCCTCTTAACCACTTTAGACACGACTAATAACGAGTTTTAAACAATATACCTCTAGCTCGGGGCTAGGGAAGATTCTAGTCGAAAACTGCGTGGATAAAAGCAAATGCACGAGGTTCTTCAACTTCCGTTTGTTCCGAGCTTCGTTGTACGTGATCCTCAAGACGTATATGCACTTGGAACTTGCAAGACTTGAACCGAAAATGGATGGATGGGGGTGGTGGTTCACGGCCGAGAGGAGCACAAGGGGGAGAGAGAGAGTTGATTCTTAAGTGTGTGTTTAGTGTGTGTGAGAGGGTGAGTATATATAGAGAAAATAAGCGCTTTCGTCCATCGGTTCTCGAGGCTTCTAGATATCCACGAAATGAATTAAATAATCAAAGGAATGTACCCTCTAGTTCCATTCCAATGGAACCGGCCCAAGGGGTGTGGGGTCGCCCGGTTGGGTCTCGATCGTGCAGTTACAGTTTAGTTTGGTTAAAGTCGGTTACTTTAAGGTCTAACCCCGTTAGTTGTTTAATGTGTTATATTGCGGGTGTTAGGGTAATCAGGGACCCTAACTGGCTCAGAAAAATACCAATAATAATCCTGGCAATATTTTTATGTTCCGGGTATTGTCCGGTTGTTCGGTTGGATAGGAATCCGTTAAAGTGCTTAAGATATCCTTTAAGCGTCGTAAGTAATATTTTTAGCGACACAACTTATTCAGCAAAGTGTCAGGAATAATTCCTTGTATTTTGGCACTTTATTAATTAGCTAGAAGCTAGTGTGTAAATAAAAGTGCTGTGTTCCGTGCTTAAGGTACGTTTTAGGCACATCCAATCTCTGTATCTTATTCCTAGAGACGCAATTATACAACCCTTGTATCTCTACACTCATTACGGGTGTAGTAAAATAATTCTGGCTCTTACAGGCCTTTAGAGGCAGTGTCTGCCTGATGCTGGGCATATCAGCATGTTCACTGTGTATCCGTTTAGTGCTACTGTGCTTCTTGTGCATCAAGTTTGTCACTAAAGTTCAGTAAATAAATAATGTAGTGACGGGAATCAAAGTATGATGCAGATATGTACAAGTATCAACAATCAAGTAGCAGTTTATCAGAAATCTCAGTTAAGCACAGTAATTAGGCAACAGTTAATAGCTAATTAAGTCGTACAGATACCTGGTTTTGTGAGGGTTGTCACACTACCAGGGTTACCTCCTGACCGTCAAGTAGAATTTCAGATTGATCTTGCACCGGGAGCGGCTCCAATTGCTCGAGCTCCTTACCGGTTAGCACTAGGAGAGTTACAAGAACTTTCTAATCAACTGCAGGAGTTGTTGGACAGGGGCTTTATTCGACCTAGTTCGTCGCCTTGGGGAGCCCCAGTTCTGTTCGTAAAGAAGAAAGACGGGTCATTCCGTATGTGTATCGACTATCGAGAACTCAACAAGGTGACCATTAAGAACCGCTATCCGTTACCACGCATCGACGACTTGTTCGACCAGTTGCAAGGGTCAAGCTTCTATTCAAAGATCGACTTAAGGTCGGGTTATCACCAGGTAAGGGTTAGGGAAGAGGATGTTCCCAAGACAGCCTTTCGAACGCGCTACGGACACTATGAGTTTTTGGTCATGCCGTTTGGATTGACCAACGCACCAGCAGTTTTCATGGATCTCATGAACCGCGTATGCAAGCCATATCTCGACGAGTTTGTTATAGTGTTTATTGACGACATCTTAGTCTATTCCAAGAACAAGGAAGATCACGAGCGTCACCTACGTCTCATCTTGGAACTCTTGAGAAGGGAACAGCTGTATGCAAAGTTTTCTAAGTGCGACTTTTGGATTCGGGAAGTGCATTTCCTTGGGCACGTTGTTAACGAGAAAGGGATACATGTGGACCCTGCGAAGGTGGACGCAGTTAAGAATTGGGCGGCACCAAAGACTCCGTCTGAGGTGCGTCAATTTCTTGGTCTCGCTGGATACTATCGAAGGTTTATTAAAGACTTCTCGAAAATCGCGCAACCTCTCACCTCACTGACACAGAAGAACACCGCGTACTCGTGGGGAACGAAGCAGGAAGAGGCCTTCCAGTTGTTAAAGCAGAAACTTTGCAGTGCACCGATCTTGTCATTACCAGAGGGTACCAAAGATTTTGTGGTATACTGTGACGCGTCAATTCAGGGTCTCGGTTGCGTGTTGATGCAACGCGAGAAGGTAATCGCTTATGCTTCTCGTCAGCTGAAGGTGCACGAGAAGAACTACACGACACACGATTTGGAGCTAGGAGCGGTGGTATTTGCGTTGAAGATTTGGAGGCACTATCTGTACGGTACCAAATGCACCATCTACACCGACCATAGGAGTCTCCAGCACATCTTCGACCAGAAAGAGTTGAATATGCGACAACGGCGATGGGTGGAGTTATTGAACGATTATGAATGCGCCATCAAGTATCATCCGGGCAAGGCGAACGTTGTAGCTGACGCCCTCAGCAGAAAGGATAATGCACCTAGGCGTGTACGAGCATTGCAACTCACAATCCAGTCCAACCTTCCTTCCCAGATACGAGACGCTCAGTTAGAAGCGTTAAAACCAGAGAATGTTCGAGCTGAAGCTTTGCGTGGCTCGAGACAACGACTAGAACAAAAGGGAGACGGCGCTTATTACGTAACTGGACGCATTTGGGTCCCACTCTTTGGCAACTTACGAGAACTTGTAATGGAGGAGGCACACAAATCACGCTACTCTGTACATCCTGGATCAGATAAGATGTACCATGACTTGAAAACTACCTACTGGTGGCCCAGCATGAAGGCTCATATAGCAACCTACGTCAGCAAATGTTTGACTTGTGCTAAAGTCAAAGCAGAACATCAGAAGCCCTCAGGTCTACTGAAGCAACCAGAGATACCCACATGGAAGTGGGAGCAGATCGCTATGGATTTCGTGACAGGACTACCAAGAACTCAGGCTGGGAACGACACTATTTGGGTGATTGTTGATCGCCTCACGAAATCAGCACACTTCCTAGCAATCAAGGAAACAGACAAGTTTTCTCAGCTGGCAGCAGTGTATCTTAAGGAAGTGGTTTCTAGGCATGGAGTGCCAACTTCTATCATTTCGGACCGTGATCCGCGTTTCACTTCAGAGTTATGGCAGTCAATGCATAAATCGTTTGGTTCCCAACTCGACATGAGTACCGCTTATCACCCACAGACGGATGGTCAAAGCGAGCGCACCATCCAGACACTTGAAGATATGCTTCGGGCATGCGTACTCGACTTTGGAAAAGGATGGGAGAAGCACCTACCGTTGATAGAATTCTCCTACAACAACAGCTACCATTCAAGTATTAAGGCAGCTCCGTTCGAAGCACTGTACGGACGGAAATGTCGTTCACCTCTCTGTTGGCATGAGGTGGGGGATAGTCAGATCACAGGACCTGAGTTTGTTCTTGAAGCATCAGAAAGCATCGTGCAGATCTGAAACCGTATGGCCGCAGCTCGCGATCGTCAGAAAAGCTACGCTGACAAGCGTAGTAAACCGCTGGAATTCGAAGTTAATGACCGCGTTATGTTAAAGGTTTCACCCTGGAAGGGTGTGGTACGTTTTGGGAAACGCGGCAAACTAAAACCTCGTTATGTAGGACCATTCAAAATTTTAGAACGGATTGGAAAGGTGGCCTACAGGTTGGAATTACCTGCTGAGTTGGGTAATGTCCATGATGTATTTCACGTATTGCAGCTAAAGAAGTGTTTGGTTGATGAAACACTAGTAGTACCATTTCAAGAGTTGAAGATAGACGACAAATTGCAGTTTGTCGAAGAACCTATTGAAATTATGGATCGGGAAGTTAAAGTTCGTAAGCACAGCCGCATACCGATTGTGAGAGTTCGTTGGAACTCAAGACGGGGTCCAGAGTTCACGTGGGAACGCGAGGACCAGATGAAACTTAAGTATCCACATTTGTTCCCCACAGATCAGGCAGAACCTAGCAAACTTAATGTTGATGCAACTAGTGAATTTCGGGACGAAATTCCCATTCAAGTGGGGGATGATGTGACACCCCAAGAAAACTAGTGATCCATATAGCTTAGGTTAGTGAGTGCGTACCAAATTTCGGGACGAAATTTCCAATTAGTTGGGGATAATGTGACAACTCGAACTTTAGACTTACTTTAATGTAACGTTACGTGTCTATGCGATATCTTGAATTAATGAGTGTTGCGTGAACTTTGTGAAAATGTGTAATGCGTTGTGTTTATATTGTATGTATGTATGTACTGAACCGCACAAGGATCGCACAACACACACACCTACACTTGATCGCACAAAGCCGTTGGGCTTTACACCTTGTACGCGGACCAATAGGGCAGCCCATGTAAGGGCCGGCCCACCCCCTCTAAACCGTGTAAACACCTTAGGGACTTGGTCTTTTCTCATTTGTTACACAACACAAGAACACACACCAAGAACCCTAGTCTTTTCTCTCTCTCTCGTTTGCTTGGAACCCGACGGCAAGAGCATCCACTATTCGGATCACCCTCTCTTCTTCTCTAATCCGGTTAGTATTTGATATGTTTGTAATTGTTTGTGTGCGTGTTGATGTTTTCGAATATGTTTGCTTGATGTCCGAGGATTCTTGTTGACATGTTGTTTGTGATAAAAGTTAATAATGATTGTGAATCGGCTCACATGGAAGGTTACTATGATTGATTATGTTATTGCATCACGATTAGGATGGTATGGATGTAAACGGCTGAAATATGTTGAACTCGAATGATACACTTAGGTGTTAGGATTGATCCGTATGAATGCCTAGGTGATGTTCTTGTTGATGCTTGTTTCGATTAGGGTTATATGAGTTCATGATAGGTTGGCTTGTTTGATCGATGATATGTTGCTTGAATTGTTGAAAAACTGTTAATTGATTTAATAAAAATGGAAACCGATTTAATTGTGATTAATTGTGTAAAAGATGGAAACTGTGAAGTTGTAACCGAATGCATGATTTCCGGACAATTAAACCGATCGCACAAGACTTCTTGGTGTACAAGAAGTCCAAATCGCACAATATGATCCAATCACACAAGGTGGTCCACTCGCACAAGCTGAACCAGTCGCACAAGGCTGTATGTTGGGCCGAACAGTCCAAGACGTCTATCGCACAAGCTGCATGGGCCGGACAACCTTGGATCGCACAACCCAGCTGAATCGTACAAGACCAGCTGGATCGCACAAAGATTATTTCGTGTTATTTTTGGGCCGTAGGTTATGTTTGGGCTGGGCATTATTGTTGGACTAACCTAATCCGGTCGCACAACATGAACTGGATCGCACAAGGTGCTTGTTACTTGTTTTATTTTGGGCCGATTGTTATTGGATCGCTTATGAATATTAATTGGGCCGGATGTTATTGGGCTGAATTAATTATTTACACAATGCTGAATGGATTGTATGACTGTTAAGTGTTGCCATGATCTACGTGCTCATAACGTGTTAGTTTATGTGAAACATACGTACAATACTTGAACCCAACCTGACTTGTACGGTAATCCTGTTAGGACGTGATTGACCACTTTAAATTCAAGTAACTTTGGTATAATCTGCCGAGCAAACCAAGGTGAGTTCATTGCATTTTCTCAAGCATGTGTCCCGGTGGTTTGGGACAACTGGTAAACATTTGGAAGGGGAACTTGGGGTAAACAACTGAAACATAGAAACGATCATTTACCGGATTGCCTGTAAGGCAATGGGGTAATTAGTTGATAGCGCTATTAGGTTTGGCACCCTCACACCGGGCCGTAAGGACGGGCGTGAACTAATTACTGAGACAACTTGTAACGCGGATATAAGACCTCCTACAGCTTGTCAAGGTTGTTTGATACCTTGACTTTGACCAATGCCTGTAAGGCATTGGGGTTAGGCATTCCCATCATTGACGCTGCATACAGTACAACAAACGAATTAACAACGATATCAGAACCAAACAACGAGTTGATTTAACTAATATCTGGTAACTTCACACGTAAGCAACACCTTGAACTCACCAGCGTAGTCTGACACACTTGTTTGCATGCTTGTAGGTCGTTAACTTTGGAACATGGACTTGCTATCTGGGCGTGCTGGAGTGGTCATGGATCGAAGCTGCTGGATTAATTATAATTGATACATTGGTTTTAAGTTTATTTTGAAACGATTACTAAACGACTTATCGTATGCTTCCGCTACATAACTTTTGGAAATTAATATTGTGTTGACATTTAATCTTGGCGATTAATGACATGCTTTATTTAAATATTTACGATTGGTTCAATGTGATTGGTGGCTCAGACTCTGATGTGTAACACGCCTTGCGGGGTTTCCGCAGGTGGTATTTTGGGGGTGTTACATTACACCTCCTGCCTGGGCAGCTGCGAGTGCTGCAGTAACTTGTTCAGTGATCGAAGCCGCCAACTGGGCTTGAGTTAGGTTAACGCGTCCACTCATGATCTTGATATTAAGGAGAACATGAGTGAGAGATGTTCGCGAATAGTGCGATGACAGAAAAGTGTAAGCACATAGGCGTTCTCAGGCAATAACAAGTAACGAGCATTGAAATCTAAGCATATTACGAGCAAAGTTCTATGCAGTTCTAGCAAGCAGGTAATAAACATAAACCTTATTACCTAGGATGTTGAGTCTTGCACGTGGAGCGAAGCGTCGTTGTGGATAGTTGAGAGCACTGTTCTGGTTATAGTCCGGTTTTAATAAAAATGTTTTCCCCATATTAAAACCAAGTTCTCTATAACCAATGGCTCTGATACCAATCTGTCACACCCCCAAAATCCACCTGCGGAGTACCACCGCTTGGGAGCGTGACCGACCAGGATCAAGCCACCAATCATATTGAACATATAATTAATATCAAGTAAAATAAATGTAAACCAATCATTCGATACGATAGGTGTTCAAAACATAATCATAGTTTTAAAGTGTAGCGGAAGCATAAGTATGAAAACCCAATGTGTAACATAAGTTCAAATGTTTAAATGTTTTAACATGGCATCCACAATCCATGCTCCACAACGACCTGCTCCTCCCTGTGCAAGCTCCATGTATCTAACGACCTGCAAGGCATGTAACAGAGGATCAACAACTAGTTGAGCGAGTTCACAGAAAGTAAATGCGTAATAGTAAGTTCGTTGGTAACATGTGGCTCTACTGGGCCGATAGTATGTTCTATTGGTGGGGGGCTTCCCATGTTGTATAACCACTAGATTATTCGTAACCATAAGTGTTCTTCGTTGGTAACATGTGGCTTTACGTAGGTATTTCATACGTATCCTTCACAACCGAGGATAGTAGTGAGTATGATTGTCACGTAGGCTTTACGTGAGTGCCTGACCCAACCGAGGCAGTAGTGAATGATGGTATACGTAGATTTTACGTATGTGTCCTGCACAACCGAGGACAGTAAGTAGCATATGCATATGTGAGTTTTACGCATGTGTCCTGCACAACCGAGGACAGTAAGTATTATAAGCATACGTGGGTTTACGTATGTGTCCTGCACAACCGAGGACGCTGGTATGGTAGTCTAGTGGTAGTGTCAGTACGAATCTATTCAACCTTATTCCTTCAATCCCATTCCCAAGCCCTTGGGAATCCCATGCCTTAGTAAGAGTGTGTGAACTCACCTTGGTTTGCTCGGAAAGATTAGCTACGTGTTTACAGTCGATCAATCAAACCCTATCGTGGTTACCAGAGACAGTCAGTTTCATGAATTCACAATTCACTTATCTAGTTACATGTATTTCTCAAGCAATAACAACCAAACACATATTATCACATATGTCATAACAAGTATCCGGGTCATAGTACATTTACGGCATAAGTTCATGTCTCCTAACCTATAGCATGTATTTAATCATGAATACTTTTTAACACATTGCAAATATCCATATAGTAAAAACATTCATACCCAAGCCCCTGGTTCGGGTACCCGTTACCCAATATCACAGCCAACCGATATATTCCTTATGCGGCCCATGTCACATAATTCGACAAGAAGATATACAATCTAATAGCATGCAAGCCCAATTTCACATAACAGTTTAATGCCGTCCAGCAACATACAAATCAGTAATTTTTGATAAGTGTGGGCTGAGCTGGTGACCCGTGGTCATGCAGCCTAGCTATTTACGCCATGGGCTTTATGGCCCCTTTAAACCTCTCGGCCCCAATACCCCAATTAATTCATATAATGGACATTTTATTAACAACATAACCCATCCCTTATAATCAAAACAATCGGCCCCATTTATCATCCAATGACCATGTCATATTTATCATCAACAGTAGCTACTTAAGTTGGTTAAAAAAAAAAACAACAGTTATCTATCATGACATAACCGAGATCATGACCTATCCTAATTCATCTATAATTCATAATTCCAGCTTTATCAATAACGGGCCAATAGAAACTGATTTAAGATTATAGTTGTCGGCCATCATTCATTTGAAACATCACCAACCATTGTCAGATACTAATCATTCGGCCCATGTGTTTATTTGTTCTATGTTGAGACTTATGCAAATTGAATTATTATTTCAATCAATGTTCACGTGATTGAGTTACTATGTCAGATAATACATGATCTTCAATTATCACATAGAATGCTTATTGGACCAGAAATTCTAAATGATTAAAATATTTGGCCAACTTATTTAGTAGGCTAACACATTTAACATGAAATCACATGGACCTCTGATGCTATGCCTATGATATTTGAAATACAAT
Organism: Helianthus annuus; assembly: GCF_002127325.2. NCBI lineage: Eukaryota > Viridiplantae > Streptophyta > Magnoliopsida > Asterales > Asteraceae > Helianthus > Helianthus annuus. Next base: position 112,122,774 of record NC_035444.2, on the reverse strand, counting down.
TCTCCTATACATCGAACATATCACCTACTCATATTAATTGTTTAACACAAAACAGTGATCCATCACATAACATCATCATACAATTTCTATATGTTATAGTATAAACACAACCCTTATCAATCAAGAATTAACATCACATAGCAACAAAAACTGAAAGCAATTGCACTAACCAAAGGTTCTATTGAACGGACAAATGCTTCGGAGGGGGGTGTGTTTACTGCCGCACACACTTGGGAGGGGTAGGGTTTTGTTGTGTTTTATTTATCAAGTTATGTAACCTTCATGTGAGTATAAACATTCTAAAGTCCATGGCCGGCCCCATCACACAATTCACTTGGGCTCTACCAGGCCCAACATGTATAACTATAATACCCGGCCTAAACGTGAACATGTGTATGTTGAACGTACTTGTGATGTAGGCGGCCCAAGCATATTCGGCCGAGATACAAGGAATACTAGTCTTATAAATAACAAGTTTCACATACACGCCTAAACACTCATAAACGTTCAATTATAAATTAATACATTAACTAGTCACATAAAGTTCGTATGGGTTACATCCGAGTACGACAAGGGCTCTAAAATTCGAGTTGTCACATCATCCCCAACTTGAAAGAAATTTCGTCCCGAAATTTAGCATGCGGTTACTGAGGAAGCTAGGTAAGTTGCATCGTTTACTGGTTTTCCTGGGGTGTCACATCATCCCCCCGTTGATTTGGAATTTCGTCCTGAAATTCTGCAGTAGTAGCTTCAGCCTCAGTAGTGGTTGCACGGTTTTCGAATAACTGGGGATACTTGAGTTTCATTTGATCTTCACGCTCCCAGGTGAACTCTGGGCCACGTTTGGAGTTCCAACGAACTCGGACAGGAGTGATTCTCTTGTGTTTGAGGACCTTAACATCCCGGTCCGTGATTTCAACTGGCTCCTCGACGAACTGCAACCGCTCGTCGATAGTGAGTTCCTTAAAAGGAACTATGAGGGTCTCATCTGACAGGCACTTCTTCAGATTCGACACATGGAATACGTTGTGAACTGCACCGAGTTCAGCTGGTAGATTTAGTCTGTAGGCTACCTTGCCTATTCTTTCAGTGATTTCGAATGGTCCAACATACCGTGGATTGAGCTTGCCTCGTTTACCAAATCGAACCACACCCTTCCAGGGTGAGACTTTGAGTAGCACTCGATCCCCAACTTGGAACTCGAGCGGTTTTCTTCGTAGATCAGCGTAGCTTTTCTGGCGATCACGAGCTGCCGCCATGCGTTATCGTATCTGTGCTATTCGTTCAGTAGCGTCTACTACCATTTCTGGACCTGTAATCTGACTATCCCCCACCTCTGCCCAACAGAGAGGTGACCGACATTTACGTCCGTATAATGCCTCGAATGGAGCGGCTTGTATGCTGGTGTGGTAACTGTTGTTGTACGAAAACTCCACTAAAGGGAGGTGCTTTTCCCAGCTGTTGCCGAAATCAATAGCACATGCCCGAAGCATGTCTTCTAGGGTTTGTATCGTGCGCTCAGACTGCCCATCCGTCTGAGGGTGATAAGCTGTGCTCATGTCTAAACGAGAGCCAAAAGCTTTGTGCATCGCTTGCCATAGTTCTGAGGTGAATCGTGCATCCCGATCTGAAATAATGGAGGTGGGCACCCCATGCCTCGAAACAACTTCTTTAAGATAAACGTCTGCGAGAGTGGAGAACTTATCCGTTTCCTTAATAGCCAGGAAGTGTGCAGACTTGGTGAGTCGATCGACGATCGCCCATATAGTATCGTTCCCACGCTGGGATCTAGGTAGGCTTGTAACAAAATCCATGGAAATTTCCTCCCATTTCCACTGTGGTATCTTTGGTTGCTGAAGTAAGCCTGTTGGTTTCTGATACTCTGCCTTGACTCTTGCACAGGTCAAGCACTTGCTGACATAGGTAGCGATGTGGGCCTTCATGCTAGGCCACCAATAAGTAGTTTTGATGTCGTGGTACATTTTATTCGACCATGGATGTACCGAGTAGCGAGACTTGTGAGCTTCGTCCATTACAAGCTCGTGTAAGTCTCCATAAAGTGGGACCCAAATACGCCCCGTTACATAGTAGGCGCCGTCTTCCTTCTGTTCTAATCGTTTCCTTGAGCCGCGTAGGGCTTCAGCCCTAACGTTTTCTGGTTTCAATGCTTCTATCTGAGCATCTCTTATCTGTGCAGGAAGATCGAACTGAATAGTGAGCTGCAAAGCTCGTACACGCCTAGGTAAAGTGTCTTTCCGACTGAGTGCGTCAGCCACAACATTGGCTTTGCCTGGATGGTACTTGATGGCGCATTCGTAATCATTAAGCAACTAGTCCCACCGTCGTTGACGCATGTTCAATTCCTTCTGCTTGAAGATATGCTCGAGACTCCTGTGATCGGTGTAGATAGTGCACTTGGTACCGTACAGGTAGTGTCGCCATATCTTGAGCGCGAAAACAACAGCTCCCAGCTCTAAATCGTGCGTCGTGTAATTCCGTTCATGAACCTTGAGTTGACGAGAAGCGTAGGTAATAACTTTGTCCCGCTGCATCAATACACAACCAAGCCCCTGTATCGATGCGTCACAATATACTACAAAATCGTCCGTGCCCTCTGGCAATGAGAGAATAGGTGCGCTGCAAAGCCTATCCTTTAAGTACTGAAAAGCGGTTTCCTGAGTGTTGCCCCAACGGTAGGTGACACCCTTCTGTGTCAGCAATGTAAGCGGCTGTGCGATCTTCGAAAAGTCTTTAATGAATCGTCTGTAGTATCCCGCCAAACCTAAGAATTGGCGTATCTCTGTTGGTGTACGCGGTGCAGGCCAGTTCCTGAATGAATCTACCTTAGATGGATCGACATGAATCCCATCCCTGTTCACCACATGGCCTAAGAAGTGGACTTCACGAAGCCAGAAGTCGCATTTAGAAAACTTGGCGTACAGTTGTTCCTTTCGAAGAAGTTCCAAGATATGTCGTAAGTGCTGCTCGTGTTCCTCCTGACTCTTGGAGTAGATCAGAATGTCGTCGATGAAAAGGATGACGAACTTGTCAAGATAGGGTTTGCACACCCTGTTCATTAGATCCATGAAAACTGCAGGCGCGTTCGTAAGCCCAAATGGCATGACTAGAAACTCGTAGTGACCGTAGCGAGTTCTGAATGCTGTCTTGGAGACGTCCTCATCCCGGACTTTCAGCTGATGATATCCTGACCTTAGTTCAATCTTGGAATAGTAACTCGACCCTTGCAACTAGTCGAATAAGTCGTCAATACGTGGAAGAGGGTAGCGGTTCTTCACGGTGACCTTGTTCAGTTCGCGGTAGTCTATGCACATCCTGAAAGTGCCATCCTTCTTTTTCACGAATAATACTGGAGCTCCCCAAGGCGAAGAGCTTGGACGAGTGGAGCCCTTATCCAAGAGCTCTTGTAGTTGCTTCGACAGTTCTCCCAGTTCAGTTGGAGCTAAACGATACGGTGCGTGGGCTATTGGTGCTGCTCCTGGAGCTATCTCGATTTGAAACTCGACCTGGCGCAGATAAATCTTCAGGAAACACTTGAGGAAAATCGCGTACAACTGGAATGTCCTCTATTCTCTTCTCTCTCAATGATGCGTCAGTAACAAGTGCTAACATAGCAGTGTGGCCCTTTCGCAAACACTTCTGGGCCTTAAGGAAGGAGATGATGCCCACTACAGCACCACTCTTGTCGCCTTGAATTTCGAGAGGTTCTTGACCAGAACGGGGAATACAAACAATCTTCTCTTTGAATAGGATCTCCGCTTGCTGTTGGGATAACCAATCCATCCCAATGACGATGTCGAAACTACCCAAGACGAGGGAATGAGGTTGATGGAGAATGTCTGACCAACTAAGACGAGGTTACAACCCTTGACTACCAGAAGATTGCTGTCCAGTGCTCTGATAGTCATCAATCTTTCGCTGCCGTGCCTGAGACTGAACTGAAGTTGAACCCTTGCTGAAGGTTCCATCCCACCTTCTCTTGTTGTCACTGGGAATAACAGAAGTAGTAGTAGTAGTAGCACCAATGCGTCTAGGCAGCTTGTTCTATTCCACTGCCTGATCCGTGAGGCGATGAGCAAGATGAGTAACATCCTGGATAGTAGCAAGGTTGGCCGATGTCACATAACTTTGAATCTCTGAGGCTAGACCCCTGAGGTACAATTCGATACGCTTGATCGGAAGGTCTACCATGGTTGGACACAAGATGGCCAGTTCGTTCGACCGTTTCGTATAAGCTTCAATCTCTGACCCCGTCATCTTCAAATGATAAAGCTCCACTTCCAACTTGTGGATGTCATCGCGTGTGCAGTATTCTCGTTTGATCAGTTCCTTGAAATCTTCCCAAGGTGTGGCGTTAGCAGCTGCCAACCCTAGGATCTGTACTTGCGTGTTCCACCAAGTTAGCGCTATTCCTTCCAAAGTACCAGTGGCATACTTGACCCTGCGAGCCTCAGGGCATTCACACATTTCAAACACAGACTCTAGCTTCTCAAACCAATGGAGTAGTCCCACTGCTCCTTCCGTGCCACTGAACGTGCTTGGTCGACAGTCCATGAAGTTCTTGAATGTGCAGACAGGTGGTTGAGCGTGTTGACCTGTCGTGTGCGTAAGAGTAAACATACTTGAGCACGAGTGTTGGTTTACGAGATTAGAATCTAAAGATCCTAGAATAAGTGGTGATGGCAGGTTACACCTCCTGCCTGGGCAGCTGCGAGTGCTGCAGTAACTTGTTCAGTGATCGAAGCCGCCAACTGGGCTTGAGTTAGGTTAACGCGTCCACTCATGATCTTGATATTAAGGAGAACATGAGTGAGAGATGTTCGCGAATAGTGCGATGACAGAAAAGTGTAAGCACATAGGCGTTCTCAGGCAATAACAAGTAACGAGCATTGAAATCTAAGCATATTACGAGCAAAGTTCTATGCAGTTCTAGCAAGCAGGTAATAAACATAAACCTTATTACCTAGGATGTTGAGTCTTGCACGTGGAGCGAAGCGTCGTTGTGGATAGTTGAGAGCACTGTTCTGGTTATAGTCCGGTTTTAATAAAAATGTTTTCCCCATATTAAAACCAAGTTCTCTATAACCAATGGCTCTGATACCAATCTGTCACACCCCTAAAATCCACCTGCGGAGTACCACCGCTTGGGAGCGTGACCGACCAGGATCAAGCCACCAATCATATTGAACATATAATTAATATCAAGTAAAATAAATGTAAACCAATCATTCGATACGATAGGTGTTCAAAACATAATCATAGTTTTAAAGTGTAGCGGAAGCATAAGTATGAAAACCCAATGTGTAACATAAGTTCAAATGTTTAAATGTTTTAACATGGCATCCACGATCCATGCTCCACAACGACCTGCTCCTCCCTGTGCAAGCTCCATGTATCTAACGACCTGCAAGGCATGTAACAGAGGATCAACAACTAGTTGAGCGAGTTCACAGAAAGTAAATGCGTAATAGTAAGTTCGTTGGTAACATGTGGCTCTACTGGGCTGATAGTATGTTCTATTGGTGGGGGGCTTCCCATGTTGTATAACCACTAGATTATTCGTAACCATAAGTGTTCTTCACAACCGAGAACAGTAGTACGTACAAGCTTTACGTAGGTATTTCATATGTATCCTTCACAACCGAGGATAGTAGTGAGTATGATTGTCACGTAGGCTTTACGTGAGTGCCTGACCCAACCGAGGCAGTAGTGAATGATGGTATACGTAGATTTTACGTATGTGTCCTGCACAACCGAGGACAGTAAGTAGCATATGCATATGTGAGTTTTACGCATGTGTCCTGCACAACCGAGGACAGTAAGTATTATAAGCATACGTGGGTTTACGTATGTGTCCTGCACAACCGAGGACGCTGGTATGGTAGTCTAGTGGTAGTGTCAGTACGAATCTATTCAACCTTATTCCTTCAATCCCATTCCCAAGCCCTTGGGAATCCCATGCCTTAGTAAGAGTGTGTGAACTCACCTTGGTTTGCTCGGAAAGATTAGCTACGTGTTTACAGTCGATCAATCAAACCCTATCGTGGTTACCAGAGACAGTCAGTTTCATGAATTCACAATTCACTTATCTAGTTACATGTATTTCTCAAGCAATAACAACCAAACACATATTATCACATATGTCATAACAAGTATCCGGGTCATAGTACATTTACGGCATAAGTTCATGTCTCCTAACCTATAGCATGTATTTAATCATGAATACTTTTTAACACATTGCAAATATCCATATAGTAAAAACATTCATACCCAAGCCCCTGGTTCGGGTACCCGTTACCCAATATCACAGCCAACCGATATATTCCTTATGCGGCCCATGTCACATAATTCGACAAGAAGATATACAATCTAATAGCATGCAAGCCCAATTTCACATAACAGTTTAATGCCGTCCAGCAACATACAAATCAGTAATTTTTGATAAGTGTGGGCTGAGCTGGTGACCCGTGGTCATGCAGCCTAGCTATTTACGCCATGGGCTTTACGGCCCCTTTAAACCTCTCGGCCCCAATACCCCAATTAATTCATATAATGGACATTTTATTAACAACATAACCCGTCCCTTATAATCAAAACAATCGGCCCCATTTATCATCCAATGACCATGTCATATTTATCATCAACAGTAGCTACTTAAGTTGGTTAAAAAAAACAACAGTTATCTATCATGACATAACCGAGATCATGACCTATCCTAATTCATCTATAATTCATAATTCCAGCTTTATCAATAACGGGCCAATAGAAACTGATTTAAGATTATAGTTGTCGGCCATCATTCATTTGAAACATCACCAACCATTGTCAGATACTAATCATTCGGCCCATGTGTTTATTTGTTCTATGTTGAGACTTATGCAAATTGAATTATTATTTCAATCAATGTTCACGTGATTGAGTTACTATGTCAGATAATACATGATCTTCAATTATCACATAGAATGCTTATTGGACCAGAAATTCTAAATGATTAAAATATTTGGCCAACTTATTTAGTAGGCTAACACATTTAACATGAAATCACATGGACCTCTGATGCTATGCCTATGATATTTGAAATACAATTCTCCTATACATCGAACATATCACCTACTCATATTAATTGTTTAACACAAAACAGTGATCCATCACATAACATCATCATACAATTTCTATATGTTATAGTATAAACACAACCCTTATCAATCAAGAATTAACATCACATAGCAACAAAAACTGAAAGCAATTGCACTAACCAAAGGTTCTATTGAACGGACAAATGCTTCGGAGGGGGGTGTGTTTACTGCCGCACACACTTGGGAGGGGTAGGGTTTTGTTGTGTTTTATTTATCAAGTTATGTAACCTTCATGTGAGTATAAACATTCTAAAGTCCATGGCCGGCCCCATCACACAATTCACTTGGGCTCTACCAGGCCCAACATGTATAACTATAATACCCGGCCTAAACGTGAACATGTGTATGTTGAACGTACTTGTGATGTAGGCGGCCCAAGCATATTCTGCCGAGATACAAGGAATACTAGTCTTATAAATAACAAGTTTCACATACACGCCTAAACACTCATAAACATTCAATTATAATTTAATACATTAACTAGTCATATAAAGTTCGTATGGGTTACATCCGAGTACGACAAGGGCTCTAAAATTCGAGTTGTCACACCTTGTTGCCAGGAATCTTGACTAAAACCTTTGTTTTTGTAAACCAATAGTAAATCAGCCTTGTAAAAAACTTGTATGGTTTATATTATTTAGTAAACATCGTTGTGTGACATCATTTGAAATCAATCGTCCAAGTGAACTAAATAATACCAAGGTATGTAATATGATAAAAGAATTTATATATAAGAAGTACCAGCGGCGTATCTACCATGCTTTTATCACATTACACCCGTCACATTATCTAATCATTTAACATAAACCAATCGTTCAAAATCGTTCAATTCGTCCGTGTTATCAATCATTCATGTTATCAATCGTTCATGTTATCAAAACCAATCGTTCAACTCGTTCGTGTTATAAACCATCGATCAATCATTCGTGTCATAAATCATCGTTCAATCGTTCGTGTCATAAAACCATTCGTTCAATCGTTCGTATTTTAATTGTGAAAACTAACTTTTGGTCGTTCTAGTTGAACACATTCAAACCTGTCTTTTGAATCGTCTATACCACCAAAGGGTATCTTTAATCGACTAACAAACCACCAAAGGGATTGGTAAAATCATCAAGTTTTGTCATTACTCACATTACCCCATAACCATGGCGATAGTCCGACAACGGGATTTGTCAGATCCTATGGTACCATAACATACTACTGGTCGGCTCGGCCAAAGCTAATGAATGTCATTCGTGTTATGTATCAACGCACCAACAAGTTTCGTTCACATTATGGAAATCATTGTGTTTAATATAAACCATAACATTTGTTTTGAAAACTCGAAATGTGACATATGTGCTTGTAATCATTATAAACAATTCAGTTATCAATGAAATAAAGTTATTTGATCCCAGTGTTTGTTTATTTATGTTTGATGTTTTTCATGTTTTGACTTTTATTGAATTTCAAACTCTATATCGCTTTCTGGAGAATTATACGCAAACTGGTGCGTAAACGTAATCAGTTAAATGCGACAAATACTCCGAGACATCAATCTATGCTTAACATACCTTAAATAACTTTTACATAACTTAGAAATAAGTTTTGAAAGCTTTGGTATGGCAAAATAAAGTTTATTCGCTTACAGGGACTAAAATTGATAAACTGCGAAAGTGTGCCAATTTGAACTGTAACGAACATTCTAGAACATGCCCATAAGTTAAACACACCCTAAAAATCCTTTACATAGCTTAGAAATAGGCTTTGAGGGGTTCGGTGTGCAAAAATAAACTTTTGGGTCATTCAGGGACTAAAAGCGTCAAAAAGTGCATAAGTTTGCATTTTCGCGCATAACTTACGTTCAAAATACATCCGGACATCTAAAAATTTATGTAAGCACTAAAATATTTTATTTTAGTGTTTGGCATGAGAAAAATCCATTCGTCGCGCAATTTGGATCGTCTTTCGCGCTTATGCGCAATCCGTCGTAATTAAGCGAACATCGTGATCGTATGACCAAACGAACCGACATCTGGCATATTTTTGAGCATGTTTCATGTCCCCAATGTTTTGGCATCATATTAGGGCCTTAAAGTTGGCTGAACGGGCCTTAAACATGTCGGAAATCGCTTAAAACACGTGCAGGGACTGAAACTGTCATTTTTGAACTTGTTTGCTGATCATAAGGCTCAGGCGGCCCGCGTAAGCCCCCATAAAACCTTACGCAGCCCGCGAGAGAGTGCCAGATCTGCAGAATTGTTGCAAACAGCTGTTTAACACCTAAAAACCATGTGCAAATGATATTTCTCAAACAAGGGACTGAATCTATGGGCTCAAATGGTTTTTCAAAACAATGGGCCCATGTGGACGGCCTAGATCGAAGCACGTTTCTCGACGAACGATCCTAACGGTAGTCCATTCCCTATAAATACCCCCAACTCATTTCATTCCAAACCCACTTGATTCTGAGATTTTCTCTAAGTTGGGGTGATTATCACTTCATACCTGAGAAATACTTGGAAATCAATCTTGCGGGGACCTTCTGTAAGTATTCTTTCACGTTTTTCATTCGTTTTAGCGTTAAAGTCAAACTGTGTTTGACTTTCTGCATTGACCAGTTTATGGTCAACGCGAAGTTCGTTTGAACTTCATAACGTGAGCGTAATCACGATGGTTATAGTCCCTAGTGACTATACCTACTGATTACCACGTTATCTAGGCACAGTGACGAGTCGTAGTTTCGGCTAAAATACGTTTTCTTGCGTATTTTGTAACCAAACTACTCTAGGGTATTAAAACCGTTTGTTTTAATACCAAACCTATTTTCTAACTTTACTAAACATGTTCTAGCATGTTTAGCTCGTCGCTTTTAGATTTGTGCTTGTTTAGGGTCGTAAAGGTAAGAGATCTAATCAATCGCTTATACTTTCGAACCCGACCCATTTTGGTCGATCATTAGGATCCAACCAAATACTTTAGGTAACCATAGTTGTATAGGGAATAACCTTCCGAGGTTATACCTTATGGTCACGTCGTTTAAATAGTTGTATGATAAGTAATTCTTATGCCTTAGGTAAATTACCAAAATGCCCTTTTCATGCTAAAATTCATTTTAAGCCTATGTAACATAACTTTTGACATCTAAACTGATTTGGTAACAATATTAAACATGTTAAGGCATATCTTGCTTGTCATAGGACTAGTTAGGCATTCCGAACGCGTTTTACGCAAACTACACATTAAAGTGGCATAAGCTACCTAAACGGGTCGTAACAGGTCAAAAGCACTTAGGATAGGTTTCGTTTTAGTATGAAGGCTTTGTCAAACCATATTAGATAAGTTCCCACACTTATTTGGTTTAAGAACCCTCGTACTACCCGATCCTCCGATAGGTCCGTTTATTAATGTGTATACCTATATTAGGTGTCGTTTGAATTCGTGATCTTCTAGCTTGCTTGGTGGATATCTAAAGTCTATTGAGCAATCACAAGTTAGTACATAGTCCCCTCTTTTACTGTTTTCCAAACATTTTGGGGTGAAACACATGTGCCTACTTGTTACTTTCGTGCTTTCTTGTTTTCACATCATATGTTGCTATGTTCTTTAGTACATTTATAGTACATGATTTTATTA